>NC_050179.1:17210010-17541676 GCF_008315115.2 Sander lucioperca
AGAGTAGCGCTAATATTAGTCTTTTTGATTTTGGGTTTTATGGGCGTTGTTTGGATAAAAGTGTCTTCAATTTTCAGTGGAGAGTTAATTCAATTCAATTCAATTCAATTTTATTTATAGTATCAAATCATAACAAGTTAAGATGTGAGGTGAGATGGGTGTTGGACTAAAAGGTAAAGGCCAAAAATGTGAACTCCAGTAATATGTGCCTGTAGATCCAGTGTCACAGAACTTGTATAAAGAAAGCAGTCTTCATTGCATGTCATTCTTGGTCTTCTTTACCCCGATTTAGAATACTCCATCAAATATTGCTCACACATCTTTTTTTTTTTTAAAAAGGGACTGGGAAGCTATACATTTAATTTTTTTTTTTTTTTTTTAAGTCAGGCAGCAAAAAATATGGTGTCAAGATGTGTTTACTAAAGGTGAGTATACTAGTAGAAGTAGTGCTTATAGTGACATGTTCCATACATCATTAACATCATAACAGTTAAGATGTCAGGATAAAATGGCAAAAAAAAAAATGCCATGATGAAATGCCCACAATGATGTTGAATTCTTGGGTCTTCAGAACTCAGTTTTAAAGTGCCCATATTATGAAAAAGTCACATTTTCTGGGATTTGGGGTGTTATGTTGTGTCTCTGGTACTTCCACACACATACAAACTTTGAAAAAAATCCATCCATGCTGTTTAGAGTGAGATACAGTTTCTGAATGTGTCCTGCCTTCAGTCTCTGGTACCTCTTTTCCACCAATGCTAACCAGGTGCTGGTTCTGGGCTGGTGCTTATGCCAGTTCGGTGCTGGTTCTACTCGCCAATTATCTAAGAACCAGCTCGATTTTCCACAGACTAGAGCCAGAGTAGGGCTACGTCACAACGTCACTGCATGCACCTCCGTTGTCATGGCAACGCGTCATGACAATCACAACAATGGAGGACTACATACCGATACTTTTGCTCCTGGCTTTACAAATTTACACCGGAATTCAAAGACGTGCCTTGACAGCTCTTCGTGACCGCTATGGACAGAGGATACGTTCAAGAAGAAAGGTAATTATCTCGCATCTTTTGACTATTATTATATTTTATATTTTCGCTGGCTTGCGATGGCAACATCACTGTTAACTTAGGCTACTGCTCATAGTTCAAGTTCAAGTAGCTAGTGTATTGTCATGTACTCATAAAGGTAATTATAAGTAATGAAATGAATGTTGTGTGTTTAACACGGTTAGGGTGAACAGAAAAAAAAGCCTGTCGGACGCTAAAATGTCCCGGTTTACAACCACTGTGAATTTGTCCCGGTTGTCAGCGATTACATAGCCGACGTGTCTTATTATAGCCCGATCATTAACTAAACCCATGTAGAAAGACTAATAAAGTGTTCAGCGTATGATTTTAACAATGAGTGTGTGTGTGTGTGTGTGTGTGTGTGTGTGTGTGTGTGTGTGTGTGTGTGTGTGTGTGTGTGTGTGTGTGTGTCAGTCACTCGTAGCGGTCTGCGTCTGCATAATCTGTGCAGCCAGCGTTACAATGTATATTTGTAAACATTGTTGCAACGCCTCTTCTTATCCGTCTCGTTTTAACGGTTAGAATATATCGCTAGCCAGGGACGTGCATGTACAAAAAAGGCTTAATAGTTAAAACACTGAATCTATTAACACATCTCGGACTACCTTACTAATTTCTTATTTCCCTTATGCAAAAGTTAATAAACACTCAACAAAATAATCAGTTCACACTTTTTAGTGTTCATCAGGTTCATCACAAACAGCAAAGGAAACTCTGCCGCAATGTGCATGTTTTCTGTGCTACTAGTTTCAAGTATATATTTAGAAAAAGTAACCAAGGAGAGAGACATAGTTTTACTAAGATTTTTTATTTATTTTGCAATCTTTTTTATAAAAAAATCTCGACATCTTCACACTAAACTGAAAAAGGCTGTTGCTGCAATTTTGTTAATTTTACAGGAAAAAACACTGTTATTATTGTTGGATGTAATACTGTACAATACCATAGCCTACCTGTAAACAAACCTAATGATACAGTATTTTTATTTTTGCAGATTGTTTTATGGCTGAGGGCAAGGCGGAGGAGGACACATGTTGTTTGGGCATACCACCGCTCACACTACTGGTGGGACACAGTTGTGCCAGATTTCACCCCAACACAGTTTGTTCAAAACTTTCGAATGTCCCGGGAGTCTTTGGAATACTTATGCGATCAGGTCAGGCATCTCATGGGCAGAAGGAACACAAACTACCGTATGTCTGTTCCAGTGAAAAAACGCGTTGCAATTGCTCTCTGGAAGCTGGCTACCGGCATTGAGTATAGGACCATTAGCCACCTTTTTGGGGTAGGTCTAAGCACAGTGTTCAACTGTGTTCAAGATTTCTGCGACTCTGTCATAAGGGTCTTGCTCCCTATACACATCACCACTCCAGATGCTGCTAAGCTGGTTGAAATTGCCACCTTCTTCCTTAACCGCTGGAGAATCCCACAGTGTGTTGGTGCAATAGATGGAAGCCACATCCCGATCATTGCACCCGAGGAGTATCCCTGTGACTATTTCAACAGGAAAGGGTGGCACTCGATTATATTGCAAGGAGTTGTGGATGGCAGAGGCCTGTTTTGGGATGTGTGTGTGGGCTATGCAGGGAGTGTGCATGACGCAAGAGTGCTAAGACAATCACATTTATGGGAGCAACTAAGTGATGGGGAATTATTTGGACAAAACAAAAGGATCATCTCTGGCATTAATGTTGGACACTACCTAGCTTTGTGAAGAGCATGGTGACAATTTCATTGTGGAGCACGTGGACAGGGAGTCAAACCTTCAACCTCCAGGTCAGGCATTACCTGAGCATGGTGAGCCAGAAGGGGCAGATATTAGAGCAGCCTTAATAAACTATTTCAGTAGAGAGGAGTGATTGTTTTTACAGTAATTGTTGTACATCATTACTGCCAGTTTCTACCTACCTGTTTCTACCCGTTTCCTTCAACATTATCTCTAAAATGCATCTGACAGAAAAAAGGCATTCAAAATACATATTTCATGGTGTTAATTTGATTACACTTTGTCTATTTGCGCCTGTATATTTCTTCTAAATGCACCAAAAGTTGGCAGTAGTAAATGCCTTATTTGCATATTTAGACATGAGAAATTTCAGAAAACTTGTAATACAAAAAAAGAATTGTCTTAATGTCATTAATCAACTGGGGAGGTTTCATGTGTTCAATGTTTTTACCTGTTTTGTGTAACATGTATCTGTTGATTATCCCTGTCATTTTGGATAGGTAGTTAATGTGGAATACATTCATCAAATTGTATCTTTTAACTGGTTGTGCCTGTGTGTGTTGTGCCAAATGAGGTGTGTTTGCACGGCACGTTAACATATTTAAAACTGTTGTTTTTCTACATATTTTCTATTAATATCCAGTCTGGTATAGTATTATCCGACTTGTTGGAATAGAGAAGGTTGAGAATGTTGTTAAATATAAAAACATTTGTTTATTGGCATAAACAATCAAATAATAAATAAATAACATGTTAATTAAATTAAAACATAGTCTATATTTTTGCTTGCGCCTCCATCACTGCCACCATGCGCCCCATGAGCCCAAGCAGAGCACTTGTGTCTACCTCCATCTTTGCTGTCATGTCCTTGTTGAGCTGCAAGAACTTATCATCAGCCTACGGTGGCCCTGAAGTGCAAATCAGAACAGCAATAAGAAAAACGCGACGGCAAATATGAAAACACGACGGCGAATATGAAAACACGACGGCGAATATGAAAACACGACGGCAAATAGGAAAACACGACGGCAAATAGGAAAACACGACGGCAAATATGAAAACACGACAGCAAATAGGAAAACACGACAGCAAATATGAAAACACGACGGCAAATATGAAAACACGACGGCAAATAGGAAAACACGACGGCAAATAGAAAAACACGACAGCAAATAGGAAAACACGACGGCAAATATGAAAACACGACGGCAAATATGAAAACACGACGGCAAATAGGAAAACACGACGGCAAATAGAAAAACACGACAGCAAATAGGAAAACACGACGGCAAATAGGAAAACACGACGGCAAATAGGAAAACACGACGGCAAATAGGAAAACACGACAGCAAATATGAAAACACGACAGCAAATAGGAAAACACGACGGCAAATATGAAAACACGACAGCAAATAGGAAAACACGACGGCAAATAGAAAAACACGACAGCAAATAGGAAAACACGACAGCAAATAGAAAAACACGACTGCAAATAGAAAAACACGACAGCAAATATGAAAACACGACAGCAAATATGAAAACACAACAGCAAATAGGAAAACACGACAGCAAATAGAAAAACATGACGGCAAATAGAAAAACACGACAGCAAATAGGAAAACAAAACGGCAAATATGAAAACACGACAGCAAATATGAAAACACGACAGCAAATATGAAAACACGACAGCAAATATGAAAACACGACAGCAAATAGGAAAACACGACGGCAAATAGGAAAACACTTCAATAAATCACAAAACACAACGGCATTAACTTCTACCGGAAAAGGTAGGGCCTATCTAGCAGTGGACGGACCCTCCTGATTGGACAGACGCACTGTCTGTCTTTCGCGCTCACAAATCACCCACAATCCTATGCGCTCGGCTTTACCGGCTCGTTAAAAAAACAACAACAATGGCGGACCTAAGTGGGAGTTGGAGCGGCATTGCTGATGGCACAATTAACATTTTAATGTAAGTATATTTAGTGTTTGCCGTACATTTGTTATCACCGTTAATGTGTTACATCAATGTCAAGTGTTACGCATTAATGCTGGTACAAATTGCTATTATAATTAGGTAGATACACCCCGAGCTAACGTTAAGCTAACTGAACCTATCATTTAACATTAGGCTGTTAGCTAGCTAGCTGTGTTGCTGTCTTTTATGCCATTTGTGTTCGTAAAGTTTAATGTCCGGTGGCATTTTCATCTCTTTTTGTAAGCCGTTACTGTATATGCGTAATGTTAGCAGAGATTTAGAAATTGGTGTGTTTATCAGTTGTAGCTGCAGGATTGGAGGTAAAGCTGCACCTTGTTAACTTCACTAGCAACATTAAATGAAAGCTAAAATGTATGAGTAGTTTCCCATGTAACAAGTATAACATTCCGTTATAACATTTATAATGGTAAAGATCTTTTTCTTGTGTTTGCTGTCTTTTAACAGGGACTAAGGAACAAATGGAGGCTGCACTACAACGCTGAAGTTGGCATCCGATTCGCAGCTTCCGATTCGGCAGTTAAGGGGAAATTTAAGGGGAACTTAAAACTGTCCGATTCAGCAGGGAAACATAATTTACATTGCTAAGTGACTGATCCTCCGTTTTTTGAACCTCTTACTGTATTGAATGAGTGTTAGTCATTAAGGTAAATTATTAATTATGTCTAAAACACACTTTTAGATTTGTGAAAGCTTTATTGTCTTTATGAGAACACAATAAAGGGAGATTTCACCGTTTTTCTAAACTTGTCAAATCAGGACTAAATTATCCCAGAGAGTCTAAGGAGTCTTAAAAACACAGTTTGAGATTTGTGAAAGCTTTATTCTATTTGTGAAAATGCAATAAAGGGAGATTTTACTGTATTTTTCACATATAGACTACATTGGACCAGATCCAAAACCACAATACTTAAGACTTGTCAAATCAGGACTAAATTATCCCAGAGAGGCTAAATAAACTGTTTTATTTTATTGCCACAGCATGGCCTTTGCTAATTGACATTCAACGTAGAAGTCCACGTCTCTCCATGTCATTTCTTATATCCATGAGCAGGTCTTCCTTCTCACTTCAAAAGAAAAGTAGAAAAAGTTATTTTTACCTTTTGGAAATCAATCCAAATATCGTCATAGATTTGCCAGTGGTTTAATTTACTCTTCAAATCCTTCTCCTTCAACATAAGTGTTGTTTTCTCACCTTTCCTCAGAAAAAGAGGCAGGACTGAGTAT
Source organism: Sander lucioperca (assembly GCF_008315115.2). NCBI lineage: Eukaryota > Metazoa > Chordata > Actinopteri > Perciformes > Percidae > Sander > Sander lucioperca. The sequence goes on from NC_050179.1 coordinate 17,216,033, forward strand.
TTATTAAGATTTTTTTTAATTCATACTTCATAGGCCATTGTCTCAGGAGAGGAGCAACCCCACTTCTGGGGAACGCTGGGTCCCGATCTTCTTTGATGATGAAACCCAGCTGGACAGGATTGTGAAATACCTGTCAAACTTCCTCGACAGCTGTGACACACTCTCTGATAAAGTGTGCACCATGGTGTCTTCTGACAGGATCAAATACATCCTAAATGTGTTGCTGTCAGAGATAGGTCCACAGCAGTTCCACATTATATTCATGAAGACATTTTTTTCTATGACTTAAAGTGGCTATATGTAACTTTCAGTTTGTGTTAATTCTTGCGGCCACTTTGCACAAAAGTGGTAGTATTTTCACCACACCTGCTGTCGTAAAGGTCTTTTCTTTACGGTGCTGTATTGCCCACTGTAGATTACCAAGTTTGCGTTACCGTGTTTACACAAGTACAGGGGAAGACCTGCTCATGGATATAATAAATGACATGGAGAGAGTGAGTTAATTCTTGTCCAGTTTTGACAAGTTTAGGTATTGTGGTTTTGGATGTGGACTTGGTCCAATGTGGTCTACATATGCAAAAAACAGTAAAATCTCCCTTTATGGCATTTTCACAAATAGAATAAAGCTTTCACAAATCCCAAACTGTGTTTTTAAGACTCCTTAGCCTCTCTGGGATAATGTAGTCCAGATTTGACAAGTCTAGGTGGATCTAGACCTAGTCTAATGTGGTTTATATGTGAAAAAAAACTTATTGTGTTCTCATAAAGACAATAAAGCTTTCACAAATCTAAAAGTGTGTTTTAGACATAATTATAAATTTACCTTAATGACTAACACTCATTCAATACAGTAAGAGGTTAAAAAAAACAGTTTTAAGTTCCCCTTAACTGCCAAATCAGAAGCTGCGAATCGGATGCCAACTTCAGCGTCGTGGCTGCACTAGCGTCACCAGAAGGGAGAGATGAGGAGGAGAGGGAAAGCAAAAGACAAGCAGGGAGACAGAGGCCAAAAAGAGATGTTGAATAGATTATTTGCTATATTAGAGATTGTCATTAAAAAAATAAATGCATTCAATTAACTAGTTTGTCTGTGTCTTTTAAGTTTTTGGGTGTGTATATAATATAAACTGTTTTTCAATGTTTATTTTTCCATCAAATTATGACCTGGACACAGGAAACTTCTAACTGAGTAATTATATTCAGATGCTACCTGTTTTAATAACTAGTTAGGTATACAAGCTCTAAAAAGACATTAATGAAACGTGTATCTTTATTATAACATTTATTCAAACATTACTATATACTGTACACAAGTATATTCAACATGAAGCGGCGATCAGACTCAGCTCCCGATGATGGTGTTGCTTCTGGACTGCAGACAGAAGGAGAAAGATTAGGTTAGTCCAGTAGTTATCCAACCTGTCCTGGTAAGATTAGAATTGTATCATAAGTATATTTAAGCATACTGAAACATGAAGGTACTTCATGTAACTGTGTAGTGGTGTAGTTTCTTCATCATGGTCTTAACTGACAACTGTTGACCATTTAACACACTTACACCTACCTTTACTGTATTAGTGGGTGTTTATCAATGGAGGTATTATGACTTTTCATATGTTGGTTGTAGCCTTGTAGCTTGTGTGTTTACAGTACTATTTACCCTTTCTCACTTGCAGTTTAATGCATATCATACTGCCTGTGGTAGCTCATTAGCTGGTAGCGTTTACCTTGTAGTTGCTGATCATATTTTGCACTGCATTTGTCTGAAAGCTAGAAGCTACTGGACAATGAGCTAATGTTGCATACATGCAGTAAACTACAAGCTAATGTAAACGGTTAGCTACTGCAATTCTCCTTACCGGTAAGTGTTATGACTACTACAAACATGAACTCCCACGAGTTTTTAATTTATTGACATGGGATAAATAAGACAAAACGACTATTGCTTACATTAAAGCCTATCGGTGTCGGTAACGTTACCTATCTTTGCACGTTGCGAGCAAAGTTCCTGACAGAATATTCTCCTCCTGCAAGCAGACTGACGCCGATTCACCAACAGCACAGTTCATAGTTCCACATCCATTTCGTCCAGTGTTTTGAAATGAGAAACGGCTAGTCCGTCTGTTAAATGCATAGACAGTGAGGCACTTTTATTTTTTCACCTCTCCTTCCTGTCAAAAGACAGACAGTGCGTCTGTCCAATCAGGAGGGTCCGTCCTCTACTAGATAGGCCCTACCTTTTCCGGTAGAAGTTAATGCCGTTGTGTTTTGTGATTTGTTGAAGTGTTTTCCTATTTGCCGTCGTGTTTTCCTATTTGCCGTCGTGTTTTCATATTTGCTGTCGTGTTTTCCTATTTGCTGTCGTGTTTTCATATTTGCTGTCGTGTTTTCATATTTGCTGTCGTGTTTTTCTATTTGCTGTCGTGTTTTTCTGTTTGCCGTCGTGTTTTTCTATTTGCCGTCGTGTTTTTCTATTTGCCGTCGTGTTTTCATATTTGCCGTCGTGTTTTCATATTTGCCGTCGTGTTTTCATATTTGCCGTCGTGTTTTTTATATTTGCCGTCGTGTTTTCATATTTGCCGTCGTGTTTTCCTATTTGCCGTCGTGTTTTCCTATTTGCCGTCGTGTTTTCCTATTTGCCGTCGTGTTTTCATATTTGCCGTCGTGTTTTCCTATTTGCTGTCGTGTTTTCCTATTTGCCGTCGTGTTTTCATATTTGCCGTCATGTTTTCCTATTTGCTGTCGTGTTTTCTTATTTGCCGTTTTGTTTTCATATTTGCTGTCGTGTTTTCATTTTTTCTGTTGTGTTTTCCTATTTGCCGTTGTGTTTTATGATTTGTTGTTGCGTTTCTCTAATTGCTGTGGTGATTTGCACTTCAGGGCCACCGTATCAGCCTTCTCCATGTACTCAAACAGCTCCTCATTTTCACGCTGTCTTTTTCCTGTGCAGAAAACAAACAAAACCGAAATGTGTGATTAGATGACAATGTAAAACTATCTATATACCTGTGTACTACTAGTTCAAGTCCACACATTACTGCAGATAAGCTTCAGTTTGTTTTATACTGGCTGCCATCATTTAATCTAACAATTTATCTGCTAACAAAGCGCCTGCATGTTGACCTTAGTTGACTTACCTATGGTTTCAATAGGACATACTAACCCTTCATTTTGGGACTAAGTTAAATTCTTGTTGGACAAAATGTAAGCTATGAGGCTATGTAGAACATGTAAACATTAAGGAAACGCTTAATACATAGCACAAAATAGCTTACCTCGTCTGGCTTGCCGTGATGACACGGAGGCAGATGGTACCGGCGAGCTGCAGGCCTGTGGTGATGGTGGTAGTGGTAGCTCTGTGTCATCGTCAACATCCCCTTCCTCACCAGTGACTGACAACTCTATAAACAACCAAAACAGGGAGGAGGTTTAGTTTATAAAGCTCATTCATGACATACTTTTCATAATAAGACCTGAGTCACCGTTATGAAACATCCCTCTTTTTCTTTTGCCTAAAAAAATATTAGGTGATTTAGCTGTTAAGTGTCATAAATAAAAAATCTTCAAATTCAATTCTCATAACAGTAAATAAAAGTGGTTGTGTGTTTGCTCCTCCTAATCATCCCCTGATGTAAGCTGCAGACTGCATACAGAGCATGTATTATTTTTATCAGTGAGCAAACCTCCCTGCTGAATGTTGGTTTGGCTTTTAAAAGTGTTGCACAAACGGGACATTTTGTTGGCGAATAACCGTCAAATCAAAATCTGATGCATGGACTAAATAGTTGGAGTACAAAAGTCAAAAAGTAACGTTACCTGAAAACAGTGTGTAGTTTGTTTTTAGCATCGCACATCACACTTCCAGTCACTATATCAGACCACTACTACAGTCACAAACATTGTGCCAAAACATGAACAATAACGTCGCTGTCAATGGGCTTATGTTAGCTAGCTAGCTACCGACCGTTAAACGGTTTTAAAATAGTAACGTTAGTACAGCGTAAACGTTTAGTTACTGTAACCAGCTAGCTACGTTTGCTAGCGGTAGCTTGCTACACTTTGCTTGTCGTCACCTAAGTAATGTTAACAATGCGAATATAACATTGAAACAAGACATAGCTGGCTACACAGTTAAAAAAAATACATGATTGCCATTGACACATATGAAATATAAGACCCACCTGAAGCATTGTAATTTTCGGCTTCTCCTCCGTTCACCATAGCCTCTAACAAGGCTGTAGCGGAGTTAAGTGCCCCGGTGGTTTGGCATGCCGGTCGGTCACCAAGTATGGAGTCCAGGACGTCGAAGTATGGGGATCTTCTTTGCCGACCACTTCGCCCAAGCTCCTTTTTTTGGTCCCGATAATCTTTTTTTATTTTTTTTATTTTGTTTATCAGTTGTTCTACACTCCTCTGGTAACCCGCTATAAACATCTCATTCTGTAGCCTTTCAAATACGGGTTTTGTCCGCACAGCTCCATCCAATTTATCTTGAATTTCTGTGGAGGACCACAAAGCCAGCAGACAGTTGGTTTCCTCCACAGACCACGGTTGTTTGGGTTTTCCGTCCATGTCCGAAGTTAACGTCAACAGCTGTCTAGGGTTAACAGCTGACCGGTGTTTTAAAAATGGCGTCCCGAAGTTTTTGTTTTCGAATGTCACGGCACCTGACATAACCGGTTCTTATCTCTAGACCATCTAGACGATCTAGCACCAGAACTGCCTTGGTGGAAAAGACATACGTGAGCTGTTCAAAATTGGCACGGCTTGTGACGTCACAAGCCGAAACGAGCAGGCTAACCGCAACCATTAGCTCGTAGCGTTAGCATGCTAACGCTAATGCTAACACTAGCATGCTAACGCTAGCATGCTACCTCGTTCTCAATAGCAAAGCACTGCTACAACACACACAAGTTCACCATAATCTACAAAAGAACTACTTACATGTGTGCCCTCATTTAGAAGTCTCCCAGCTAATCCTGCCTTATAACTGACCAAAGTTATAGAAACAGCCTTTCTTTTACTGTCTATGGAGCTAGCTAGCTGACATGATCTACATCTGAGCTACTGCACATATGCGAGTGTAATCAAAGATAGTACAGAAGAAGAAGAAGAAGAAAAGAGGTCTCACTCTGTAGCTAAAACAGAGACCAGGTGAAAAGAGGTGAGAGAGAGTGAGAGAGAGCGGTGCAGTACAACAAAAATATGGTGTTTTTTGAAAATTAAACCATGTAAACCTATTCTGGTACAACCTTAAAATACAATTATGAACCTGAAAATGAGCATATATGGCTGCTTTAAGAGAAAATGATATTCTGCCATTGATGTACTAAAATTCAGCGTAAGCAGTTAGTGAGATAATTTGAGCTCTCGCCAAAGCAACTACAAAACTCACTTTGAGATGTATTCCGCTGAGGTGTCCCTCCCCCGAACACCTGTGACGCAAAACAGAGGCGTAATGAAGTTGTGCGCGGCAGAACCGGGTGACTAAGACAGCATTAACAAATGTGGGCCAACAACTCAACAGAAACTTCAACTGGGGAATCATGAGAGTGTTGCCTACATCTGGGTGGACAGTGTTCACAACCCGCAGTGCTTCTGCTTCAAATATGTGAAGAAGGGGTGGTCTCTGTCTGCAGAGACTGAGGCAGCTATCATGACAGGGCTGTTGGTGCCAGATGGCGCAGTTTCATAGAAAGCATGGATGAGTGACTAACATAAGAAACTGGAGGTGTGACATGATTGAATAAAACAGACTTTGGGAAAGAAAACTATATTAAATTGCTCTGTCCTAAGTGGAGCTGAGTCAGTAGCTTCTGCTACTTAAACAATATTATATTATACAATTATTTTCTATAGAATAATTCCTTAATCTAAAATAAAAATACATACTGTACATCCTCCTGAGAGTTTACACTGACTGTAAAGAGCTGTACCATAACCCTGAATAAAGTTTAGTCTAAGGCCTGCTCACACCATCATTTGACAGCAAGATGTCATTTGATTCATGTGAAATGTGTCAGTGGTCTGTGGTGCTGATAGCAGTGAATGAATCTTCATCAACCACCTAGCAATCTGTTTAAACAAAGATGACTGTTTGAAGTGGTGGCAAAGAGTCCCAAATGGAGAACAATTTAGTTTTGACTGTGAAGTTTCACTCTTGACCTTTTGAAATAGTAGTTTGGCAGTGAACATCGTAACTCAAGGTCCACTTTCTGACTTTCCCCCTGCAACTTTCGAATGCATCTCATAAACTTCACCCGCTGATGGACAAGGATTGACTGAGTGACAGACTGACTGACTCCCTGTCACAGACACAGCCCTGCAATTAGGGCTGGGTGATAAAACAATCTCGGAACTGGATTGTGATTAAATTCAGGTCGGCAACGATGATAAACTTTGGACATATTTACCCGATAACACAACTGCCAGAGTCCGGCTTTTCGGCTTGCCCAGCCTATTTCGGGCACGCGTACTTCCTATTGTGAGCGTTTGTCTGTTGCTGGTGTTGTGTGGAAGTGTTTCCCTCCTGTTAAATTGCGTAGCGCCCCTATCCATAGTTATAGTAAGAGATAAGGTTTGGTTTAGGTAACGTTAGGGGGGAAACACATATCAACTGGGGAAAAGTCTTTGACAGCGGATGTGGAGCCGAGGGCAACGAAAGTGATTGTGGACATGAACGTGAACTCACGCTATCCTCTCAAGCTGAAGGCATTGTGAAAAAAAAGGGTTAACGTTACACAATTTCAGTTGTGTGGAAATGGTTCAGATTTCACAAAAGCGACAAGCAGCAGATTAAGCCGGTCTGCTAAATGTGTCGGCGGTTGGTGCCAAGCAGGACGGGAAACGCAACATATCTTTTCCATCACCTGATCAGCTACCATTCTGCGACCACACAGAGTATGAAGTCCACACACACAGCCTGCAATTTATAAGTAGTAACGTTTGTTATTCTGCTGTTAACAGCGCTAGCATTAGCTGTGCAGCTGCTGTACCAAAACAACAATCACTTGTGTTGTCTTTTGCGGCCATTGCCCCATATGAAAAACATTCAAAAAGGAGCAAAAATATAACGAGCGCTATTTTTTATTGTGTAGCGAAAGACACTTGATTACACATGCACTTGTTTACTTTGTTTGGTTTTGTGCTACCTCTACAAACATTTGAGATGCTTTCTTGGCAGGAGTTTACATTTAATATGTTGCTTTTAACTAGTTTTAGGTTGTCTACAAAATCCAAAGAAATTTAGCCAAAACTGACTACTCATGAAGTTTGCACGTCTTGATTTTGGACAGTATCAGTAAAAAAAACAAACATAAATATCGATCAAAATGGGAAAATATATTGTGATATTTTTTGCCATATCACCCAGCCCTAATCGCAATGCCATATTATGGGGTCACTCAGCTCCTAGTTAATGGACACTGTCATCATCATATACCATTGCAGATTAAATGCATGTTTGTAATCAACCCCTAGACTTCAATGTCACTCAACCAAAGAGGAGTAGTAGTAGTACCTTGATTAAACTTTTTTTCACATGTATACACTTGCATTATACTGTGTGCATACAGTGTAGCTGTATACATATATGTGTACATATATTGGTATTTGTGAGATAATCCTAAATTGAAGCATATTTATATACTTGAGGGTGGTAGTATAGATTTATCCACCCACAGAATTTCATTAGCAAAATTCATGTTTCTCTTTTCAATGTGGAAACAGACCTTCAGCAGCAGTGACCATGTTCAGTGGGAATGTTTAGTTTTGTGCAAGTGGTCTTAAATTGAGTTTATACGCACAGTAATACAATATAATGTGCAGTACTCCAGTTGAATTGTGCATCCCAGAGCTAAACAATTCTCTTCTGCCTCAGAGTTTGACTTTGATAGAAAAACCTTTTGATGCGATGGTACAGTAGAATGTAGAAGTCACTGGAGATTGTAGTTAAGAGTGAGTGAACCACATCATGACTTTGGTGTGCTACTTTTCTAAAACCACCAAGGACACTGCCGGCCCCGAGCCAGAGGGGGGCACAGGGAGGTGGTAGAGGTGGTTGAGGATTGGGGGTTAGTTTGAAGCATTGATGGAAAGAGCAGCAAAGAGAAAAATCAATATTTGAAGGGTGGATGAAAATTCCCTCATCTTCCAAACCGGTTTTCTGGAGGAGTTTGGCTGCTTCTCTTTCTTGCTGTTTTCTACTTTGGGTGCCCTTTATCTCTTGCCAGAATCCCTTATTCACTGTGCTTACTCTAGAGCTCTTTATCATACAGATTGAAAACAGAGGGAATTGTCAAGAAGTGAATCACATGGGATTGGGAATTCGGCATCCGCCACGTGGTTGTGCACCTACTTCACATTTTGAGCTATGACCTTTTCTATTATACCTCATTAGCACCATTGTGCATGTGGGTATCGGTGTGTGTGTGTGTGTGTGTGTGTGTGTGTGTATGTGTGTAGCTTATTGATGCATTGGTGTCCCAGTCACTGCTGCTGTTACCTAGAGCTGATAAATGAAGGCCAACTTCACCTCCCCCACCCAGGATCCTTTGCTGCCTCTGGCTAGTTTCTCTGCTGTGTATTGAGACATAGAGACCAGTGTCGCTTGTGCCCTTTAACCCCACCTTCCAATTTGCCTTCAGTGTATGGTGGGCAGTATTGAGAATTTGCTGGCTTGTGCTCACACTAGTTCAAGTTCAACCTTCATGAGTTCTTAGATGTAGCCTATTAATCGCACTATATATGAAAACTTCACCCTTCACATAAACGTTGCAGTGTTTCCAACATGTCATCTCTGTTTTATAGAGGCCCAGCTAGACAGCCCACGCAACACATCCGTCATGTAACTCTGCTCCATTGGCAATGAGGCAATCAGTCAAGATGTCACAGTGAGCATGTGTCAACTGGTGGCAGTGATGGAGGGCATGGGTATGGGCTAGTGGGGGTCCATTCTGGGTTTTGGCTGGATAAATCTTCAATGGCAGCTCTCGGAAGCTTCTGCCAATACACTTCTCAACGGTCTCAACAGCAAGCCAGTGCTGCCAGCAACTGCATCTATGTAGGGGCCACCTTATTGGATGAGTCAATAGCCCTGGGTGAGGAAAAGTTCCCCACGTGTTAATTTCACATTAACAAAAACTCTGCTGTGAGGATAATTGTGGATTTGTTGCCCTGCACATTGAAACAGAGGAGGAGGGAAGGAAAGGCAAAGAGCATTGGAGTATTAAATATGATAAAACAATCAGATAACCACTGTAAAGCAACATTTACTTCTCAATGTAATTGCCATTTTGTAATGAATGTTAAGTCACAAAAAATTTGCTTCTAAAAACCGCATTACATTCTGCCAGAGCATGTAAGTGCAATTTCAATCTACATTATGCTATTGGCAATTCTCATTATGTTATGCTCGTCCATAAAATCCTGTCTATGTAAGTAATAATAGAATACATTTAGTCACATTCAGCCTAAATGTACTAGAATCCTGATGGGGTTTAATTTAAGTCTGAACTGTTCCTCCTTTCCAATGTCTGTAAAATGTCCTCAAATAATGCTTGTTTATTTGGAAATGTTCAGTGAGGTATGGTGTGTTTACTTCCTGTTTTTACTTTTTTGATAACAATTTAAAGAACACTTGCACAAGTAGTAAAGACTCAAAGTCAGCAAACTGACTCGTTAATGTGAGATACACAACAAATATTGATAACTTTAGTTTGTTAATATTAACTAACATTGGGTTATTGGTCATACTAGACCAAGTAAGAATAACAGAATAAAAAATAGTGTCAATAGTAAAAGTTTCCATGACTCTGTCTTTTAATCATATAATAAAATGCATGTCCTTCAACCTTATATGGCATATTACTTAAATAAATAGGCCTAAATAAATCAGATTTGTACAAATTAAGCTTGATTCGTGTGTGCAGTCACCCTGCTCCCAATTCCAATTGCTGACTGGAGCGTCTGCATTGAGCAGGTGCAGTCCACTACAGCAGTGAATCACTAGACATTTCGCAGTGCGTGTGAAACATCACCTGATTCAAAGCGCGTCACCCTGTCACTCCTGTCATTTTCTTGAAGGCCCATTGAACCAGTCTTCCTGCCTCCCTCCAGCTGGTGTCTCCACCACACACCAGATGGCTCTGCTTGCCTGAAAAACATTTACCCTTTCAGTGTGAACGTGACAGATTCTTTGCCAAGCGTTCACATCCTTTACCACCAGTAGTATGGAGGTGGTAGGGTGGCTCAGTTAGCACTGTCATTTCACAGCAACAAGGTTCAGTTCTTGTTTCTGTGTGGACAGTTTAATGTTCGCCCTGATTCCTCCCACCATTAAAAGACCAGTAATTGATTTCCTATACGATCTGTCTATGGCTCTCCATGTTTGCCCTGTGAAGAGCTGCTGCCCTGTCCCTGGTTCCTTGACTTCTACCCAAAGTATTCTGGGATAAATTCCATCCCTGAATAGAAATAAGGGAAAGTTTGAGTAAACTAGATATTCGTTATTCATACTCACACTGAACATGGCAAGCATCCCCAAACAACCCACAGATCCATTGGCACTCGACAATGTCTCTTTCGTCATAAAAAAACAAACAATTCTTGGTTCAGCTACAGTATGGTTCAGCTTTGTTCAACTGATGCATGGATGGATCTCCTAACCTAAAATGACAATGATTTCTGTGTTTTTTTTGCTATTATTTGCTAGACCTTTTATTATCACGAAAATGCATTGCACCAAAATGGTCAACAGGATTGGGATAAATGGACAGTATTTGTGCAATTTCATCACAGCCATAAAGAGTTTTCCTTATGTTAAATGATAGACTTTGGACATGAAAGAATATCTCATATCTCTTATTGAGTAAAATGACTCATGCAGGCCTTTATTCAATTAGATAATAGCTTTATGTTGAGCACCCACAGCCATGTAATGAAAAAAATGTGTAATGACTAAATCAATAATACGCTAGAGAAGTTGAACTTGTATTGGCAGAGTGTAAAATGAACTAGTTAAATCAATGAAAGAAGATTAGACAGACATGCTTTACAATGCTTGAGAAATGAATTAGAAGCCCAAAAAAGAGATATTACAACTCTTCTGTTATACATTTTCATTAAGGATGCACCGAATGTTAGACAACCAAAATTATTTGGTCGAAAATAAGTGAAAAGGCCAAATACATTTCAATGAACAATTACGTTTTTGATGACGCGATCAAATGGCAACCAGCTTAGAGTGAGAGATGTGCACGCTTTATAAATGCAGCAAACATGTCGACAGTGTGGAGGCAATGGCAAAACTTGTCTCACTTGCGCTACTCTCGTAAGGAGGAACCAAATTTCATGTGAGAAAGCAGAGAAGCTACTTTTCATAAAGAAGAACCTGCCACTTTTCCTGAATAAGTAGGCTAAGTAGACTTACGTCTAGGACGATTATTCATTCGTTGTGGGTCCATCCACTTTTTTGCATTCTTTTCAATGCCATTTTTGTTGTAGGCATACACAGTACGTTACATTCTTTCTGCAGTCAGTTAATATAGACTATTCAAGAAGAGGGTTCAAAGATGTAATTTTACCAATTTATTTATTTTAAGTTATATTGTGCTTTGCTTGTATAATGTCTGCTGGAATGTTAAAAGATGTTCAGTGTTAAACTAATATTTTTTAAATTGTAGTTTTGTAATTCATTTTTTATTTGGCAATCAAGACAAAATAGTAAAAAGCACATTTTGATTATTTAATTTATGAAATGGTGAAAAAAATTGGCAAAATAAATGGAAGGAAATTCATTTTGTTTGGCTTCAGCCAACATTTTTCCTTTCGGTGCATCCCTAATTTTCATAGACTATATTATTGACTCTCAATAAATAATTTTAAGCGACATGCTCTTGTCTTTTTTGCCCTTGTGTCCCCGAACCTATCCTGTTTTAAATTGGCATCTTTGCTGGTTATCAAACTGTTGGACTGCAGGCAATAAAAACAAATAAAAATATAGCAGCAGACTACCTTGTTTAACACCCCAATGTACCTTTTAATGCTTAATTTACCCAAATGTAGAAGTAATGGTGCCTCTAATAATAAGTTTGTTTGCGCCATATGCACATATAATACAACATAATGAAATGTGACAGCTAGTCACGGCACCCGCTGTTGTATTGAAGCAGACACAAAATGGACTTTTGAGACCATATATCGGTGTAAGACCTTTTATTTTACACAGGACATGACACTGGCCAGGACAGGACACCTAATTATCTGACCTTGTCTCACAGTCAGACCAGTGGCTGAAACACAGAGACTTTACTAGCAATGTGATGTCAAGGACCTAATCTGTGTCACAACTGTGACCAGTAAAGTTCAAGTCTCAAGCATTTAATTACACATGCAGGCAATATGAACAATGTAGTGCCTTTTATTTTAGTTCACCAACTTTAAGGAGTTAGTTCCCAGTACAGTTGATGATTTTTAGGTATTCAGGACAAATTATATATATACACACACACACACACACACACACACACACACACACACACACACACACACACACACACAATAATACAACATTAATTGTTGGGCACAGTAACTACACACAGTGACTGTAATTAAGAGTTTATGTATATGCAGCAGCTTTAGTCACTGTCATCAACCTCTCCTCTGCAGCCTAATGAAGGAACTTGTAGGGCATGGCAATATGGTTGAAATAGAAGACAAACATGATGACAATAATAAGCAAGTTCACAAACATTCACAACCTCCATAATTTGGGACTATTTAAAGTCCAAAGTCGGACCATTAAACCATCAAAGCACAATCCAAAACGGTAAGTTAAAGTGCCCATATTATGAAAAAAACACTTTTTCTGGGATTTGGGGTGTTCTTTTGTGTCTCTGGTACTTCCACACACATACAAACTTTGAAAAAAATCCATCTATGCTGTTTAGAGTGAGATAAGGTTTCTGAATGTGTCCTGCCTTCAGTCTCTGGGTGAGCTGTTCAAAATCGGCACGGCTTGTGACGTCACAAGCCGAAACGAGCTGGCTAACCGCAACCATTAGCTCGTAGCGTTAGCATGCTAATGCTAACGCTAGCATGCTACCTCGTTCTCAATAGCAAAGCACTGCTACAACACACACAAGTTCACCATAATCTATAAAAGAACTACTTACATGTGTGCCCTCATTTAGAAGTCTCCCAGCTAATCCTGCTTTATAACTGACCGAAGTTGTAGAAACAGCCTCTTTTACTGTCATGTGCAAGTGTAATCAAAGATAGTACAGAAGAAGAAGAAGAAAAGAGGTCTCACTCTGTAGCTAAAACAGAGACCAGGTGAAAAGAGGAGCTGCAGCAGTGAGAGAGAGCGGTGCAGTACAACAAAAATATGGTGTTTTTTGAAAATTAAACCATGTAAACCTATTCTGGTACAACCTTAAAATACAATTATGAACCTGAAAATGAGCATAATATGGGTGCTTTAAAGCTACTGTAGCTTGAATGTCACTACTGTCGCATGGTTCAACTCTGCTTCAGAGTGGTAAATTTATATTGAAGCAAAACAATGAAATGATCATCATTTGCTATTGGTGTATCATTGTAATCCTAATATTGAAAGCAATTCTTTTCATATTTAGCAGTAGGCTACTATTTATATTTTAAGCCCACATCTAAACTGTATGCACATGAGAATGTGCCTGAAATCGGCCCCACATTTGCAGATGAAATGACCCACACAGGCAATCTTTTCCTGTTGTGCTCACCTGACTGCTCAGCCAGTCGGGTTTCAGTGGTGATCATCTGGCTCCCAGTGATAGGGTTGAGGTTATTTGAGATTTTGTTTGTCCAAAAGAAATGGCCGGGTCCTCTGAGAGAGCCATTATAGAATGTCAAGAATGTTTTCCTATCAGCTTTCACAACTCTCCAGCACCCAGTAGTAGATGGGGTAAATTGAAGTGCCAAAGTTTTTCTTACTTTTTCACCCTTTAAAAAAAACAACAACAAAAAAAACTCCTGGACCTGATAAACCACAAGGCTGAAGGATATCTGAAGGCTATGCAAACACCCAGGGATACAGTGAAAGTAGTAGAAACTTCCAGATCGACAAAAAATCCATAATACTTTGCTTCATACTGCTGTCTTTCCCGCATTGCAATCCCCAAGAGGGACTGAGGGGAAGCATGGAAATGATATCCGTGGTCTCTTTGGAGTTCAGCAGATGTGGTCGAGAATTTTTTAGTAGAATTTAAGCAGAAGTGATGCAATTTGTGTGGCCAAAAACAGGGAAGGTAAGCATCCTACAAAAAGTGAAAATGTGGGTTTTGAGTGTGGATTCATGTTGTGTGTCTTGTGTATGCTGAAAGTCAAGCTTGTGTGTACCAAAGTGTGCACCTTGACACAGTCATCATAAAAGATGACCTTCACTGATTAGACGTTTATGAGTTTCTGTCAGTTCCCTGTTGGCATTTTATATGGAATTATTCCATCAAGACCTAACAATTCATAAAAGGGTACTAGAGACACTCCAGCTGGTGCAGACAGAACATACAAGGGAAGAAATTATGGAAATGTGGTAATTTAGGTGTTTCACAGAATCTCAAGGCTGCCTTGATGTGATCTGTTGTGATGTGACCGCTGGTTAGACATCTTGATACTTCAGACTTATAACCCCTTACTAATGGGACGAAGTAAGGGGTTGTTGATAAAATGGCAGGGTCTTTTATACAGTTTGAGATGAAACACCTTTTCAAATCTTGCATGGATAGATGAGAGCAATTCAGAAATGCTACTTCACACTCAAGTGTTTCTTTCACCAGCTATAGAGATACTTTACACACATGCATTTATTTGCACTGTACCAACAATTATGAGTGTTACCTTGAAATGAAATGTCTATATCTATGTCTAGATTCCAGTTGCTTTTACCTCAGCCTAAATAATTTCTTAGCGTTTGGTGTTGTGGCTAGGTACACATTTTTCATGTGAAAAGAAAATACACTATATGACAAAAAATATGTGGACACTCCTGTTCACATACATTTTGGTCTGGGGCTGTTTTTTCATCGTTTGGGCGGGGCCACTTAATTCCAAATGAAGGAAATTCTAATGCTGCAACATGCAAGGATATTTCAGACATAAGTGTATGAATGTTAAATGACAAACTTGTTTGGTAATGATGTGCTGTTCTGCATGCAGTGTGCCATACATTGCCCATACCAAATGCCCTCCATAACAATGAGCAGAAGGAGGCAGGTGGCCAGCGACCTGTGAGAGCAGGTCCCTCCGGATGCTGGCTGATGACGGTGAAAACATGGACAGGCTTTATATTAATTCAATTCCATGGCAGTATTGTGGAAAATCCAGCAGCTGTCTGAGCTTTATATAGAAGAGCCTAGGGCATGAGAAACCTGCAGTGATTCAAATGGCACAAAAGCACTGGGCCTGAAATACAGCACTCTTCCCCCGGCACATAGATCTCTGCGGCTGCCTTTCGCCTTTCTCTTCCCCTCTCAGCATAACTCTGCTTAATTTTACTTTCCCTCCAATTTCTTCATTTGCTGTCCCTTATGCTCTGATGGCCTTTCTGCTTATTTCTCTGCCTGCAGTTCCTGTCTTTCATCTTCCCATTGCAACCCAATTGCCTGGGCAGTTACAGCCCAAATCCATCCTTTCTTCCTACCATCTCCTCAGTCACTCACGCTCTCACCTTGTCCTTCTCCCATGTCTTTGCTCTAGACTCAGGAGTCTCTAGGGATACTGCATAACTCTCAGTGGGGAGTGAAGGTGCAGCTTAAAGAACATTCATAAGTCATTTGTGTTCTATTTAATGGAGACGCTATAATATATCTGCAAAGTTTGATAATGTTGTTGATCAATACCAGTCACCTAATTTCTTTGCTAGGTGCTGAGATTTTAAGATTGCTCTCTCACTCACACACACACACACACACACACACACACACACACACACACACACACACACACACACACACACACACACACACACACACACTTTTTCAGCTGCTCAACAATGGAGTGCAGTGACCAGCACCACAAGATATTTCAGTCATAAAGGCTAATGGGCCTCATTCTCATGCCAAGAAAGCAAATGGCCATAATAGTGACCATAATTACACTACTTTGCATCACAATTCTGCATATTACCTCTCCACAGAGCAGCTAAGAGCTAGATATTGAAGCCAACGGGAAAGTGTCAGAGGAGACAATTTATGTAATGCCATCTAGTGGCTGCGTCCAAAATAGCTTCCATGCAAGTTGTTGGCATTCTCACTAAAATATAATGTACATCAATTGTTTTCTACAATGTGTTATGTTGTCAGTAGCTCCTTTTACTTTTATTGTGACTCCTCATGGTGATTTGTTGAGAAAATGGAGAATTGACCGTAAAGGCAGGAATCCGACAAAAGATCCACACACTGTATTGATGGCTCACAGTAAACGTAATAGAGCAATGTTTTGATCTCAAATAAATCTTCATCAGACTTTGTCAAGTTAACATCAGAGAGCAAATGAGAGCAGAGCAGGCACTTTACACAAAAAAACACATTACTGAAGGCTTTCATTACTGAAATGGATGTAACCTGTATAATTGAAAATCAATCTGGTATCATACCTAACCAATCAGTGCAGTGTCTTTTAAAGCTTTAGTGCGTAACGTTTTGATATTAATGAACGTCCGTTAATTCAAGCCATTGCCAAATGAGTTGATACAAAGCTAATTAAGACTATCAGCTCCACAAAACTCTTTGTATTTCTCAGTATGGTTATGTTCAGAAGATTGTGTTGTCCGGCGACTTTCGCGCTCAGAACCTCGAGTGAAGATTATTACCTCTTCTGAAAAGTCCATGTTTTTTTAATCCTACGTGTCCTCCTTGGCTACTAGAAACTGCGTGGAGGAGGGGTGGGGGCGGTGTGCGATCACGGAAGGCTTGTATCATGTGAACGTGCAGACAGTTTTGTTGTCATTACTTAGAATTCCTCATGGGGGCAACAGAATCTACGCAATATAGCTTAAATAAAAAAGAATTACAATGAAAACATGTTTTTTTCTTTTGTCTGTTTTTTTGTATTTTATTTGATTTATCAACTGTAAAGGATTTTTGGATGTGCGTGCTTTCCACTCTGGTTGTATTTAAGTGAATATGACATGTGTCTTACTGGTAATTTATTTATAAATGAACAAAAAACTGTTTCCTCTCAGGTTTCACCTATTCCATCTTGGCTTTAGCTTTTCTCGCTTTCAGAGTGCTCTGGCTCCAAAAACGGAAAATATTGCATTGCTGAATATCTTGGCGTCATTGGCTGACATCGCAATCACGTTATCTGCCATTTTGTAAAGTCTGTCCTCTTTACTAGAGGTTTCTGTTGGACCCATTGATGTATTAATAGAATTGGATACCATACTCCTCCATGGCCCCCATTCACTCAAATGAAAATTGCTCACACAGTGCATAATTATTAAACTATTGTGTTCGCTTCCTTTTTCTGATTGCTTTCTTGTTTTGCAGCCCAGTACCACATTCACAGAAATGTTTGCCTCCCTGTCACTCATTCCCGCTCAACCTATTGGGATTACGTCATGTACATACAAATAGCTTTTATAGCCTCTGGGAAAATGTTGCAAACACAAAAACTTCATGGTTAAATCCTAATAGTGATTAGAAATGATTTTGTTTGCAGTCCAAAATGTCTTGTCAACAATTTTATAGAGTTCTCTTTTATAATGGTGGAAAATGCTTTTCTGACTGCATGGGATTTTCTGTTGCAGTACCGTGGTTGGTCACTTGGGCACATTAGCTGGTCGGGCTGTTTCCACCTTTTCTAATACAAATGAATGGATCTGGCACTTCTGCTTAGTTTACCAGTGAAGTGAACAGGCCACCATCACTGCTTGGGGCTGATACAGAGTTTGGTAGAAGGACAACATTGCTACTTTTTGAAACACCGTTTTCTTGCAATTTCCAGTAAAGGTAAAAAAGAAATTGGCTTATACTCAATTTTTCTTTTTTTTTGAGTTTTTGGTAGCAATAAGTAAAAAGGTCAGGAACCATCACTTTGAATAGTCAATAAGCAGGACTTTTGACAGCCATAATTACAATATTTTCCTCCTTTATGCCTGGCCACTTGAAGCTTTAGAATGTTGGAATGTCCTCCCTCTTCATTCTGTCACTTCCTTCAATACTGCTAACAATTGTGACCTTTCATCTCTACCATACCAATAATTGCTGGGCCTGAGGTACTGAGCTTTAACGGCCGGTGACAGAGAGCAAGAGAATGAAAAGAAAGATAGAATGAGCGAGGGAGACAAAATATAGCTGTTATCCAAACCCCGAACAGGCCACTGCCACCGGCCCAACCCCCCTCTTCTCATCCATCTCTTGCCTTTTTCCCTCTCACTCCTCTATCCTCATCTTTTCTCATTTCGATTGAAGGCTAATGTTCAGGTGTCACAAGCCTCTGCCTCGTGAGCCCCATGTGAGCTCCAATTTTGCCCCGTAGCTGCAAAGACTCCTCATTTCACGGTAGAACAAAAAAGGTACACACACAAAACAAATGAGAAAAAAGGTTAATGCATTCCAAACACCTCATCTACATTGAAAGACGACATGCCATCTCGTCGACACAGCTCCCCTCTATGACTGAACTTCGAGAGGCAGACAACATCCCAGCTCCCCTCGCTTACTTAAATTATGCGCTCAGAGAGAACTAACGCAATGAGTGTTTTCCCTTGCCAGTGGACCATAGTGAGCCTATTAAAATCACATCGCTACTTGCCTTTCTCTACAATGTACCCCTCATTAAAAGCCCATGGCGGCATTAAATGAACAGGCCTGAAGACAATGCTGAGAACTCAATGCAACTTGATTATAATATCTCAAATGACCTCCTTAACACCATGACCAGTTATATCAACAGATGCTGAAGGGATTCATCAGCGCTATCATACTTGAGCTCATTTCATTGAGTGGCTTGAGGAAAATCATGAGCCAGTCTGGGTCTGGGCCGCATTACGGCGGCGCACAATTGCTGTCGTGATCGGAGAAAAGATGACCACATCTTGAAGGCAATGATTACTCACTCCAGCATGTGTGGGTGCTCGCAGTAAATGCTGCAAGCACAAATGTGTGGAATGCCAGGGTCCTCGCACAGCAGTTGGTTGCCAGGTGAGCACAGTGTGTTTAATGGCATTGACCTGTGAGATATATGAGCACAGGTTTATTTTAATGTTGCACAAAGAGGAAGTGGGAGATTCGAAAGAATGCACAAACTGTTTTCGAGATGGGGTTAATTGCATCCCATTCATCTCAGTCTCTACATGGGTATACAATTAAAGCAACAACCCTGCTTGAACCTGTCAAGGTTTCCTTAAACTTTACACAGGTAATTTATCAGGGGCTCTAAGAATAAAGGTGTAAGTAGCACAACTTATTCTCTGCCAATTTAAAATGCTCCTGGCAAATGATTGTGAGGGCCCTAAAGAAGATATATGAGCCTGCATACTTGCCGCCCACACAGCGGCTTCATGGAACAGCAATAACTTTCAATGTGCTGATCACTTTTTTTTGTCATGACCTGAATTTAAAACTTTGGTGCTTAACGTTTTTATATTAATGGACGTCCGTTTCCTTCAAACCATTGCCAAATGAGTTGATACAAAGCTAATTGAGACTACCAGCTTCATAAAGCTCTCTCTGCATTTCTCAGTATTGCTATGTTCAGAAAATTGTGTCGTCCGGCGAAAATCGAGCAAGATAATCAAGATAATTACCTTTTCTGAAGAGTCCATCATGTTTTTTTAATCCTCCGTGTCCTCCTTGGCTACTAGCACCTGTGTGGAGGAGGGGTGGGGGTGGTGCGCGATCACGGAAGGATTATATCATGTGCATGTTCCGACAGTTTTGTTGTCATTACTTAGATTTCCTCATAAAACAGACCGAAACTACGCACTATAGCTTTAAAGTACAAATACACTCCATCAGTCTACCTGACCTTTCCTATGGTGCAAGCCTGACGCAGGTGTCTTTGCTATTTTAAGACTGTCCAGCGCCCACGTCGTTTAAATAGCAAATGCACCTGCGCCCATCTTTGCGCCCATGGGTGTGGTGGTCTTACAGGGAGGTGGGTTTATGGGAATTCATGGCGTATTGCTATCTTGAGGCATTGGAAAGTGATCGCACCATTGACCAAAAAAAAAAACCTGGTCTAAAGTCAATAGTGCAGCATTTCATTGTTATTTTAACAGCCCATTAGAAAAATGTGCCTAGGCTTATGCACAGTACGTGCATACTATGCTTGATACACACACAGGGAAGCGCAGCAGCACACAAACATGCAAAAGATTACAAAAAAAATATTATAGTGCAAATCCGCCATCATAATAGCAATGCGCCAAGGTACAAATGTGCCTGGCTTATGAAGTGGGAGGAAATGGGAGATGACACTCTGATCGGTTTATTGCATGTTACGCCCAAAACACACCTATGAATTAATAATGACACTAAGTACAACCCTTTTGAACCATGTGCCCAGTGCATGGACCCTTTTTTCTGCCATCAAACTAGCAAAAGTGGATTTGGACACACCCTAAACGCACCTGTGCCAGGCGCTTCACGCCGTGCGCTTAGATCTTTAAAATGGGGCCCCTTGTGTTTGTTCAGCAGCTTAAGTTATGATGTATGTACTTTAGAAACATTGATGAACTGTCATTTAAACATGGTGTAGTATTTCGTTTTTCTTAGTGAAGATGAAGCCATGGCAGTTGAGGACAGGTTTCTTATTTCAATCAGGAGAGACTTGTTTGCAGATATGCAAAGGTTTATTGTACATAAGCATAATAAAGTGTAAAGAGTCATTGGAGATTAGACTCCATCGTTTATACTAATAGTTTTCTTATAGTGGTAGAGAACCATCATAACCCTCCAGTGGAATCCAGACACTGGTGGTGGCGGAGGAAGAACCCGGAGACCAGGCCGAAGGAGGCTCCATAGTGGTCAGCTGGAGAATGACGATGACTGGAGGTGGAAGGGGAGGTGGAGGGTTGTAGGCTTTGCCTGAAACGACAGCTGATAGCACAGGAAGAGAAACAGATTTAAAGCGGGGTTGTGACGTTGTGATTGGCCCTTGGAATTTGTCGCCTATTCTGATTGGTTTAACAGGAAGGTGAACGCCTCCAACGCTGATTGATTTAAGAAGAGAGCATTGATAAAAGTTAGGTCTTCCTGAAAGAAGTTACGCTGAGCTACATTAGGGGTTTAGACAAGTCAAAGTAAGCAGAACTCGGCCACTTATTGACAGCTTGGAGTGTTTCCTCAGAGCTCATTTAGGAAATTACCACTTTTTGTTTGCCAAAGGAAATTGGAAATTATGACAAAAATACAATATCAGACTATAGCACTTCCAAATAAAAACACAAAGGGCTAATTTAGATTAACCCTTTTGTGTTTTAAATTCAACAAGCAATTTGTTGTACTGTAGAAAATTACTGAAAGCAGCAGAAAGGCAGAACTGAGTACACTTTAACATCCGTTTATGTATCGCAAGTAATATCGTTAACGCGATATTCAACATTATCACATATCGCATATTTTTCTCATATCGTGCAGCCCTAAACAAAACCTGCATTAAAGCCAAAACACTTGATGTAATAACAAAAGTCAATATTTCTCCCATCCAAGTGTTAAAAAGATTAAAGGGTTACAGTTGCAGGGTAACCCTGTATGTGCATATATCTGTAGGCAGGGTACAAAATCTACTTTTCTGTCCACTGGCCAAATGGTAGTGAATGTTAAAATTTTATCAGCCACTCAATGGATTACAATTATTATATTGTTGGCTGGTGAGTAAAGCAAATCTACCAGCCACTTGCATATGTTTAGCAGCATTTGGCTAGTGGATGGTGCAATTATAATTTAAAAAAAAAAACAATTCAATGTCATGGGAAAATGGACTGTAATCAAAGTGGGGATGTCAAATTTCAAATATTGTCTGTGCACTGACATCAGGAGAGTTAGTGTTGTGCAGTCAGGTACCGGTTTATAACACTAAACGACTCTCACTTCTGTTGGTAGCATTTATTAACCTACTGTGACATTTTTCATTTTTGTGATAAACTTGTTTTAATTGATTTTGATTAATGTACAACAAATGACTAATGCAATTATTAATAAATAAATGACTCAGCTGCATGAGTGCTCACACATCCCACCACATAGAACCACAATGAGAAAAAATGACCACAGTCCAGGACACATAAAGCTTTTAGCAGTGGCTGTGTGGATTCTGCTGAACAAAATATCTTTAGGTACAATTGAATGACGTGTGTTGGCCCAGAGGGGGATTGAAAGGTCATGAGGTGGTTTCCGTGGTTTCCAAGCTGTGTGTCAAGCAAACCATACCGTCTTTTCTTCAGCTGTGAAATCATCATGATCAGTCATTATTTAACAGAGAATCTTTGGGGGAAATTGGATTAGGCATATTGTAAATCTGCAACTGAAAAAACGTTACATTTAGAAATAATAGCTATTTTAAAAACAGTGTGATCCAAGCAGTTGGCTTGGATGGAAGTTGAAATCTTGCCCATCCAACAGCATCAATATCATTTTTACATATCTCGGATGTAATTTTCTATTTATGCTATACCAAGAATGCTGCTGAGGAATTATAGATTGAATCATTAGCATGAAGCATTTAATCTAACAAATTATTTCTTCCAAATAACTATTGATCAGAGTAATTAAACCATATCAATCTCCTCTCAATACAGTTACATATCTGCAGTTATCATTACTGTGCATACATTTGCTAATAATTTATCCAGTAACTTAATGTGTAGCTGGATATTATAAACAATCTAAAAAAGTGCATGGTAATGAACTCATTAGTATTTGTATTCTAAAGCACTGAATAGCTGAGTTTTGAACTGGAAATGTGCGTTAAACTATTTCTCCTGTTTCTCATTTTGACAAGAACGCTCTCAGCATGGGAATGATCCTGAACTGGAGAAAAGGAAAAATGTTAATGCCGCTATCAAAAACTACCTCTGGATAATACTCATTCACAGACAATACCTAAGATCCCACAAAGATAGGCTTTATTTCTGCAGCTCACAAAATATGTAGCCTCCTCTGCTTGCTCCCTGTTGGCCATTCTCTGGATTCTTTCTCCAGTGGTCCTCAGGTCACTGAAATGACTGTGATAAAATGTCATGATGAGAACAGAAAAATGTCAGTCTTGTTAGTATTGAAACGTGACTTGAAATTGAATTCTTGTTTGCGCCACACACACACACACACACACACACACACACACACACACACACACACACACACACACACACACACACACACACAGAGATCTCACTGACCTATCAATATTAAAAAATAAATCCTTTTTTGACATGACTGTGCATGTACACACAGACACATTCTGACATATATCAAAATAGATACACTCATGCAAGCACACACATGCACTCACATATACCGAGCAGATTAATGTGAGATAAAAACTTCCAGATTTTTGTCAGCTAAATCAACAGTGGTGACAGCAAAAGGGCACCGACACACACAAAAACACACAACACACACTACACGGTCTACAGTTTGGTTGGGCCTGTGACAGAGTGCTTGTAATGAAGGGGAATTCATTAGGCAGTTGTGCCACATCACAAGAAGACAGAAGCAGGTTGGAGGGAGACATGTTGAAGGTGAAGATGATGTCTGGAGACTAGAGCCAGCTGGCAGAGCTATGACCGTATGAAACATGAGCAAAGAGTTGGAACGAGCTCTAATGCATATCCAAAACATACAGGGGTTTAGGGCTGGGCACCGAACGTCGTTACTTTTATGGCACCGAAAAAAATACCCGGTCCTATGAGTATCGAAAAACGATTTATCTTTCGGCGCCAAATTTCGGTTCCAAAAGCGTCTGAGCGCGTAAGCGCAAGCTTATCTGTCCTCTGCATATTGACACACACGCGGTTGCGCAGAGGTGCGGACGGAGTAAACTACGTCGGCTCTGCAGTTTTGTTGAAGTCACAATGAGTCACGGCGATGCCGATAAAGTGGTTTCAAGTGTGGTTCATTTTTCAAAACTTCACGCAGACAGCATTTGCTGCGATATGATATTAATAGTGAGCCAAAAACGGTTGCATGCTGTTTTACACTTCCTCTGAGACAAGCAGGCAGTACAGTGGTTTCTGTGCCCTGATGACTGACTGACAGGCTGAGGTTGTAAGGAAAGGAAACTTTACTTCTACAGCACCTTTCAGCAACAAGGCAATTCAATTACATTCCTTTGCACTTAAGTTAGTTCTTCATTAGTTCAATGTTGAAAACAAGGCAGTCACCAAGTTCATTATTAAAGGTTTGTGTCATTATGCAGTTATTTATGTTATGCAGCATTTTAGTTAGTTCAATATTAGCCTGTGCACAATGCCATTTGTTTATTTATTATTTATAATATGTTCATGTAGTGGCAAAAAGGTTTCTCTTTTTTTGTTAATTTGTAGTGCTGTTAGTTAAACGCGGTATTAACGGCGTTAACACAAACCCTTTTTAACGGCGTCAATTTTTTATTGCAAGATTAACGTTCTTTTTGGCCTAATAACTTTGTAGTTTTTTTCACATGCTGTTGCAACAACTAGTAACGTTAGAAAAACTACAACACCACACCGGATCTTTACGTTTTGAGTGGATGGCGAGCGCGAGACGCCGAAATGGATACCAATAAGATTCTGAACGGAAAGTTTACTTTTAAAAAGTTGTCGAGGGGGACAGTAGTTTCACGCATACACAGCCTGTATGACACGGAGAAAGCAGCCCAACAGGAACTGCTGCAAAGTGATGCAAACGCTGTTTCATTAACCGGTTATCAATGGACGTCAGTGAGTAATCAAAATGATTTAGAAGTAACTGCACACTATATTGACTATGTATATCTATGTACATACGGTTTTAGGACTGTGTTGTTTGTATCGTTTTTTTTTGACTGTTTTTGTCATTTGGGACATTGGCCACCCCCTTTTTTGTCCAGGTGTCACGATTGTGACTTTGTGTTTCCTGTTTTATTTTGAAATCTGTTTGTTCTCCCTTGTCTTGTCTAGTTTACTTCCTGTTTTCTGTTTTCCCGCCTGTTTGATTGTTCTGCCCCGCCCTGATGTGTTCCACCTGTTTGTATCACCTGTCCCTTGTTAGTGTTCATTACCCTGTGTATTTAGTCTCTCTGTTTTCCCTTGTCTTTTGTTGGATCATTGTTCCTGTTAGTGTATGTCTGTTTCATGGAGATCTGTCGTGTTGTGCTTTGCTGTCTGATATGTGTTTGTTATTAAATCCTTGAACTGCATTTGGGTCCAAGCTTCACCTTCCACCTGACAGAATGATCCGACCAGATATGGACCCAGCAGTGTTCAAGTCAGTTTTTCACCCGCTGGACTCTGATGGAGAATTTTTTGTTTGAGTTTTTCCGCTCCCTGCATGAAGAGGATCCCGCCTTCGCTAGGCACCTAATGGAAGTGTGCTGGCAGACTACGGCGCAGGAGTTTGGTATCCCTGTTTCAAGGCCTGTTTTTCCTCCAGGGCCTCAGATGACCAGTCCTCCAGAGCCCTCGGTGGTGTGCAGCGAGCCGGAGCCCATGCCTCTTAGTTGACACCATGCTACAAAATGTGCATTTTTTGGCAGTCCAAATTGTGGCAATCAAAGCTGATTTCAAGGATTTGCTTCTCAAAGATATGTCTGTCACTGCTTTGCTGACACTGATGCACTTTTCATTGAGTGTCATTTGTGTTTTTTTTCCAGACTAAATCACTGTTTGTTCAGAGGCAGAGTAGGGAAAAACAAGTAATTTGCATATCTTCACCCCTCAAAACAAACACTACTTCCTAGTGGCTTTTCTGAGCTGAGTAATGACAAACAGTAGAAGAAAGATAGACACATATAATGAGGACTGTCTTATGACCTCTCAACCATCAGGGTGAAGGCCACTTCTTAAAAATGTGATCATTTTTATCATTTAGAAGTGGCACTAGCATCTAGACATAAATGTTTCCAAAAATGTAGGAGGCATATATATTTTTTCCTTAGGGAGACATACCAACTACTGTTATGCAATTACTGTAAAAACAACAAAGTGATGCACTGGTGACAGGCAAATGCTTGACTCCATGGAAACATCCCTCTGCAATATGCTTGCATTATATGCACATTTTCTAGGAGTGTGTCTGTTCTACCTCCCCCTCTCATTGTCCTTAGGGTCTGCATCCAAGAAATAGACATTTTGTTTCAATGATTAATAAAAGTAAAGCAAGTACCCCCCACTCCCTTCAGATGATTTACTATATGGTTATGAAAGAAACCGCGTTGTTTATGCCAAATTTATGGGCTTAATGCATAGATTAAAAGCTCTCCAAGGCGAGGCAACTCACAGCATGCAATTAGCAAAGAATAACAATCCCATATGGCGTGTAATTAGCAACGGGGATCAACCTCTTCCTCACTTATTAAGGCGCCCTGACCTCAACAAGTACCAAGAAAGTCAATTTAAGACTGAAAAGGCGGCAGTAACACCAAAAAACTCATTGTCATTTGTCAGTGTCATTTTTTTAAAGCTGTCTGACCTCAAGAGGCCCTGACCAATGAAACTGCTAATAAACAACTTGTGAAATAAAGAAAGAAAAGCCTGCCATTTCCCTGGCTTTTGATATGTTTACGTTGAGAAGCATTTGTCTAATAATGCAGTTTTAATTGCGCCTTCCCTTATTGTTTGCTCTCCAGTTAAATCCAGTTTGGCTAATCCTAAAGAACCTTGGTCATATTTCCCCAGACAGAATGCTGCTGTTTCTATATGCTTGTTTTCACATTAACCTCTCATGCCCCAGTGCTCATGTCTACTGCTTGTGTTCACAACGCTTCTGCACATTTTGTGAGTAGATTCACATTATACTAAACAGTGATTGTACCTTGTTGAACTTCCACAGCCTGGCAAATGTAAAAGAGGAGTGATTCAGCATACAACCACACAGGACCAATCCTACACACACCGGCCATTACCCCTCAGCTTCTCCATATAGTATCATGTGAATACTGCTCTCAGTAACATGACATGACGATGATGAGCATGGCTGACAGCAGTGTCACAGTTAGTGCAACTCTTATCTTCTCTGCTAGACCTACCATAAAAAGATGAGAAAATTAGATGCCACCACCTAGCAACTCAGTGAAAAGGTCAAATTCAGTATAACTGCTGTATTTGTATTACTCCAGGTAATTCTGTCTGTGCTGAGGAATTTGGGTTAAGCATTTATGTTTACGGCGCCCTCAATATCGTTGTTTACATTGAAGGTTCAGCTAAACTTAACACTTCCAGGAACTTGGTAAGGCACCCACACTGTACTGTGCAATCCTAATTTCTCCTCAATAGAGATTTCATTAAATGCTTCTGTGTAAATCATCAAAGTCTCCCAAACCTTCTTCACGTATGTGAATATCAATTCTGCTGCCACATTGCTGACACATATGTAACTACTTACTGCTCATAATTCTCAATTTTGTTTTTGGACAAACTGCTTGTTGCTCAGCCTTTTGAGTTTTTGTCTTGGCTGTCTGCAAATGTTGGACAAAAAGAACTTGATAAAGAAAAGAGTATAGACAAAGTTGAGAAGGAAAATGAGGGTTTTCATAAAGTTGAGTGCTCCTCTCTTTACAAAAGATAATGATGCATCAAACGTTTTTCCAAAAATGTACTCACACACATCCAACACATGCACAGCCTCAAACACAATTAAAAAAGGCAATTTGCTGTTGACACTACGTACTGTATGTGTTGGCAAATGGACTGTATTTATATGGACTGCATTTATATAGTGCTTTTCGGTAGCACTTCAAATTACGGCTCGGTAATAAAATGGTAATAGTGGGGTAACAATGTGATAATAAAGAGGTAATATATAGGTAATAACATGTAATTACCAAAGTAATAACTGGGTAATACATCACAGTAATAAGATGTAATACTGGGGTGATAAGAAGGTAACAGATATAATAACATGCAATTACCAATGTTATAAGTAGGAAAGGGTTCAATAATAACCATATGTATATCTGGGTAATGGTAATATAGTTATATTAATATTGTAATAACATGGTAATAATGGGGTAATATATGTTGATGTTTTCACAGTATTATAGGCTACTATCAGCGTAATACCTTCCAAATCAGATAAAACTTCTTGGAATTTAAAATTGGTAATTACCTTATTATAATGCTGAAATTCATCCACCCTTTATGTTCCAAACATTTCGCTTTTGTTTCAAGGTAATACTTTCCAAGTTATATGTTTAATCTTGAGACTTCTTACCTGGAAACACATCTGGTAGTTTCTGTGTAATAACCATGAATCAGTGCTGCAAAATGCAAATCTGCCTGTTTCTATTGTATTACATGGTAATATTAGAATAACAGAGGTGTAGAGATTACCTGGAAATGCTTCTGATAGTTTCTGTGTAATTTCCATAAATCAGTGCCGCAAAATGCAAAACTGCCTTTCACTGGGTGTAGTGCTAAACTCGATTGTTATGAGAGCCAGGCTGTCAACACCAAGGCAAGACGCGCTGCTCTCTCTCCTGTCGCGCACCACGCCACGCGCAAAGGTGTCAGCGCTGTCCGTCATGCGCCTTCTGGGCATGATGTCCGCGGGCTACATGGTGGTCCCCCTGGGGCTTCTCCACATGAGAAAAATCCAGAGGTGGTTCCTCCGTCAGCGTCTCGACCCCATACGTCACAAGTGGCGAATGCTGATCATTCCTCCTTCCCTACAGTCGGACCTGTCATATTGGGGGAATAAAGCCCAGCTGGGGTTCCCCTGGGCAAGGTGACGTCATACGTGACAGTGTACACGGACACGTTCCTCACTGGCTGGGGAGGAATGTGCGAATCACAGGTGGTGGGTGATTCACAAGTGAAAGGGAAAAACTCCCTTTTAGGAAGAAACCTCGGCAGACCCAGACTCTTGGTGGGCGGTGTCTGACGGTTGGGGTTATGACGGTATGGGATGTAGCGTGGCACAGCAGAGCATGGGTGGACGCAGCAGGACGTAGCCGGGCATTGCAGGGAATCGCAGAGCGTAGCAGGGTGTAGCAGGTCCATAGCCACAGCTGCACCCAAGACCCAGGTCTTGGTGTCGCCCTAATCCGAGGCGATGTTCTGGGCGAAGAAGAAACATAACATAACTCCACAGAGCTAGGTTAGTAACAAGCACTTCTGAGACAGGATGTGCATAAAAGGAAACAAAAGAAAAGAGACAAAGTTGAGAAGGAAAATGAGGGTTTTCATAAAGTTGAGTGCTCCTCTCTTTACAAAAGATAATGATGCATCAAACGTTTTTCCAAAAATGTACTCACACACATCCAACACATGCACAGCCTCAAACACAATTAAAAAAGGCAATTTGCTGTTGACACTACGTACTGTATGTGTTGGCAAATGGACTGTATTTATATGGACTGCATTTATATAGTGCTTTTCGGTAGCACTTCAAATTACGGCTCGGTAATAAGATGGTAATAGTGGGGTAACAATGTGATAATAAAGAGGTAATATATAGGTAATAACATGTAATTACCAAAGTAATAACTGGGTAATACATCACAGTAATAAGATGTAATACTGGGGTGATAAGAAGGTAACAGATATAATAACATGCAATTACCAATGTTACAAGTAAAGAGCGTGTCATAAGAAGGAACTTCTTATGACACACGTAGGATGAGCAAATCGTCCAGATAAAACAGGACTCTGACGCCTTTTTTCCGTAACGGCTGAAGCGCCGTCTCCATACACTTGGAAAAAGTGCGGGGGGCCAGTGAGTTACCGAACGGTAGTCGGTTGTACTGGAAATGAGCCCCACGGAAAAAGAAACGCAGGAATTTCCTGTGTCTGGGAATGATTTGGATGTGAAAGTATGCGTCTTTCAGATCCACCGATGTAAACCATTCTTGGTGGCGCACGCATTCCAACACATGTCTGATAGTCAACATGTGGAATGGACGCTCCATGACGCACCGGTTGAACTAGGACAGGTCGAGGATGGGGCGTAACCCACCTGACTTTTTTGGAGTGAGAAAGTATCGGGAATAAAACCCCTCGTTCTCCTCCCCCGGAGGAACGTGGGAAATTGCTCCTTTTGACAGCAGTTCCCGTAGTTCTGACGTCATGGCGTCTGATTCTGCCCGGGATGACACGGTTGTCTCCAACACGCCCGCAAAACGAGGCGGGGGGAGACGAACTGGAGAGTGTAGCCCCGTGATATCAGTTTTGACATCCACGAGTCCATGTGTGTCAGTGTCTCAGCGAGACATGAGTAGATCGTGTCGCCCAGCCCATGGTAGGGCCCTGTCGAAAGGGTGGCGGGTCATCGTTGTCCTTATCCCGCTGGCATAGCCGGGGGGAGGAGGATAACTGAGCGGCGCTAAATAGAGTAGAGTAGAGGGAGGCAGGAAGTACAAGCCCGTTCCGGCAGGGGAGAGTACGAGCCCAGTCCAGGGCCCCTCTCTTTAGCCTGCCTCTCTTAGTTATGCTATTATAACTCTAGACTGCTGTGGGAAGCTCCTTCCAAGGACACAATGAGCCGCTCCCTCTTCTCTCTTTTCACTTGTCTCCTTTTGTGTGCATCTTAGTCCCAGAAATGCCTGTTACTAACCTAGCTCTGGGGAGTTTTCTCCCCGGAGTCCCTTTGCTTCTTCTTCACCCAGAACATCGCCTTGGAATTGGGTGGCACCTACACCGGGGTCCTGGGTGCAGCTGACGCTATGGACTTACTACACCCTGCTACGCTCTGCGTTTCCCCGCAGTGTCCGACTGCGTCCTGCCGCGTCCAACCGCGTCCACCCAGGCTGCTGTGCCACACTACACCCCGTAACGCCCTGCTGTGCCCTACTATGACATGAACTACTATGACTACCATTGTGATCACTGCTTCACTATCTTTATTATGACTATTATTGCCACCATTCACCACTCCCCCAACTGGTGCCGTCAGACACCGCCTACCAAGAGTCTGGGTCTGTCCGAGGTTTCTTCCTAACAAAAAAAAGGGAGTTTTTCCTTGCCACTGTCGCAATAGCTACTGCTAATGCTTGCTCTTGAGGCAACCACTGTAATAGTTGGGGCTTCGTAAAGTACAGAGTTTGGTCTAGACCTACTCTATCTGTAAAGTGTCTCGAGATAACTCTTGTTATGATTTGATACTATAAATAAAATTGAATTGAATTGAATTGAATTAAATGTAGCGGGTGGGCGTATGCTCTCGCCGTCTGCACAGTGAGAGAGCGGCGGAGCTCCGCGAGCAGCGGTGACCTGGTGTGTGCTTGTGTGGGGAACATCTGTCATGACATCAGCGTAATGTTCAGTGGGAACAAGGGCTAATCGGTTGGATGGAAACTGCTCTTTAGAAAGACTGAAGTGGCCCTTAAAAGGGCCGTTGTGTTTCCGGTTTCCAACCGTGGAGGGACAGACGTTCCCCACGCCCCGGCATTGCCACAGTCGCCGCTGCTTGCTGGGTGGCTCCGGGGACGGGTTTGACCAGGTGGGAGCCGCCTTCATGGTCCTTCGGCCCCGTGAAACCTGCCGGTCAGGGGCCGGCTGCCGCTGTGGGGGGGCAGGCAGAGGAGCGGAGGTCGAAGCCTGGGAAGGCGCAGCCGCAGCAGAGGCTGTGGGGCGTTTCCTCTTATGGCGGTTGGTGGAGCGGTGGCGCTGCTGATGGGGAGCCGCTTTCCAGGAGCCAAGCCGCCGTAGCCGCTCAGCTTCCTCGGTCGCCTGGTGGAGGTGGGACGTGGCTGTCTGTAAGCGAGGCCCAAATAGACCATCGGGAGCAATGGGGCCGTACAGAAGCTCACCTCCGTGGGTAGCTGTGACATGTGGAGCCAGATATTTCGCTGGGCCACAGTCTGCCACGCCTGGATCCTCGACAACGCCACCGTGGTCGCCGTGGTGAGGGTGAGGATAGCGGTCATCGCTTTGCCAATCTCCGTGGCTAGCTCCGGAGGAAGAGCCTCCGGGTTGCAAACCTGTTGGGCGCAAACCTGATCTTGGGGGGACGGGGGGGTCGGCTTCCGGTGGCCAAAAAAAGTAGCCTTCGGGAGTAGGATTGACGACAGGCTCTGCTCCAGGGGGGGGACCGAAGGGAAGCCTGCCTCTGTGTCGCCATGAACCCGTGTGAACGGGGCATAGCGAGAGACTGGAGCCCTCAGTTTCCTGGGCTGAGCGAGAGCCTCCTCCACGAATGGCCGAAGCTCCGTGAAGCGCGGCCAGAGTGGGGCCCATTTGGACGGCGGTTCCTGGGAGTAGACGTCACCGCTCAAGAGGCCGCGAGTGGCTGGAAGCTCCGCCGGGAGCGCTATGCCTCTCTGGTCCGCTGCCTTTTTAATGATGTCCGGCAGGTCCAGAAAAAGAGCCTTGGTGGTGGAGGGTGGAGCCGCCTGTGGCAGAGGGGACGACCGCTGAGGCGGTGCCCCTGGCCGTTCTGGAGACGGGGAGAGCCGTAGTGGAAAGGCATCAATCCCTGTCTCGTGTTCCAGTTCTCCCAGCGGGGAGGAGGGAAAACCGGAGAGGGAATCGTCATTCGGGGGAGACGAGTCATCGGACCCGTGCTCGTCGAAGACGCCCTCTTCCAGCGGTTCCAGGGCGTTGACGGTGTCACGTCGGTCTGCCCAGCTGCCGTCCCCCTCTCCGTCGACCTCAAAAGCCAGAAAAGCGTCCGCCAAAAAGGGCAGGAGGCATCGGAGGTGAGAGCCTTGCCGGCGTGAGAAGCACCAAGGCAGGTCTCGCAGCGGGGGTGGAGATCCGGCGAGAAGATGTAGCCAGTCTCGCAGGAGGGGCAGGAGCGGACGCTGCTGGAGCCGGAGGTCTTCATAACCTTCTTCATAACTGCTTGCTGAAGAAAAAGTGGGAGCAGAGCTACGGGTCCGCTCTGTTTATATACAGTATTTGCGGACGTAGTTGAAGCCCGAGCGGCACG
Organism: Sander lucioperca; assembly: GCF_008315115.2. NCBI lineage: Eukaryota > Metazoa > Chordata > Actinopteri > Perciformes > Percidae > Sander > Sander lucioperca. The sequence continues at coordinate 17,249,059 of NC_050179.1, forward strand.
CTAGGGCGGGAAAGAAAATCTTCACGACTGCGCATGTGTGAAGGGATAAACCCAATAGCGTGGGTTAGAGGACGAAGCCTATACGAAATAGAACAGAGGTGTAGAGATTACCTGGAAATGCTTCTGGTAGCTTCTGTGTAATTTCCATGAATCAGTTTTGCAAAATGCAAAACTGCCTGTTGCTATTGTATTACATGGTAATATTAGAATAACAGAGGTGTAGAGATTACCTGGAAATGCTTTTGGTAGTTTCTGAGTAACAACCATGAATCAGTGGTGCAACATGCAAAACTGCCTGTTTCTATTTTATTACATGTAATATTAGAATAACAGAGGTGCAGAGATTACCTGGAAATGCTTCTGGTAGTTTCTAGGTAATCTCTGCAACTCTGTTATTCTAATATCACGATGAAATGTGTCTTTTCCTGCATGCACGTAACCCTGTGCAATCTGACCAGCAGCTAAACACATTCCACCATCAAGACTGGAGACTGGGATCATAGTAACTCAGTTTATTTGACTTAGGGTGAAACTGGGAAATGAAACACAATGACGATTTGCTTACATATTGATGAGTCACAAACATTATACAATGATAATTGTAAAAACAATATAACTACACAACACTGTAATGCAGTAGTATATACAGTAGCTAACATGTAAGCTGAAATAAAGGAAATACGTAATGTATTGTTATACATTGTACATAGTATAATGTATATTGTTTATGTAAATAAAAGAAAATATACTTACATGTAGCTCAACCCAAGATAACAGTGGCAAACTAGCTTACTGAAGCATACTGTCAGTCTAATGTGAGCTATCAATCATCATCAAAAATATACATATTGCACATCAAACTTTCTGACAATAATTAACAAAGATATCACAACAGTATGTCACCATCTGTTTCACATACTGAGAATGCTACCAAAGGTATGGAATGTCGAAGATTGAAGCGGATTGTATGGAGAGATGATAACATGTGAGGCTGCCCTGCTCACATTCAACTTCCTGACTAAATCCCATGGTGCAAAGGTCCAACAGTTCTTAAAGGAACACACACGCATGTGGAACAAACTAAAGTAACGAAGTTAGATTACAAGTTACTTTATTAGTTACATTCAGCAACTGCCAACAACACCCCCACAGCCTCAACATAAAAATGACAACCGGTTTACTGTGAGGCAGCTCGGCATTGCCAGTAGTAGGGATCTTGTTTATTATGGCACGAAAGAGAGCGAGTCAACTGTGTTTAAGGGCAGCATTTCCTCTACAACATACTGCCCGACCAACTTCTTCAACTCTCACCCACTTACTGGTTTTGCACCGAAGTCCAGCTTTTGTTGTTTGGGTGGTGGGAGACCTCCTGCTCTCTAGCACCACCTGGTGGGACTTGCTCTGTAAGTTTGACTGCAGTGCTGCGACTCCAAATGTTTCTTCAAATTTGAAGTAGTATTTTTGTAGCTAGATAGCACTTTGTCGCCACCAGCACAGAGTGTACAACCTTAATATTGCCGTCTTTAGTTGACGCAAACTCAAAATAGTGACTGTATTTTCCAGCTAGCAAACGCACATCTCTCTCCTCCCTCCATTGTTGTTTATGTTTGTGTCACTGTGTGGTACACGTGAACTGTCCTCATGCTGAAAACGTGACCTGTCCTCATGCTGAAAACATGACTTGTCACATACGTGACTTCACTCCTCTCTTAATACATCCATGCTTCACTCCCCGAGACGCAAGAAGAAAGAAAAATATATATTTTTACTAAGGAAAATGACAAAAATAGTAACGCACATTGACTTGGATAAGTAACTTTAATCTGATTACTGGTTTGGAAATAGTAACGCGTTAGATTATAGAAAATAGAAAGAGGCAGTTTGCATTTTGCGGCACTGATTCATGGAAATTACACAGAAACTACCAGAAGCATTTCCAGGTAATATCTACACCTCTGTCATTCTAATATTACCATGTAATACAATAGAAACAGGCAGTTTTGCATTTTGCGGCACTGATTCATGGTTGTTACACAGAAACTACCAGAAGCATTTCCAGGTAATCTCTACACCTCTGTTATTCTAATATTACCATGTAATACAATAGAAACAGGCAGTTATGCATTTTGCGGCACTGATTCATGGTTGTTACACAGAAACTACCAGAAGCATTTCCATGTAATCTCTACACCGCTGTTATTCTAATATTACCATGTCATACATGGTAGGCAGCACGGTGGCTCAGTGGTTAGCACTTCTGCCTCACAGCAAGAAGGTTTGGGTTCGAATCCAGGTCGTCCAGGCCTTTCTGTGTGAAGTTTGCATGTTCTCCCCGTGTTTGCATGGGTTTCCTCCGGGTGCTCTGGTTTCTTAAAAGAAGACACGCATGCTAGGTAACTAGGACTACAGTTGAAAATTAGCCGACTGGCTAACACTGCCGCAGTTTTGCATTTTGCAGCACTGATTCATGGTTATTACACAGAAACTACCAGATGTGTTTCCAGGTAAGAAGTCACAAGCTTAAACATATAATTTGTAAAATATTACCTTGAAACAAAAGCGAAATGTTTGGAACATAAAGGGTGGATGAATTTCAGCATTATAATATGGTAATTACCAATTCCAAGAAGTTTTATCTAATTTGGAAGGTATTGCGCTGATAGTAGCCTATAATACTGTGAAAACATCAACATATATTACCCCATTATTACCATGTTATTACAATATTAATATAACTATATTACCATTACCCAGATATACATATGGTTATTATTGAACCCTTTCCTACTTATTACATTGGTAATTGCATGTTATTACATCTGTTATCTTCTTATCACCAAGGGTTCAGTGTCTTGCCCAAGGACACTTCGCCATGGAACTGCAAGGCCAAGGCTCGAATCACCAACTTTCCGATTGGTAGGTGACCGCTCTTACCACCTGAGCCACAGCCGCCCCAAATCTCCCATGGAGTGGCCTGACAGACGGATTAAGCATAGCCTTATAGACAAACATGATTTCTTTTCTTGAATAGAGCAGTGTAGAGCAGAACAGGTTTCAGTTCACGTCCATCAGACTGGCTTCTTAATTGAAAAGCTGTGTGCCCCCCATTGCCCCGCACACACAGGCAGCAGCACGCACACAGCCACACTCTCACTGATATTCTATAGACACACAAGCTCAGACAGACACACATAGCTGTATCAGTCCTAATTAAACTGCCTCCCTGACAGGGCCTCTGAGATTAAAAAGTCTGGAAATTTCGTCCTCACCTTCAGCAAAGGGCACTTTTCAGACATTGGAAACAGAAAAAAGTCCTCTGTCAGATCCTTCCGGTTGCAGTCGGCTGGAGGATTAGGTGACTAATGTTAATGGGGTAGAGGAATCCAGTAGAGCCTCCAGGAGCCTACATCCTCCCTGCTCTTTCCAAAGAAAACTTAATTTAACACCCATACAAAGATACATGAGAGGACAAGTTTTGATGGCTATATGACTGTGGGCCAGGCTGGTCCAGCGAGACTCACATTTGCAAACAAGCATTAGCACAGACCATGGCTGAGATCATCACAGGTTGACTGGATGTTCTTGAGGTGTACAGGGTATGATTACACAGAAGCTGTTTGATGCCTAAACGTGGCAAACATGGAAAACATCCACCAAAACAAGAGATCTGGTGTGATATTCTGGTAGAAAGAAAGCAGTATAAGAGCTACGTCTGTTGGCAATGTGAGATTTATTGTATTTTAACTGTTTGTAATGTGTTACAAAAAATAACCTTGGATCTGCCATAAATTATCTGAATTTTTTGGCATTCACCACAGTGCTGCTCTGTGTTTACCTAATGGTAAACACAGTAGAGACTAATGTAACCCTGGCTGATGAGGGACTCAAAATCTTTTTAATTGCTTTTCGTATGACTTATCTAGACATAGATTCTGTTCTCAGCTGTCTAATATCATTTCACACCTGGAAAACAACTTAGCCTAGTTTTAGCCTACATGAACACCAGATGGAGGGGAATGTAATGGCCCATATAAACTTAGCACAAAAAGTAAGGAAATGTATGTTTGGTAGATTATTTCTCTGTGGTAACAATGCTTTTTGGCAATGAATCTTATACCGTTGGAAAGCCTGTTTAGTTCCCTTTCAAATGGTACCCTATTTGTAAGGAACATGCATTTGTGGGATGAGCAGCAGCGCTGAGTATGTGGGTTGCGCCCATAAAAAAATTGCCATATCTTCTCTGCCAATGGCAAACAGCTTATTCTGCCATTGACTTGTTTGGTGTTTGGTGGATTGGATGATTGAAGTTTGAAGAAACAAGACATATTGGCAATTTAACAATTTATTCATTTCACAAACAGGAGCCTCAGTAGCGTGTGGAAGAACCATACACAGCCACAACAGCCTGGCACCTCCTCCTCATGCTGGTGGTCACCAGCCTGGTCACACACTGCTGTGGGATGGCATCCCATTCTTCAACCAGAATTTGTCGCAAGTCAGCCAACGTGGTTGTGTTGGTCACTCTGGCACGAACAGCACGCCCAAGCTGATCCCACAAGTGTTCAATGGGGTTGAGGTCAGGACTGCTGGCAGGCCATTCCATCCTCTCCACTCCCACATTTTGAAGGTAGTCTCTGATAAACCCCGCACTGTGGGGATGAGTGTTGTCATCTTGGAGGATAGAGTTTGGTTCCAGACTGTGGAGATATGGGATTGCCACTGGTTGCAGAATCAGGCACCTAGGGGTACCAGAAGCTCAAAACAAGAGTCAATAGCAACAGCAAAGAAAAGCTGTTTGGCATTGTCAGACGATTTGGCAAATTTTTCATGGGCGCAACCCACAAACTCAGCGCTGCTGCTCATCCCACAAATGCATGTTCCTTACAAATGGGGAACCATTTGAAAGGGAACTAAACAGGCTTTCCAACGGTATAAGATTTATTGCCAAAAAGCATTGTTACCACAGAGAAATAATCTACCAAACACAAATTTCCTTACTTTTTGTGCTAAGTTTAGTTAAAGCAGTAACAAAATTTATTGAAATTTTTTTTTTGATAAAACTCAGAATTGTCCTGATGCAGTAACACTACTGCCTCAGCTCTGAACAACAAAAGAATCTGTACCCCTGCAACTGACAGCTGAGTCTACATCTCATTTAATCAATTTACAATGACTAAATCAATCACCCATGTATTACTCATTAGCACATAAGACACTTTAAACGTTTTGTCAATTGCGCTAAACAAATGAAATTTACATTTCATTAACGGTGGATGCTGCAATCTCAAATGTTTCAAAGCTATTTATACAGAGAAGAATTAGGATAAGCTTGATTTAATCAAATGGTATAGTGGGATATCACCTGTGAATAGAACAATTTAATTGGAAGAGCATTGTTTTTCATCTTGATTGCTGATTTGATTAAGTCTCTTTCAGGAAGTCAGTGGGAAATGATTTTTACTCATATGCTTGTCATATATCTTTACAGAATGACATAACTAAAAATAATGGCCAAGACAGTGTTATACAGTCTTGTCTCATTTGTCCCCCTCATCCCTGCTCAGATAGTCTGACACTTTCTCTTTTTTTAAGACCGTGTAGAACGTTTTGGGATGAAATCTAACTAGAACAACAGCTCCATCACAGACCGCTTGGCTGTGACTCTGCCGGAGGACCAATAATCCCAAATGACAAAACACCAACCAAACTCTTGTGCTGAAACGTTTCTGCAATAAAAGAAATAGGAGTTCTAGGCAATCAATATAAAGTGCTTGTACTTGATTAGGGCATTGGAGTTCATGTAGACGAGAGGAGGTCTGTGTGGAAGGTCAGCAGCATAATTCACAGTCATTCCCAGTTCTCTGGGAGATGGCACCACTTACAGAGCTGAATATCCATTTAAATAGAAGCCCACAGGGGCCAACAGCTTCAGTGATGCATAGCAAAAGACATAGAGCAAGAAGAGGAGAGATGGAGAATGAGCACAAGTCCAGGGGCCTCATTTATGAACGTGGGGTGCACACAACGGTTTGTGGGCCCCAGGAAGAGTAGCTGCTACATTGTTAGCATCTAATGGGGATCCGAATAAAGGAATAAAGATGGCACACGCCACTTTCTAAGCAAAAAAAAATAAGATTTATAAAAAACTAACTTGATGGGAGAATGTGCGCTCCTCCACGGACACTCTGACCCAGGCGTGCGCACAGAAACGGGTGAAATGAAAAAACGGCGACACCGACGGCAGTTTGATGAAACGCGAGAAACTGTGAAACTGAGACCTATATAAAAATATATGAAATATTGCCTCTCATTAATAATATGAAGAATTCACAAAGCCATTCTTGCAATTAATACACAAACACCTGTTTGATCGATCTGCGGAGAAAAACAAAAACAAGATAGTATTGTAAATTCAAATGAAGATATATTTGTAAAAAACTCCAATACAGTATGTTCTGTAATTATATTTGCATGTTATGGCATTTTTTCTCAAATCATATGGTAAACAGGACAAATAATGTTTACACTGATACTGTTTTCTATGCCTCCGTCTGGTGGAGCACATGGTTATCATATACAGTATCATAGTGTTTTTTATACAGTTTATTTTTAAGGCTTTAGTTCATTTTTTTAATGTTTGATTTTACTGTAAAGCATGTTTTAACCATTTTGAATGGTGCCATAGAAAATAAAGTTTTACTATGTTGCTCCATGCGTATAACTATTTGTGCATAACTTTTTTGCACCACCTTTTTTGCATCACTTTGGCATTAGTAATGCCTAAACTGTTAGCCTGGTCCTACCAGACTCGGGTACATTTCATTTGTACAGAGAGTTTGGCCGCTCTCCATTGACAAGTGTTAACTTCCTTGAAGGCAGGTACTCTGTTGAAGTTTAAAACTATTGGATCTGCCCAGAACCACTCTGGTAGCCTGGCTCCGCCCTCCTATGTACTGTCTGGTAGGACCAGGATAACAAGAGGGGAGACAACAACAACTATCGGCTTAGCATCGCTAGCGTTAGCCTTAGCCAACTCCTTCACCACTAACAGAGCGAGCTGGAAAATCAAACTGTTCCCGAACCCCGTGGTGAGGAGGGCCACAACATCATGGCCACCAACAAAACTCAGCAAAGATTGTTCTTGCTCGGGCTTTAACTTATATTCGGCAGCGTTGCCACAACGGACCGCATCATTCTCCGCCGCCATTACGGAACTATAACTCAAATTAGCACACGTCACAACCTCAACGTCATCGTTCTCAGCCACTCCCTCTGTTCGCAGTTTGGACCGCCAAATATTTGGTCTGAGAAAACCCAAGAATATACCGCAAACCCAGACGGAGTACTGAAGGAAAATGAAAATTGAGCGGAAGTACGTAGGAGGGCGGAGCCAGGCTACTAAACTGTGCCCTCCAAATAACATTTTTTTCCTCTTTTCCACCTCTTCAACAAGAACTGTCACGTTTAGTCCCTTTGTCAAGTTTCTTTGTTTAGTTGGTTTTATGTTTTCTGTTGGTTTTCCCATTTCCTGTTTTATTTTGAAGTCTGTCTTTTCTCCCTAGTCTTGTGTTATTTACTTCCTGTCTTTTGGTTTTCCCGTCCTTGTGATTGTCTGGTGTTTCACCTGTTCCCCAGCCCTAGTGTCACCTGTCCCTCGTTTCCTCATTACCCTCTGTATTTAGTCCCTGTGCTTTCTGTGTCTGTTGTTGGTGGATCGTCGTTCGTCTTCTGTCGTGAAACTTTGTGTGTTAGTTCCTTCCAGTGTAAGCTTTTTTTTCTCGTGTTCTTTTATTTCCCTGTTTCTTCTGTGTTGTTTGGTTTTTCCTGTATTTTGGACATTACCAGCTTGCATGTTTTTGTAAGCTCTCTTTGTGTTTTCATTAAATTATTTTTATTTCTACTGCTGCTTCCTCCTCGCATTTCTGCACTTGGGTCCAAGCCAGATTCTTGACAGTATCCACCAACCACAAATGGACCCAGCAGTTATGGAGTTTGTGCCTTTTTTCACCCTCTGGATTCGGTCAGTAAGACTCTTTTGAATTTTTTTGTGAGATTCATGAAGAGGATCCTGCTTTTGCCAGGCACCTCATGTAGGCTCGCTGGCTGTCTACGGAGCAGGAATTTGGCTTTCCTGTCTCCAAGCCTGGCAGCCTTCCAGAACTTCAGCAGTCCAGTGTTCCAGAGGGGATTCGCCTTCGCCGCCGACCTGCTCGGCCTTCTGATGGGTTTCGCCATCGCAGCCGGCCTTCAGAGGGGTTTCGCCTTTGCCTCCGGCTTTCAGAGGGGTTTCGCCTTCGCCGCCGGCCACCAGAAGGGTCTCGCCTTCGCCGCCAGTCTTCTGATGGGTTTCGCCATCGCAGCCGGCCTTCAGAGGGGTTTCGCCTTTGCCACCGGCCGCCAGGGGATTTCGCCTTCGCCGCCGGTCTCCAGAGGGATTTCGCCTTCACCGATGGCCGCCAGGGGAGTTTCGCCTTTGCCGCTGGCCTCCTGTAAGTCCTCGACGACCTGCTTGGCCTCCAGAGGGTCTTCACCTTCGCCGTCCTGCTCGACCTCCTGAGGGGCTTCACCTTCACCGTCCTGCTCGACCTCCTGAGGGGCTTCACCTTCACCGTCCTGCCAGGCCGCCAGAAGGGTTCTGCCTTCGCCGCCGGCTACCTGAAGGGTTCTGCCTTCGCCGCCAGCCGCTTGAAGGATTCTGCTTTCGCCGCTGGCTGCCTGAAGGATATCGCCTTCGCCGCCAGTCGCCAGAGGGACATCGCCTTTGCTGCCGGCCGCCAGAGAGGTCCCATCTGCCCCGCGTCTCTCTGTTCCCTGTCCCGAGTGGCCTTTCTGTTCCCTGTCCCGAGTGGTCCCTCTGCTTCCCCAAGAGGCCTCTCCGGCCCTCTGTTTCCCCCAGGCCTCTTTGCCCACTAGTCCCCCGTGCCCTAGTGCCTAAGCAGCTCTGTCCCCAATTCCCGAGTTCCCACAGTCCTCAGTTCCCAAGCCCCGTTGACTTTTGTTCCTCCCTTCGCCCCTCCGTGGGTTGACTTTTGATCGTTCCTCCTCCGTACCCCAGCCCTGGGCCCTTTTGCCCTATTCTATGGACAATTTTTTTTTTTTTTTTTTTATGGGACGTCTGGTAGCCGTCCCTTGAGGGAGGGGCACTGTCACGTTTAGTCCCTTTGTCAAGTTTCTTTGTTTAGTTGGTTTTATGTTTTCTGTTGGTTTTCCCCGTTTCCTGTTTTATTTTGAAGTCTGTCTTTTCTCCCTAGTCTTGTGTTATTTACTTCCTGTCTTTTGGTTTTCCCTTGTGATGGGCGAATGAAGCCTTGTGAAGCCTCTGAAGCTTCTTCCTGATTGTATTGCAAAATGATCCGAAGCATCAAAAACAACACAGTGACATCTGGTGGTCAGTCAGCAGAAATGACAGCGGCTATGAACTCGACACAGCCAAACCAAGCTACAACATGAACATAGGAGAGACAGAATGGACACATGCATATGGCATGACATGACTGAACTTGAATTAAATGACATGAACAGGACATGACTGAATTAAAAATATAAAGCCTATGTTTGAATATAACATAATATAATAATATACATTACTGTGATCAGGATTTGAATGTAAGTATGTTTAATTAGGCTAAATATGGATTCAATAAACTGCAGCAACAATTCCATCTTCTACCGCTATGTAGAATTATGTACAGGTGTATGTAAGTAGGCTAATTTCCATTAAAAGGCTAATCAAATAAATTGCAAGCCACACTCATAAACCCCGCGTTGTTCCAGAGAATTCTAACGGGCCATTGGTAAGCACGCAGCGACATGAATCCATGAATCCAGCCAACCCTTCCAGAGTTTCAGTGACGTTCGAAGCTTCGGACGTCATCAGTCACGTGGTTATTTCAATTCGATACAAGCTCCAACACTGCTTCGAACCACTGTGCTTTGCGGGAGTGATACAAGCTTCGGTGCCTCGGTGTCAAACGTCCCGTCACTAGTTTTCCCGCCCTTGTGATTGTCTAACGTGTTTCACCTGTTCCCCAGCCCTAGTATCACCTGTCCCTCGTTTCCTCATTACCCTGTGTATTTAGTCCCTGTGCTTTCTGTGTCTGTTGTTGGTGGATCGTCATTCATCTTCTGTCGTGAGTCTTTGTGTGTTAGTTCCTTCCAATGTAAGCTTTTTTTTCTCGTGTTCTTTTATTTCCCTGTTTCTTCCGTGTTCTTTGGTTTTTCCTGTATTTCAGAATCAGAATCAGAATCAGAATCAGAAAGGGCTTTATTGCCAAGTACGTTGCACATACGAGGAATTTGTCATGGTGTTGTTGGAGCATGTCACACATACAAATATAAGAAGGATAAAAAGATATAAACAATATAAGTATAAACATATACACACAGTAAGTATTAATAACGATAAAATAAATTTAAATAAATAGTAAAATAAGTTAAGCAGTGGTGAAAAGGGACGCTACAGCAGAGTAGGTACAGTGGCATGAGGAGCCAGAGGTGGGGTGTGGAGAGAGTCAGGATGGATTCCGGGCCTTGTTGATAAGGCTAGTGGCGGAGGGGAAAAAACTGTTTATGTGGCATGAGGTTTTGGTCCTGATGGACCTCATCCTCCTGCCAGAGGGGAGTGGCTCAAAGAGCTTGTGTCCGGGGTGGGAGGGGTCAGCCACAATCTTTCCAGCACGCTTCAGAGTCCTGGTGGTGTATAGGTCCTGGAGCGGCGGCAGATTGCAGCCAATCACCTTCTCAGCTGACCGAATGACACGCTGCAGTCTGCCCTTGTCCTTGGCAGTGGCAGCAGCGTACCAGATGGTGATGGAGGATGTGAGGATGGACTCAATGATGGCTGTGTAGAAGTGCACCATCATTGTCTTTGGCAGGTTGAATTTCTTCAGTTGCCGCAGGAAGTACATCCTCTGTTGTGCTTTCTTGACGAGGGAGCTGATGTTCAGCTCCCACTTGAGGTCTTGGGAGATGGTAGTTCCCAGGAAGCGGAAAGACTCCACAGTGTCAATAGTGGAGCCACAGAGGGTGATGGGGGCAGGTGGGGCTGGGTTCTTCCTGAAGTCCACAACCATCTCCACTGTCTTTAGAGCGTTGAGCTCTAGATTGTTTTGCTTGCACCAGGTCACCAAGTGGTCAGCCTCCCACCTGTAGGCGGACTCGTCTCCATCAGAGATGAGTCCGATGAGGGAGGTGTCGTCCGCAAACTTCATAAGCTTGACGGACTGGTGACTGGAGGTGCAGCTGTTGGTGTACAGGGAGAAGAGCAGAGGAGAAAGAACGCAGCCCTGGGGGGATCCGGTGCTGATGGTCTGTGAGTCGGAGACGTGTTTCCCCAGCTTCACATGCTGCTTCCTGTCAGACAGGAAGTCAGTGATCCACCTGCAGGTGGAGTCAGGCACACCAAGCTGGGAGAGTTTCTCCTGAAGCAGAGCCGGGATGATGGTGTTGAAGGCAGAGCTGAAGTCCACAAACAGGATCCTGGCGTAGGTTCCTGCGGAGTCCAGGTGCCGGAGGATGTAGTGGAGGGCCAGGTTGACTGCATCGTCTACAGACCTATTGGCTCTGTAGGCAAACTGCAGGGGGTCCAGGAGGGGGTCGGTGAGGTCTTTGAGGTGTGAAAGCACAAGGCGCTCAAAGGACTTCATAACCACAGAGGTCAGGGCGACGGGTCTGAAGTCATTAAGTCCTGTGGTCCTTGGCTTCTTGGGGACAGGGATTATGGTTGAGGTCTTGAAGCAGGCTGGCACGTGACATGTCTCCAGTGAGGTGTTAAAAATGTCTGTGAACACTGGAGACAGCTGGTCAGCGCAGTGCTTCAAGCTGGATGGGGAGACAGCATCCGGTCCAGCAGCTTTCCTGGGATTCTGTCTCCTAAAGAGTCTATTGACGTCCCTCTCGTGAATGGAGTCGTCACTGAGGTGGGAGGGGGGGTGGAGGTGGATGGGACCTTTAAGGAGGGCATTGGTGGGGGGGCCCAGGACCCTGCTGAGGTGGGCGAGGTGGAGGTGATGCATAGTGGCTGTAGCTGTAGAGAGGTGTCGTGGGGGATGGTGTCAGGACTGTCCTTTTGTCTTTCAAATCGACAGTAGAACTCGTTCAGGTCGTTGGCTAGGTGTCGGTCATTGAAGGAGTGGGGGGTTTTAGGCTTGAAGTTGGTGATCTGCCTAAGTCCTTTCCAGACAGTCGCAGAGTCATTAGCTGAGAACTGGCGTTGGAGCTTCTCAGAGTACCGATGTTTAGCCTCCTTCACTGCCTTGCTAATTTTGGACATTACCAGCTTGCGTGTTTTTGTAAGCTCTCTTTGTGTTTTCATTAAATTATTTTTATTTCTACTGCTGCTTCCTCCTCGCATTTCTGTACTTGGGTCCAAGCCAGATTGATGAAACATTGATGAAACATTGATGAAACATTGAACATGAAATTTCTTTTTTTAGTCATGTCAACTTTGTCAATTCTGCAATATGTGCCAGACATACAGTGCAATTGAAAATACTGTACGTTTCTCTCTCCCTCTCTGTCTTTGCCATGATGTTGATATGGATGAATATTAATTTGGGGCGTTTCATTGACTACTCATAGGCAACTATGAGCCTGACATGAAGGCGACAAAGCTGCGCCACATTTAAAGTTGATTGTGATTTATAAATTGGAAACCGGCGTAGGATGTGAGTGCGCATGGTTTTATGAATCTAAATATTTTTGTGTGCAGTCGCTTCCTGTGTTTCATCCGTACGCCACCTTTTGACGTGAATGTTACGCACAGTTTTATAAACGAAGCCCGAGGTGTATGTTGGGGTGGGGTTCAAGCTGAGTTGGTACAATCTGGCAAAAAAATGTATGCATTAAGGGGTCATCACAGTACATCACAGCAAGTATTACATGAAAACTTTGCCACTAATCTTTAACAAAGATGAGTGACAGAGTTTCCCACTGGCTGGCTTCACTTGGGATGCTGCAGGGTTTGCATTGTGAGAACTGTCTGTCAAACTTCCAAAACCCCTATTTGAGTTACTCCAAAGTTGGACCTAAGTGACAAAATGCTCTATTAATTGGAGTTAAAAGGAAAGTCGCTGCCCTCGAGCTAAATAAGAATGAAAATCTAGAAGAGGAGTCAGAGAAGAGCCATTCACATCCACCCGTGAGTGACAAGTGACATAGCTTTCAGATTGAGAAAATTAATTAGTACATCATGTGGAGTAAGTTTTTCCTGTCATGTAGAGTCATGTCTTCTACTCGTTTTTGATGGTTCCCAACGATGATAGGATATCAATGTTGTTATGGATGTTAATATATCAAGATGCAGAACCGCACAGCAGCTTATTCGCCAACAGTGAATTGTATTGAAATTAGTTTGGCAATTGAAATTACTTGCATGGTGTCTGTTACACTTATTTAATTAGTTCATTTTTTTTAGTCGAGAGGAGTCTTAGCTGCAGACCTCCACTGCGGAGTCGCTTCCGTTGCAGGCTCCACTGTCAGAACACCCCCATGGTATACGTGCAGTTTAGTGTCACAAATTCCCCATACAATGTCCTACGTACAGTTTAGTGTCCCAAATTACCCATACATTGTCCTTAATTAATTATGAACCTGCTAAACCACCTGTGCTACCCTAACCCTACCCCTAACCTTAACCCTAACCTTAACCTGTCTCAAATAAGACCCTCATCATTTGGGACACTCAGTTTTTGGAAAATAATTTGACACTAAACTGCACGTAAGCCCACCTCCACTATCAAGCGGGTCAGGACAGGAAATAAAGGTTTTTTTTTAACCACCCCGCCCCCTAAAGTTGTAATTGTTAACTTGCAGCAAGACGAGCGCAACTTGATACCACTTTGCAAAGATGGGTGACTGATTTTCTTTATTCCATGTTTGAATGTTTAAATGCATGATTCTTGCATTTCTTTGTCGTTACAATTGCTACCACTGTCAATATATAAATATAAATAACCCAAATTACTGAATGTTACATGTGGGCTACTTTTTCGTATTAAATGTACTTTCGCCAATGATGGCTAGTTTTTGAACTTGCACATAAACACCCCCTCAATTTATAATTTCCAGTGGGAAATTCGGAGACTCGTCTAGCCCTAAGAAGCAGGTGAGAATAAACGTTGCGTCTGCCTTTTTTCATTTCCCTCTGACAACAAAGCACTTGAACATAACATACTTGTAATTCCAACTCCACAAGTGGGAAGTAGGATCTTCCAACTAGCACGTGACGGCAGCATAGCATAGTCGTTTGCACTTTACAATGTTTATTACTTTTATTACCAGAAGAGGTTACACAATTTTTAATTTTGTATTTTCTGCCTGCATTGTCTTGTCTTGACAGTGGAGCCTGCATCGGTATAGACTCCACAGTGGAGGTCTGCAGATAGATGCTCTGGCTTTAGTTTGAATGTATACTTCCATAATTTTCAACTTTGTGGTTTTCAGTAGCTTTCATCGATAAGCAATGAGGAGCGATAACAAAAAGTAATTGTTACAAAACATTTTTGGTAATGGAAATCTCCCTAAAAGTGATGGTGGAGATAAATACATATTATGTGGAGTGACTGCTCTCTAAATCACACCTCATTAACTTTAAATATCTTCGCTGCAGTGTAAATCCAACCAATATATACAATTCATCATCATTGCAGAGTAAATCAAAACACATATATACAATTCAAACTGTAAAGTTAGTTTGCACATCTATTGCTAATTTTCTTTTTTTGTCTTGCAACAAATCTATTTCTCCCCAGGACCTTAATCCGTATCAGCATTCATTCTGTAAACCTGTATCTTGAATCATCTGCATTACTCAGTATGTAACTCACTGTTTGTTGAAGCTGAGTAATGCTCAGTGTGACTCTAGTCTTACTTAACCTGAAGATAAAACCCTCAGGTGACTTTGCTCTTAATCACCTCATGCAAATCGTGTCATTAATGTTTTTTGCTTCAGATTACATCAAAGGCTCAGTCGTTTTAAGTGAAGTGTAATTGGCACAGAGAGTACAAGCACAAGTGTAACTGTGTTGCGTGTCCTATCATCATTTATCAAACACTCCTGTAGTCATACGTATTCATCCTGTCAGATGACGTTCTTGCATTGTAAATACTCAACGATGCTCCGAGACAATGGAAAATGAATATCAAAGTAAATTAGTGTACAAACCGTCCCCCCCCCCCCTTCTCAAGTCATTTGCACATATATATCCTCTATGTATCATAAGCACTTCATGCATTATAAACTTGTGGAAGAACTTCAGCAGATACTTTACTGCAGAGTATATATTACTGTAGAGCTTATGCTCTAATGAATAGTACATGCTTTGTCTACTCTATTAGCTATCTAGCTATTTTACTTCATAAAAATAATTGTTATTTTGAGTGCTAGTCTTTCCTTTGATATCTGCCTACGAGAGATGGGGAGCTAAAAGTAGAACAGCATGCATTTTGCTTCCATGTTGAACATAATGACATGGCTGCTCGAGGAAAGTCAATAAGATATGAGTCTGGGCATTTATTTTGCAACACAAGTCTATGTAAGGAGTCCTTGTGCTGTCGGTTTGATGTGCGCAAGTATTTCCTGACTGATAAACGGAAAAACCAAGCACATAGAACCTTGGTCCAGTTAATATTTACTTAAAGATGAAATCTCTGTTTTGCATTTCAGTCTGAATGTAGTCCTTTTGGCTAACATTCCCACAATTTCCAGACTGTTTGTTTGAATTGCATGAACCTTTCAACAAGCAAGCATATACAGTAGAACGTTGTCTTCAGAGATTATCCTCTCACCTTATTTAAAAAAAAAAAAGTATTAAAAGAAGAATTTCCTGCTGCCTCTATCTGATCCATCCTTTATTAAATGTATGTGTTTCCTGACATCGCTTTTGATTATTAGCAATGTCCCCGTCGATGAAGCTTTGTCCTTTTGGCAGCGAATCTTGGTGTTTTATTTTGATAAACATCACTATTCAGTTAAACCTTAGTTGGCAGTTGTATGGTCTTTATCCTTCTACATAAGTACTTGGTACATATGTACTGTACATACAAAAGCACATATTGATCAACTCATTTGTACGTCATGCCGCTGCTGTTGGTTATTAATATTGTCACGAGTGGAGTAGTCTATATCCACGATGCTCCACTTCCGGGATTGCTACATTGCCGCCGGAAATTCCACCAGATTTCACTCTTTTTGGCCGGATGTCCGGTATCTTCCACTTCCTTTGTCTTGGATTTCTAAACTCTGGTGGATTTATGATAACTATGGTTAACTACTCCTCAGATCTCTGCAGGGTAAATCCAGATCGCTAGCTAGACTATCTGTCCAATCTGAATTTTCTGTTGCACGACTAAAACAACTTTTGAACATGCACGTTCCACCAAAACAAGTTCCTTTCCGAGGCTATTTTGCACCGGCATTGTGACTTTGCGCGGTGCTTAGCGCTGCCCATGACAATTGTGATTGGTTTAAAGAAATGCCAAAAAACCAGAGCACGTTTTTCTCCTATCCCAGAATGCTGTGTGGACTAGCCAGACCCTCCTCCGCAGCGCTGTGGAGGAAGGTCGGGCAAAGCGAGACTATGAGTGGAGAAACATTGCGTGAAATGCTCAACATTACTCTTTCCACATTCCGTGTGGATCTAACTGGCCTTGTCCACCTCCCACTGAGGCAACAGCTGTGTGGACTCTGCAAACTCAACCGCCTCTCCCCCGGCTAAACCTTTACCATGTGACTTGGCCTTAAAGCCAGCTGACCATGTACAGGTCATGCTGCACTTTGAATCGTTACTCTTATTTCATGACTGTACAGTGGACTTAACGCCAGCTTTTACCACCAACAGGTTAATCGCTGGCTGAAAAGCTGACTCACCCATATTTTCACATATAGTAATTCATATTGCACATTTTGTACATCTGCTTTGTCTAAGGTTTTGCATAAATAAAGCTGTGCTCATCAATTTGGGATACACATAATAATAAGATTTAGATGACTAAAGCACTCGGAAAGTGTGCTTTGCAGACAACCTAAACTATCATTTATCTTCAGTGCTTATTTCATTCCTGCAGCTGTCTTTTTGAATTTTACTTCCACAATGCACTTGAAGCTGTACTTCAGATGGTGACAGAAGAGCTGATGCAGAGGTTGTACAATACAGCACGGGGGAGAGGAGGGGAGGAGTGTGTGGGGGGTCGTGACAGTCAGTTCATGCTCACAATGCACATGTGCTTCATTCCTCAGGGAGGCGTGACAGAGAGGCTGACTCCCTTGCTCCCCTGGCCTGCTTTAACCCTCAGGCCAAAGTGTGACACTAGCAGTATCAGATGGGAGTGCATGTCAAATGTGTAACGGAATACCCCAGGTGCCATCAAGGATGAAAGTGCCCTCAAGCATAACTAGTAAGTCTGTGAGGTGCATGTGAGGAAGCCTCTTCTATTGATATTGCGACTTGGACTGTGTTGTTATTTAAAGCTTTAGTGCGTAACTTTTTGATATCAATGAACGTCCGTGACATTCAAGCCATCGCCAAATGAGTTGATACAAAGCTAATTAAGACCATCAGCTATCAGCTCCACAAAACTCTCTCTGTATTTTTATATATGGCTATGTTCAGAAACTGGTGTCGTCCGGCGACATTCACACGCAGAAAATCAAGTGAAGATAATTACCTCTTTGGAAGAGTCCATCATGTTGTTGTTTTTTTATTTGGCTACAAGCAAATGCGTGGAGGGTGGTGGGGGTGGTGTGCTGTCACGGAAGGCTTGTGTCATGTGGATGCGCCAACAGTTTTGTTGTCATTACTTAGAATTCCTCATGGGGGAGACAGAAACTAAGCACTATAGCTTTAATGCAACGTCCGTAATAAATCTTAACCCATTCAGACATACAATAATGTAATGTAACCTATTATTAGAACCTTTTAACTAAAATGTGGATTGCACGTGACGTGATCTCTGCGAGAGTAGAACTGGGAACAGAAGCTTTTTCCTTGGGGATTAATGGCGGTTATATTTTGCATAAAAAACATTTAAGGATAAATAAATAGGTCTCGGAGTCAAAACTTAATGAAGTTTAAATCAGTCTTATAAGTTGGTAGTTTGTTGGATTTTCACTTCTCACTTTTTGTCCCTTTTACAGCATGCCGGGAGTTGTAAGTTTAAAGCCAATTTTGACTTTCCACATCCAACCATAAATTAACACAGCAATAACACGGTCTTTTACACAATTTTGTGAAAGAATGGTCAAGTTTGCAGTTCGGCTGCAACTCACTGGTCAAGGCACATGCAAATTCAGAATGAGTTTGAACTAATTTCTGAAAATGTTAAACCAGACTGCATAAACTCATGAATTACTGTTTGTGTTCTGAATGATTCCTGCTTTCTCTAAGTTGAGACATGGTGAATAGATATAACATCTGTCCTCGTACATTGACATGTTTAGTATTTGCAGCTGTGCACGTTTTTTCTCCATCCAATTCCAACCTGGCAAATGTGATCCCAGTCTCTGTAGAGGGCTTGTTTGCCAAATGGCTGTTTACAATGTCATATTTCACAGCTGCTTTGCATGATAATCATGGTCAAATCTTTCCAGAAGAGGATCAGAGGAGTGACAGATTTATGTTGCAGATGGAATATGTGGAATGTTCTTTTTAAATTTCTTAAAAAGGAAGAAAGTATTTTATCTAAAGATACAAGATACAGGATTTATTATGTGTGGAATAGGCATCTAATGCTAGGATGTTTCTATACAAGATTTATTCAACACTGATTTACTAGTTTTTGTAGAATATACTGACTTGCTGAAGTAGGACAATTGCCCAAAGTTTTCAGAAACAAGCGTGGCTCAAACCATAAATCATTTCATTATACATACAAACATACATATATATGTATACTGTATATTAGGGCTGTCAAAC
This sequence comes from Sander lucioperca, assembly GCF_008315115.2. Lineage (NCBI taxonomy): Eukaryota > Metazoa > Chordata > Actinopteri > Perciformes > Percidae > Sander > Sander lucioperca. The sequence goes on from NC_050179.1 coordinate 17,267,970, forward strand.
GATTACTTTTTTTTAATCGCGATTAATCGCTGAAGTTCTATAGTTAATCGCGATTAATCGCATATTTTATCACATGATTAAAATTCTATTATTTTGCATTTCAGAACAGTTTTTAAGTATGTAGATGTGTGCGAATTAACTCAACAGACAACAAGCTAGGTTGAAATCAAGAAGCCATTCTTTTACTTCCACGTGTTAACTGTACAGCCTGCTGGTACACACTTCAGGTCTGCTATATCCACACCCATCACCAGGAACGCCCACAAACCCGTTGCTACGCTACCATGACAACACACTCTACATCCCCCTTCTTAGGCTCGTCTTAGAGTCTTCTGCGTGTGAGAAAGAAGAACGTGGTAGGCATACTGAACTAAAAAAACTTCTCTTCAAATATATGCCTACTTAACAGTACTAATACATTGTGAGAGCCTGAGTAACATACACATAACATGTAACAGGGGAGTGAACTTTTTTTTTTTTTTCAAACTCAGTCAAAGTATTTAGAATTGGGCTTTGATACACGTCCGCATCGGGTGGTGCTCAACCCCAGCTGTGCTGCTCCCATCTTCACCACAGAGCTGCAGAGAGTCTGTGATGTTACAGGTGTGGCAGTTTCTCCAGTGCTGGTGACCGGCTGAGGTAGTACTGTATCCTGTTGCACCACCAAGTGTCCTCCATCGGGGTGGCGAGAATGCTGAGGTCCCATTTGATGGTCACTGATGGTCTCTGGAGTACACAGGAGATGACGGCGGTTTCGCACATATGTTGTCTCCCCAGCTTTGACGCAATAGCTGTTGGGCTGTGGGGCTCTTTTTATTACTGTGGACAACTTGTCATAACCCCGCGCTGTTTGCATCCTCACCGTCTGGCCAGGTGTCAGAGTCTGCAGCTCCCGTGCAGACTTGTCGTGGTGTTCTTTTTCCCGCTGTCTGAGTTTCATCAGGGTGGAGTGCACACCACTCTGCACAGTGGGGAGCAACATGGACTTAATCATGGGGATCAGAGACCTCGTGCGACGTGAGAGAAGGCGTTGGGCCTGTGACGGAAGACCCTCATGTGGGGTATTACGAAGGCTTAGCAGAGCTGCATAGAAGTCAGTTCCATCACGAGCACATTTTTCCAGGAGATGCTTGGCGGAGCGTACAGCACGCTCTGCCAAGCCATTGGATTTTGGATAGTTTGGGCTGCTGGTGATGTGCGAAAAATCCCATGAGCGTGCAAAATCTGCAAATTCTCTGCTGGTGAATGTTCTGGCGTTGTCAGTCATAAGTTGCTGCGGTATGCCATGTGTCGCAAAATGGCATTTTAATTTCACAATGACTGCAGCACTGGTGCAGCTGTGAAGCTGGTCGATTTCAAACCAGCCAGAGTATGAGTCCACTAGTACTAAGTACTCCTTGTCCCGCCACTCAAAGATGTCTGCAGCAGTGATGGACCACGGTGTGTCAGGGACCTCATGGAGGATGAGAGGTTCCTTTTGTTGATGTGGTTTTAGGGCGTTGCACGGTGCACATTTGGACACCTCCCTTTCTATGTCAACGTACATTGAGGGCCAGTACAGTGACTCCTTGGCCCTGCGCTTTGTGGCTTCAACGCCTGGGTGGCCCTGGTGAAGTTGTTTCAGGTAGAACTGTTGGAGAGAGTGAGGAACGATGAATCTCTGGCCCCGCAGCAACAATCCATTGTCAGTCGTAAGCTCTTCCTTCATGGCATAGTAGGGTTTCAAAGCCTGTGGGAGGCCTTTGGAAGAGGGTGGCCAGCCCTGTGAGATCAGGGTCAGCCAGGTCCCTGCATGTGGGGTCATTGAGCGTCTCCCGTCTGAGCTCCTCTATCCGTCTGGAGGATAGCACTTCCAAAGCCATGACCTCATAGTCCCCAGTCTCGTCAGCAGGATGTGTGGAGGGGAGGTGTGATCTTGAGAGTGCATCTGCAACATAGAGCTCCTTGCCTCTCTTGTACACTACAGTGAGATTGTACCGTTGGAGTTTCAGCATCATTCTCTGCAGCCAGGCAGAGGCTGTGTGCAGTGGTTTCTTGAGTATAGTGATAAGAGGCTGGTGGTCAGTTTCCACTGTCACTGGTCGCCCATGAATGAAGTCATGGAATTTCTGACATGCAAAAACTAGAGCCAAAAGTTCTTTTTCGATTTGTGCATAGCGTGATTCAGTATCACTAAGGGCTCTCGAGGCAAAAGCCACTGGCTTGTTGTGCTGCAGGCAGACCGCACCTAACCCATGTTGAGAGGCATCCACTGACAACACAACCGGCTGGCGAACATCAAAGTACTGCAGCACCGGTGGGCTCGTCAGTGCGTCTTTAAGTCTTGAGAGGGCGGCCTCATGGTGCTCGTGCCAGCACCATTCTGTGTCCTGATGGAGTCCACGCAGAGGTGCTGTGAGTTCACTGTAATTTTGGATGAACTTTGATAAGTAGTTGGTCATTCCAAGGAACCGCTGCAGCCCAGGTTTGTCTTGTGGTGGAGGCATCAGGCAAACAGCCTTAGTTTTTTCAGGGTCAGGTTTGACACCCTGATTTGTCAGCAAATGTCCTACATAAGGGACCTCAAAGACCCTGAAGCGGCATTTGTCAGGGTTAAGTTTCAGACCAATGGCATTCATCCTATCCATGACCTGGTGGAGGCGTGTATCATGCTCCTCCACAGACTTTCCCCAAACCAGAACATCATCTACAATGATCTCACATGGGAGTCCTGCAAAAAGTTGCTCCATGCAGCGTTGGAACACTTCACTCCCTGTGGATATGCCATAGGGCATGCGGAGGAAACGGTAACGCCCAGCTGGAGTAATGAACGTAGTGAGTTTTGACGACTCTTCGTCGAGAGGGATCTGCCAGAATCCACATTTTGCATCCAATACGCTGAACACTCTCGCTTCTGGCATATCCGCAATGACCTGCTCCACTGTCTTCATCGGATGGTGAGGTCTGAGTAAAGCTTTGTTGAGGTGAACTGGGTCTATGCACAACCTGACGTGTCCATCTTTCTTGCTCGCTGCCACCATGTTTGAGACCCACTCAGTGGCTTCCACTACAGGTGTGATGACTCCTAATTTGGTCATCCTATCAAGCTCTGCTATGACTATCTTCTTCATAGCAAGTGGCACCCGCCTGGGGGCGCATATGGCGGGGTGCACAGATTCATCAATTCGCATGTGGTAGACCACTGGTAGCTTGCCAATGGTGTTACAGTCAAACAAGTCTTTGTATTTGGTAAGTTCTGGAGCCCCTTGCTGGATGGTGTGGACATCAGGACCAATGCTGACAGAAAAGCCCACTAATGATTTCACATTCAGGCTGACTACTTGAAATTCCAGGTTACCGCAGTTCAGGTCCAAAAGGGCGGAGCCCATGGTTTGAAGTACCTGACCTCCATAGGCAATCAAGTTGACTGTGAATGAGGGGTCAATGGCTGCATTGGGGTCCACCCGTTTCAATGTGGCTTTTGACATGACGTTGTATTTTGATCCAGTGTCTGTTTTCACTTTTAATTCTTCCTGCGTGGCTTTGGAAACGAATGTAGTAAAAAGCTCATCTTTCTGCGATGGAGCCTCTACACTCTCACAGTAGAATACATCCTGTGAGTCTGATGATCTCTGTAATTCCAACTCGTTTACCCTGTGTGTATAGCCCCTCTGTGCACCTGAAGGCTTGCCATCTGCAAACTGTTTTGATCTACAGCACTTTGAAAAGTGATTCATTTTCCCGCACCCATTGCAGCGTTTGTTGAAAGCAGGGCATTTTTTTCTGTCATAGGCATGCTTGCCACCGCAATTTGAGCAGAGCACTTCTGATATAGCACACACCTCTTCCTCCTTCCTCAGCTTCATGTTGCCCCGCTCTGAACGCTCATGCAGCATACACAGTTCAACAGCAGAGTGCAGCGTGAGGTCTTTTTGTTTAAGGAGTTGCGTTCGTAATGTGTCACTACGGATGCCACACACCAACCGATCTCTGATAAGCTCGTCAGTGAGAGTGCCAAAGTTGCATTTCTTAGCTAGCAGCCTCAAGGTGGACACATATGACTGTATATTGTCCCCTTCTTTCTGGTTGGTAGTGTTAAATGCGTGCCTGTCCATTATTACGTTTTTTAATGGTAAACATATGGCCTCGAATTTTGTTATCAGTACCTCCGGATCTTCTTTGTCCTCCTCCTCTTCAAATGTGAGTGAGTCGTATTTATCCACTGCGTCAGGGCCGGCTAGGTTGAGAAAAGTGTACGCTTGGACCTTCCTCGTGCTGGACAAGAGGCCCGCCATGCAGTAAACTTGCCATTCTTTTTTAAACTTAATCCAGTTTTCCGCTACGTTTTCATCAAAGATTAAGGGGTCAATGCGTCGGAGTCCTTGCGCCATTCTGACACCATGTAGATGTGTGCGAATTAACTCAACAGACAACAAGCTAGGTTGAAATCAATAAGCCATTCTTTTACTTCCACGTGTTAACTGTACAGCCTGCTGGTACACACTTCAGGTCTGCTATATCCACACCCATCACCAGGAACGCCCACAAACCCGTTGCTACGCTACCATGACAACACACTCTACAAAGTACATATTAACAACCAAAAGCAATTTTTACCAGTGTATCTTGATTGGGAATCAAATGAATGCAAAGAAAGTTACTTTATGAACTTGATTTTAAGATTTGTAATTATTTATTTACTGTAAACAAAAGAAAAGTGTGTGAATCTGTCATTATTGCACAATTCCTCCAAGTACCTAACTAAAAAACTAAAAATCCCTATCCTTACTAGAGTCAATATAGTGTTTAGTAACTCCTGAATAATGTTGATTACTCACTGACATCCAGTGATCACCGGTTAATGTCCGTATTAACACAGCCCATCTCCACTCTTACCCGGCGACAAAGACACAGGCTGGATAGTCTGGTACACTGTTGTTTCCACAACAACAAAAACACAGCAGTCTCTGAACTCGCGTTGGGAGTTTCGTTGAAGTTGGATGTAGTCCAGTTTTTGTCTAATGAGCGGACACTTGCAAGCAGGATTGATGGAACAGGTGGCCGGCTAGCGTTAGCTTTCCACCTAGCTAGGTTATACTCCAGCCCCCGTTCGCGTTTCACCGCTGAGGATGTCCCCCCGTGATCGCCCGCTCCGGCCGCTGCCCTCTATGGCCGCTGCCCTCTATGGCCGCTGCAGCTGCTTGCTCCGGCCGCCGCAGCTGCTGCTGCCCGCTCCGGCCACCGCTGCTGCCCGCTCCGGCCACTGCTGCTGCCCGCTGGTCAAACTAACCTGTACGGCGGGCCACAGCAACCTCTTATTTCTAAACATTCATCTCTCCCCCGCCCCCCGAGGGCCGGTGGTCTAGCATCATGTTAACTGTACTACTATGCTTAGCTCCGTAGGTGGTAGCTCAAGCTTGACGTGCTTCGGTGATATTTTAATTCGGCTTCACACAATGTGCATATGGCTTTCGACTTGTCTACAAGCCGTCTGGAAGTTTTGGAAAATAAAATGCGCCATTCAGGATTTCGTTGCTGCTGTCTTTCTCCGTCATGCCTGCAGCAGCAGGATGTGTTACGAGAAAGTGGCAGCTTGATGATAAGTAACGATGCTGCAAAGGCAAAAACATTGTGTTCTTAAGTGCACTTTTCTAAAGTCTTTTGTTTTAATTTGATCTCACACATAGACAAACCAGTAAATGGCCATGTGTCATTTTGTTTTCTTAGACTTTCTATCAGTTTGTCTAGGTTAATATTGCACTGGCTATAAAATTATGCGAGAAGCCAAAATGTTTACTCTGTAACTTCTCCAGATTCTTTTGGGGGAACTCCAGTTCTCCATTGCCAGAGGGAGGTACATACTGTTCAGCATGTCCTGAGTCCAGGGTCTCCCACTCAGCTGTGACTGGTACAGTATAGCTACAAAGGGTGGTATCTCTGCCATTTGTGGCATGTCCTCTGTTTAACATGATCAGACCGTGAACCCTAATGTGCACTGGAATAGTTTGCAGCTACAGTAAGTGTGATTCTATAGGGGATGAGGATTAGCACCTCCCTCTGAGGCCATGGTTCTCTAATGGAGAAAGTTGGCCCGTCCCATGCTGCTGCTTTGTGAGTCAATGAGTTTGAATTTCATTTCCCGAGATGTCATAAGAGGGCACTGAATCTGTGAGGGTGTTGATTAAAACCCAATTTGAATCCACAAAAAACTGGGCCAAAGCCGTAGTGAATGATTTTGATGGAAAAATACATTATTCAAGTCAATTTGATGTAATTTTCTATTTGGTTTAGTGAATTGGGCTGTAGGAATTCAAGGAACAGTCAAACATTTTGAGAAATACACTTGTTGGCCTTCAAACCCCTTGTCAGGTGTTAAGACTGATGGATTTCATCTCTGTGTGTGCAGTACATCAATTCAAATATCCATTACCGGTCATGAATAAACACTAGAACCAAAGATTTACTTTTCAGATTAACCATATCCAAACCTAGACCCCAACCAAATCTCCACCAACAACAAGATTCCTATATCTTAAATAACTTTATTTGAAAAGTCTGCCAAGAATTTTAAACACCTTGGCTACATTTCTGAGAAACGTCACTACATGCACACTGCTGCCCCAAGAACACACTTGTGAGAACCTGCTGTGACATTACAAAAAACATTGCGTGTTCCTTTCCTTCAGAACCACGTAATCTGACACTTTAATTGTTGGAGGTCATCTTTATCTTGGTTACATCTTTTGTAAAGTAGTATTACCTTCATGCTCAGAAACTGTGCTTTACTGAACCATTGTAGAATTATTAATAGTCCATTCAGGCACTGTCAAATGCATGATCACGACAGCCTTCATGGGGAAATTGTACGCTGTGTTCTGACAGCAGGCAATTATAATTTGACTTCAAATCGGATCTTTAAGGCTGGTCATATGTAGAAGTATAATGACGACAAAAGATTTTTGAGAGAGCAAAAAAAATAAATTTGAGTCCCACTCATTCTGCAAGTCAATATTTGAGAGTGCACATGCACATATTTGTAGGACCAGGATCATATTTGATCATGCAATCCAGATCTAAGCCCACTTCTGAGTCTGCTCTTTTAATTCCCTTAATTCTATTTTGGCAGCTTCTGAGTAAGAGGTCGCTTGCCATCCATTTTTGACTAGCGGGCTGCAACAAGACACATCCACATTTGCACGTCAGGGTCATGTCTTTATCAAAGTTAAAGTCCGCACCACTTTTGAATAGTTTGCTCCTCTTTAAAGAGCGATTGGCGACCTGTAACTATTTAGGACATGTTTTCCATTTATTATGCTCATATGCCACATCCTTTAGCCTACAATTTCAATTATTGTGGGCGTGTGGATCTGCACTGTAGATTGAAGTTCACCATAGGGAAATCATTTTTGTTTATCACAGTAATTTTAAAAATGTAAATGTTAGTTAGATGAGTTTCTGATTTTTATCTGTGACACTCACTTTTTTTCAATATTGTGCTGTATGTGGGCTTTTTTAGATTTGTTTATGAACTATTGCATTCAGCCATGTTAGCAAGGTCTCGATGGCAGAGATGGAGGCTCGGACTCAAGTCGCACTTAAGTAATGTGCAATTATTGCTTTTAAATCTAAATTCCTTCATGTATTTTTATTTTCTTTTATGGGCACATATATGTTGGGGAAATGTATGACGAGCTGCATGTCCCCTGCCCTTTGCCATAATGTGCAACGTAACGCATGCGCTATGCCTATGTGCGCACAATAAATAAAATAAATGCATTGACAATGGTGACACCAAGTCCTCCCGGAGTTGTGCCTTTTGTCATTAGTTTTGCTTTCAATAACTTCGTAAACAGTGGCAGTAAGCATGCAAGGTGTGTGGCACCAAGATAAATGATGCCGGATCAACAACGTCGAACTTCATCAGGCATCTCAAAACAATAGGTCAGTCACTTGCTAATGTGAAAGAGACGTTAAATTTATCATATATCGTCACAGGTAACAAGCTAACCATCGCAAAGTGTTGTGCTAATGCTGGCAACAGGTACATTGTATGTTTATAGTTGTATCCATATGATGTGACAACACATTCTCACTCCCATCTCGTAAAATCCGGACGTTTGGTCAGGTGCCGTTGTTGTTATTGACACTAAAAGTCTCCTTTAGTGTCATATAACGCGCTTTTAGCGTTATATAACGCGCTTCAACTAAACACGCTTGATTGGGACTATTGGCGTCCCTTTTCACGCAGTTAGGTTAAGGACAAGCTTGTGGGTGGGCTTACGTTTCTGTGACTCGCGGGAACGGGTCACTTGAGTTTAGGGAAAGGTCGTGGGTGGGCTTACGTTTCCGTGACTCGCGGGAATAATGGGACAGTTGGGTTTAGGAAAAGGTTGTGGGTGGGCTTACGCTTCTGTGACATGCAGGAATAACGGCCCAGTTAAAGAAGAAAGCGGCTTCCGTGACAGGCGGGAAAAACGGCCCGGTTAAAGAAGAAAGCGGCTTCCGTGACACGCGGCAATAACAGGTACGACACGATCCCCGGTCTCCCGGGTGAAAGTCCTGTGTTTGACCCATCCACCACCCCGACCAACCTCCATACGTGGAATTTCCCCCTTACATACTACTCGCTAAACCCCCTATAGTTGCTGCTCTCCCTGGCACGTTATACAAACACGCTGAAGGGCGTTTTTTCCATCGTTTCAGGCGCTGACAGCCACTGTCCAAAAGTCCATATTTTACGAGTTCGGAGTGAGAACGGGTTGGATGTGACAGACTTAGGTTAATATTTCACCAGGTTGTTGTTAAATAGCAATACGGAAAGTATCAGTTCTCATATGTTTGCACCATGGTTGGTGTATTAACTTTCAATACAGATGTTTCCCTCAAACATTGAACACTGAAAAATGTAATGCATGATGAGTTTGGGCTTTACAGTAACACAGTAACACAGACAAACGTATTCTTTTGGTGCAGATAATAAAATGTTGAAAAATACAGTTATGAAATTGAAACAGAGTTCTTAATTTGTTTCTTCAGATTGCATAGACCCCATAAAGTTATCCTACAACTGATTTTGATACTGTACTGTATGGATGGTAGCTACAGGACATGCTTTGAATTCATGAGATTTAACAATACAGTGTTAGGGACAGATCAGATGGCCAGAGACTTGAGACTTGACTTGGACTCGAGCTCAAAGACTTGAGACTCGACTTGGACTCCCAAAAAATGACTTGTGAACATCTCTGCTCGCTTGTAAGAGATCTTGCATCTCATGAGACTTCTTGATGATGGGTATCGGTAGGGTACAGATTCAATTATTGGCAAATTATCAAAGATGTTTTATCAATATTAATAAAGTTATGAATATGTGTATTCATAACTCCACCAAAATGACAAACAATCAAAACGGGGCACCACCCTGGAACTCAGGGACCAATAGTTGAGCTGTGAAATAGTCTCATTGTTGGTGTTCCCTTCAAAAGACAGATCTTAATTAACTTGGTTAATCTATGTGGTATTCTTTAAAGGACCGACAGAAAGGAAGGATGAATTCGAGCACTACCTGTGTTCAACCAGCAATTATTACAACAAAATACACAAAACAATCACAGATGACTGCTATTTAAAGTATAATAGAATTTATTTAACTTCAAAATCATCAATGGCAATCAATAATCCTTCGATCATTTAAAATCAATATACCCTTTTTTAAACTACACCAAAAAGCAAGAACAAACATATGTGGTGAAACACTCTCGGTGTGTGTGTGTGTGTGAGTGTGTGTGTGTGTGTGTGTGTGTGTGTGTGTGTGAGTGTGAGAGAGAGAGAGAGAGAGAGAGAAAAAACGGGGGTTGCTCTACTACTATGGGTTAGCTGTTTAGCTATTCACGTGTGTATGTGTGTTAGCACGAAGAGAAAGAGAGAAATGGAGGGAAAACACACTTGAAGGAAAGAAAACACTTAAAGATCTTGATCTCTGTGGATTGAAAATAATCGCTCTCTTCATTTACAGAATCTGAGGTTTTGTTTAACGAGAGAGGGTTATTTTTCCCTGCTCCTTTCTGCAAGCGCACAGCTGACTCCGTGGTAACGATAATCACATCCTCAGCCGCTCCACGGGTCGATGATATACAGTGTTTTGGCTATATCACCGCCGTAGTTGACTGACGGAGAATAGGATTATGGCTCCACTTGTACAGTAATTAAACTTCCCACAGCGGGGAGTAAAAGCTACAGTTCATACAGTTTCAACACAACTTCAACAATATTGGGATCAGAGAAACATTTACAGCCAAACAGATTAATAATCAAAGCGTGCAGCAATAGCACTGTATTAAATCAGATCACATTAATGGAAACACAAACAGCAACAATAGCAAATTACTCATTAATAATACACCCTGTTCTAATCTGCCCAGAACACTATAAAGCCTCTTACTTTGGATGTGTAGTTCACTTAGTTTGTTCAGCGGATCCTTCTGCGATGAACAGAAAGCGAGTTAAAACACGGGCCTGTGATTTAACGAAACAGAAAAGCTCCCTCTGGCAGTTGGATTCTGAGCTCTGTCAGAGTCGACTTGGAGAAACAGGGGTAATTTATCCTCTGCAGATTTGGTGAGAGAGACGATCTTCTTCACCGGGACCCCCTTTTTTGTAGTATCACCCAGATACTACGCAGCTCACCTCGGCCTATGAGATGATGCTGTTGACTTTTCGGCAGTGCTACCAACGTGTCTCCTATTCAGTAACGAATCACCGAGGGAAAGACGGGATTTGTCCGGCTGCATTCGCTTATATCCTCCTCATTCACCTAGCGGTGAGCATGGTGCATTCAGGTCGCCTCAGCCAATAGAATGCCAGGAAACTCCTGACGGTGTGAAGCCGCGGCTTGCAGTTCTTAGACCTTCCACCAGCCTGACCATGTTTCTCCTCGTGTTGAATGGACTTTCTCCATTTTAGAAACCTTTTTCACGTCAAGGTGCGACTTTTTAGGCTTCTAGTTTGACTGAGGGCCATCCCTTTGTCTGAGAAGCCATGTGGTGGCCTCCTGTGCCCCGTTTGTCTTGGGGTCACAGGCTCTCTGCTCAAGATCAGTTTAAGCACATTGTTTGGTTCCAACACTGATTTTAAATAAAGGATTAATCAATATATCAATAAATAAGCACTTAAAACTGGTCATATTCTATCTACTTTGTTCCGACTAGATGTAACTACAGTATCTGCTGGCACTTGTCTGTGTAGCCCAGTGAATATACCGTAGGCGGAAAATAGGGGAGGGTCATGTATTTTTATTCTTTGTTGAGGGGAGGGTCACCCAACGTTTTTTAGTCTAGGGGGGAGGGTCACCCAACTTTTGTATTCATGAAAACAGCAACATTTCAAAGTGGCATACTTTTCCATATAGATCTCAGGCTCAGCCCACCATCGCTAGCAGATGGGTCTGACCCAACAAAAATCGCAACATAACAGCAAAACGAGTTTGGAGTTGCATTCTTTGAGAATGCAACCTATAGCTAACTGCGCCACCTGATCGCAGTTACGTGTCAGTTAAACTTCTCATCTCCAATCCTATCTGTATTTGTGAGAAGTGGCGCTGTCCTGAGTTGAAAGATAGCCTACTTTACGGCTTTATTATCGAGTTAATAGGCATGTGTGTTTGTGTCAGCCGTTGTCCATTTCCTAAGGTTCTGAAATGCAAACATTTTTTGACTACTTTTTTTTTTAAAGAGCGTGCGCCTGTGAGCACCCATGGAGGAAAACATAAATCAGAAGTGAATTTAGTAATGAAATAGCAGACCAACAATGAATAAAGTTTCCAGTTGTAGTTCCAATGAGACAACCTGTAGGGGGACTGAAGCGGGAAAAGTTCTTTAGTGTTTTAACTTTGAATTTCTGATTGGGCGGGCCAGCTGTCAGTATGGGTTATTACCCAGTGTGCTTTGTTGAATGGTCTCAATGTTTTATTGTTTTATTTCATGTGAATACTAGATTACTAGAGGAATAACTTAGTATTTGAAGTAATGCAGTAATGCAGGAAGTGTGCATTTAGTTTCCATGCTTATTGTGTTTCCACAACAATGTTAGTGAGTATATCTACTGAAATGGTCACCATAATAGTGGAGTGTGATGTATAAGATGAGAAAGTTGAGGTTAAGTTGTGTATGTCATGGTTGTTAAAAAAAAAAGAAAAAAAAAAAAAAAGTGGTTGGCTGTACTGTATCTTTGCCAAGCGCAAACCAGTACAGAAGGCATCAATAAATTGTTGGGGAGGGTCATGCCTTTTTTCCTAATCATTTTGGAGGATCATAGAAAAATGTATTACTGGCGAAGGGAGGGTCAAGTCTGTTTTGACTAAAGATCCCAAAACTCCTCCGGTAGCCCCTTTTAATAAAAAACGAACAGTCCCTAATATACCATCTTTAACAACAAAGGCTCTTGGGTACCTCTTAGTACACATTGTCTTCAGAAAGTCTTTAATTACAGTACTCCCTTGATCTGTTTGTGCCTTAGTCAGGAAATTACTTCATAGGTGTGGTAATTCAGAGGGACTTGCGTTCTGTTACCAAGGTCGCTTTCTATCATGTCACGACCTATAAATGCGCTGTAAGTTTTCCATTTTAGCATCATTTGGCAAGAGGGCCCAGTTAATCGACCATATAAGACACTGGCAGTTTGCCAGTTCAGGGCTGGAGATTTCTGTAAATCCTTAACTTCATTCAAGTAGCAACAAAAACATAAAGATTCCTGTGCAATTTCCTGAAAATGGTATGTATGGCAATTCTATACAGACGCCTAAGCAATGTTATTAGTGGAGTTACACATTACTTGGAGACACCTGCCATCACAAGAGAAAATACATATGCTAATTACTGTATCTTCGCTTTGAGGGTATTTCTGTGTTGCTTAGTGTGTCTGTAGTTCAAGCTAGGGTTTAACAACAAAATCTGCCAATTATTTTGGCAGCATATGTGAGCGTTGTCTGGTTTTGTAATTTTCTGGGTCTCTGCTGTTTTCCAGCAGTGCTGTTTCCTGTGCTAAATTGAATCAAAAACTTGTAATCTTTTTGGAACGGTCATTTTCATTCAGGTTTGGAATGGTCCCAACGGTGGAAGTCTCCCTCAATTATTATTTTACAGTGTCACTGCTCTCTGAGTTAGGGGTGGAGCATTGACTATTTTTAAGAAAAGAACATAGCCTCAGTAATGATTAGCACCAAAAGTGAAGATGTCGGGTTGTCATTCAGCTGATTAAAGCCTTAATTCAAGTTGTGCTTTCTAGTATGAAGCTACTTGGAGGTTAAAAAATGTCACACACATTGTATGCATTGTAATGTGTACTGGGTTTTTTCGAAGCAGACTTTCTTTCAATAGATTTAAAGATGTGCTTGAAATCCAGTTGGCATGTTCAGATTGCATTTTCAGTCGTGCAAGTTGAATAATATTTCAATCATGTTTAAATCTCGTCCAATTGTATTTTACTTTTCAGACTTCGGAAAAAAATAATTGGCTGGAATTGGATATGCAACATTGCACACGACAGTCCTGGTCATTTTTATTTATTGCAAATGATTGAATCAGGTTAGATCAGGGTCAATGTGATTGGCAGTGTTCTGAGTTTTTGCTCAACTCTCCGTGAGCAGCAGTGACACACAGGCAGACAGGAGTTACCTCAGTATTATTCACAAAGTCTTGGTTTAATCAGTTCCTGCATAATCTTGGGCTGTTAGCAAGCTGAAATACAGCTTATTGTACTTTACATAATTTAAAAAGTTTGACATATTTAAAATTCTACACTTTTCATTTGTAATTTCCTTTAGACTGTTGTTTGCTGAATTCAATATGTATATGTCCCAGAGGCTTATCGTTGTTGGGTTTCCAGTTTGATTTTTATGAATGGTTCAGACATTTAAATGTGGCCTCAGGCTCTTCCCTTGAGGATCAGCAGTAATGGTCTTTCAAGTTTCCTACTTTGTGTAAAATGTTCCTTATCTGAAAGAGTAATGTGTTGGGGGGTGGGGGAAAGAAAACCATGGACATTACTGCTTGGACAGCAAATGTCTGGCTAATCCCCTGAACCTGAAGGCTACCAGTGCATCATTACTCTTTCATGTGTCGGGCAAGCGGCTGGGTTGTCATCACTGGCAGAGAAAGTGTCAAAGTGGATGTTTACATCAATAATTAAAACTGAGGGCTCAAAGAGTCATAACAGCTGAGGTTCGGGTTGATGTTACCCTTTACTATTTCCTACAGTTCGTCCGTGAGCCATCCATTACTGATATATTTTCCAACATGCTGGATTGTTTATGGGCTGCAGCTTGTAAGACCAAACTGGAAAGCATAGCAGAGTTATTCTATCTGCTTTCCATCTGTGTTTTCAGTTTTTTCAGTATGAAAAGTAAATGCACTGACACAAGTGAATGCAAGTAAATCTAGGTGGACACAAACCGTTTTAGAGCAAATAGCAGGAGTTGAAAATGTTTAAACTTGTGAACATGTGCTCTTTTCCATTAAATTATGGCTGCAATTCATCAGTGTACGAAGGTAACAAGAAAAGGACAGGGGTCCGAAGGAAAATCATGAAATAAACTATTTCCTGTTACGTTTTCAGTTTATAATCTGAGCTGTCATACATAAACACATGCGTGGTGCATATGTTGCTAGCTAGCTACAGCTAATGTCAGTACAGTTGGCATATTGACTGTTGGATGCAAATAAACACAAAAATACTTAAGCGGACAAATTTGCACAAATATTAACCCTCCTGTTGTCCTCGGGTCCAATTTGACCCATTTTCATAAAGTCTCAAATTTTTTTTTTCTTTCAACCATGCTGTAAAAAAAAATAAAATAACGTAGATGGTTCCATACAACACGCTTCAGAAGTAAAATAAATTGTCAGTTCATTACTTTCATTGAATTTGGTTGTTTAATTCAATTTTATAGCATTTGAATCAAAGAAATGAAACAACGTTGAAAAAAGTGACAAAAAGGTTGGGGAAAAAACAATAAAAAAAATGCAGAAAAAAATCAACAAAAACAATGAAAAAGGTGATTAAAAAAAATTGGAAAAAAAGTGAGAAAAACATCGAAAAAAGTGTCAAACGAGTGACTAAAGTGTTGAAAAAGACGACCAAATAGTTTTAATTTTAGACCCAGAAAAACAAAACTTTGCATGGTCGACGGGAAGACAACACAAGGGTTAAAAGTAGTGAATTTGCCTCGTAAGTCACTCACTGATGTGCTGCCTAATTGAAATTTCAATTTCTTTATCCCTGACGGTGTTTTGGAAGTGTACATAAGCCATTAAATAGTAGGTCAAATGCACCATGGAGAACATGAAAACAAACAGGACTAGTCTATATTGTTTCATTGCACCACACTTGCCCATCCCACAAGGATATTAATAATGTTAAAACATGCTTGTGACCAGAGAAAATCTATTTTGAATACCGGATGGAACTAGGTTGATGCGAAACATTTTTTACTAATGCTTTTTTGCACACTCAACAGTTACAGCTCTGTGATTGAAAAAGCCATTTCTGTAGAAGCCACTTCAATTTTTAATTCTCAGTGGTCTTCCAGAGAAAACTCTGGTTACACTGGGAAGCATGCAAATGTAAATGTGTTAACCTATTTATATGTTAAGCATAGCGTAAGTGTGAACAGCAAGTAATATAAGTTGACTTGTCTTGGATGAGAAAAGGGTGCAGCAGTACGCCAATCACGTGATTGGCGTACTGCTGCACCCTTTTCTCAAATGAGGACCTTTTAAGTCGTGCATGACATAAAGGTCCTCATTTGAATCTGCAGTGTCATGAGTTTGTCTCCAGGCAGACAGCTGTTGCTAGACATATTCAATAGGAAACATCATGGGTGTGAGAGTGTTGAAATCCAGAATTCCTCTTTAGAGTAAATCTCTTGTGATCATGGTATAAATGTCAGAAAAACGTACCATATATACGAACGTCAGATGAATGAGGGCATTCCTTTGCTATTTCTTTTTGTTGCACTTGCCAGAGGACTAATTTACTGAAGGCCACGGGACAGAAATATGTCTAAGGATTAGAGAGACCAGCTTCAACCTGATGGTTTGAAATGAGGCCTGAATAAAACTGATTTGCAAGGTGGTAGATGGCAATGGGAAATTAAAATGGCCATAATAATAAGACATTACCCAAATGAACATTGTTTTACCTCAGTTTAAATTTTGGACTTAAAATCCTAATGATAAATCGTTCTGTCATGGCATTGCAGTCCAATAAGTTGTAGCTGCAACTGGATACTTTTACTGATTTCAAAGCATTTGTTAAAACAGTATGTTTTCATTCTAATAAATTTAAAAAAGTATATAAAATGTAAAACAAAGGACACAATGGCACTAGGAAAATGTTTTGTGAGCTTGGTTTAGCTGAGAGATTTCAACTGTTGATCGGGCTAATAAGGGACAAGCGTGGTGAAAGGGATGTGATAATATATTGTAAAATGAAATGAGATTTCATGACACAAATATGTGATACGTTTTATTTAAAAAATGCAAAATGAATCACAAATTGGTCCTAGTCCTGGCCAGAGAGCCGCCTCGTTGATAATAAAACTGGAAAGCAAAACCAACCGATTTTTCAGATTATGTTTCCTTAGGCAGGTGGTCAGTAGCCAATCTAATAGTTATTGTTGGATCTCAGTAGTACTGGACTGGTTAAATGGTAATGTACTTTGAAAAAAATATTTTCAATCTGAAAACAGAAACCAACCCAAAAACGCAATTTTCAATACACAAGTAGCCCCCCGTTACTGCTTAGTGTGTAAGGTCATGGAGGAGCTGCTTTCCTCACTGCTGGCAGTGGAAGAAAACAGTGTAGTGTGATTTACGATGGTAATCATTAGCAGGAGAGGAGTGGAAGCACAGGGGGAGTGGAGAGAAGCTGCAGCGCTTGATGGAGTGTGTCCCCTCTGCTTGAGCCAAGCCTACAGTTGGCTCCACGCAGAGAGACTGAGCCCACTGCTGGCTGATGGAGCGAGATGGACAGAAACTAGTGAAATGCATGCATTCATTGTGGGACTGTAGTCAATAAGAACATCATAGTTGAGTCCAAATGAGATGAGATCATGATTCTATCCACACGGCACCAACACTAACCCCGAAGGGGGTTGAGACAAAAAAAGAAAACAAGTCCAGAGCCAATCAAGCAGTATCCAATAACAAAACAGGAAGTAAACATTGTCTCCAAATGCAAAACTAATAAGGGATTGTAAAGTTTCTTAGGTGGTAAATCCACAATGAATTACATAAACTGTGGGTTAAAATATTCAAACCTGTGGCAAAGCTTTTTTTCTGCATTGGCAGCTGATTGAAAATATCCACTTTGACCCCACTGATTGGGATT
This sequence comes from Sander lucioperca, assembly GCF_008315115.2. Taxonomy (NCBI): domain Eukaryota; kingdom Metazoa; phylum Chordata; class Actinopteri; order Perciformes; family Percidae; genus Sander; species Sander lucioperca. The sequence continues at coordinate 17,285,334 of NC_050179.1, forward strand.
TAAAGTACTTAAAAATACTCTTTAAAGATGCATCAAGTTAGATTTTTAACCATTCCTGGCAACAAATTTCTATAGTACAATGAAGTATACAGAATGAGGTTGGTGAGAAAGCCCCCCCCCCCCCCCCCCAATGATTTACTTTCAAGAATCAAGTTTTCCCCTTTTGGTGCTTAAACTTCAAATTCTGTTTTTTTTCAAGACATTTAGTAATTCAGCTGCCTTTAAAGCTGCAGTCATTTATGTTTTTGCCACTTAGTGGATGTGGAACTATCCACAAACACAACAACATATATTCACTTTTATAAAGTTGTTGTGAACATATTAGCAAAGAGTTTTATAAAGTAACATTATCATTCATTTGGAGTTATGTTGCTGGAAAACTGATGGATGTAAGTTAACATTACCATTACACATAGTAATTTAATCCATTGTCGATATAAAAAAATATTGATTACTTTTCTCCATTTTAATTGGTGCTATGCACAGATACACTTGATTTGCACACCACAGGGTATTAGGGGTTTTGCCTTATGTGTTATAACCACATGCACTTTTTGCATGTTTTTGGCCATTAATTGTAAATAATACTGTACATACATGGTGGTTGGAAGCCCATCAAACTCCTCTCAATAGCGGGAACCACATCAGTGCCCAGTGTGATTCCTGGTTGCTTGATACTGAACTGGCAGAATCCAAAGAGGAAAGCCACCCATACATGAGACATATAAACAGCAGATCTCACCATCTCGCTGTCACATAGCGGAAAGGAACAAGGTCTCCATCAGAAGCCGGCCGCTTTGTGAAGCATGACTAAAGTTTTGGATGGAGGGGAGGGGAGCATTTCATATCACACAAGCTGTCAGGGAAGTTCAAAGAGGGTTCAGAGAGTAGTCAGACTTCACCTTGACGTGAGCTTTTGGTGCACACAGAACCAAGACTCTACCTGACGTCTCGTATACTGCAGACATTTCCCCTTCTCCTCGAATGGCAGGTCAGATTGCTGGAATCTCCCCTCTGATGACAAGTTGTTGTTTTTCTTTCAAATGCCTTTTGCCTGCTTCAATAAAATATAACCGACCACCGCCGATGCAGCCAACTCTGGCAGTCAGGAAGATGTATTTGTTTAGGAGAAAAGACAATTGAAGCTCACAGTGTGTACAGCATGACAAATTATGAATATTTTCCAAAAATGTGACAAGTACTTCGATAAATTTAAGGTGTAATTCTCTAGTTTTGAATTCACTTCACTGCTGTTTCGTCGGTCAAAGTTTATTAGACACACTTGAAAATCCCATTTCCTATAGTCTACTTCTTGTATAACTACATCGAGACATAATGGCCAAACTATACTCAGACAAATATAAAGCATAGAGACCATTCAAATGTCATGATAGTGCTGACAGCTTTCACGTTTAGTTATGCTCATCCTCAAATCCCTGCAGGGTTCTGTACCTGAAGCCTGAATTATGTGGATGACAAACTGTTCACAAATGATCCATGGGAGTGTGGGTGCATTTATGTTTCTTTCGCATTTTACTCGATGGATGATGGATGTGGGATTAGGCAGTATCATGAATCATATCAATGTTTTCCCAGGCACTGTCGAGACTTGTGCAACTATGTCTGGTTCCTGAAAGATTCTCATGTGAAGGCAATGCATAATGCTGCAGCTTCTTAAGGATTAACATAGAAAATGTAAAACCCCCAACATCTAGGCATGAAATCCCCCCCCCATAATTTATAGAATGATTCAAGAAAGTGCCCTTTCTCCGTACTTGTGAGTGAATCAGCATTAATACGAAATTATTATATTTGCAGTGTTTACCATTACCATTTGTTCTGCCAGTTTCATAATGAACCGAAAATAATTTTTACGCTTTTCATAATAACATTTACGATCTCTCGTTGTGTTTTGTGCCATTGCTTCAGCAAAGATATCTCTCGGTCCAGTCAGTAATGCCACCCTGAATAAACAACGAAGAAGAAGAAGCCCCCACCCCGCTTTACGCGCTAGCACGCGCATACAAATGTACAGACATGCTGGAAAGTTCACGGCTGCATCCAATACAATTATACCATGACCAAAACTCACTGGCAACGTCGTTTGTGGTAAGTAACGTTAACTAACGTCCAGGGCATGAAGTTAACTTTTTTGACCACCAGCCACTGTGGCAGGTGGATTTTTAAATCCACCTGCCACAGGGACTTTTTACCAGCCAGTTTTTTTTTTGCGTCATAAAGGTGAAAACAGGAATTGCTGTGTCTGTGATCCTATCCTGTTCTATTGATGGTAGCCTACTTGTGGACATTGCGCCGTCATCACGTGTTGTAGTAGGGGGGCCTGCCTTGATAATCCTGCATAGGGGCCCGGTGTTGGCTCGTTACGCCACTGCATATAAGAGATGAGATGACTGACAAAATCAGGAGTAGCCTACGCGCACCACCACAACAACAAAAACACTGGTGAATGCGCACCATAATACATGAGTTGTTGCAAAAAATTTTGAAATTTTTTTGTATAGTTCTTAAAAATAAAAAAATAAATAAAAAGGAAACTTGTTTTGGGGAGAAGAATAATTATTACTATTAATTAATTACTCTGGGCTGAGATTTCCTAGTAACCTTACCAAAAAGGCTCAGGATGCTGCAAATGTTGGTATAATATGAAAATGGCTGGTGGATTTAAGACACAAAATAATAATTTATTGAATGAATCAAATATGAACATATCTGTCATTGTCATTGGTTTGTTGATCTTTACATTGTTAGTTAATTTCCTATCCTGGGCTGGGACACACATTCATACGGTTTCATAAAGTACTTATTGGACTTTAACTTATCGTTGCACTTACAATAACTTAGCTGTCCTCAATTTAGGTCATCCTGTACATCTCATCTGCATTTTTTCCTGCATCCACCGTGTGTGATTGTGTGTGTTTGTGTGTGTGCGCGTGTCAGTCACGGGGGAAACGGAGCAACAGCCCCGCCCGCTGCAGACAGCTGACAGGATTGAATGTTGTTATAGCGTACATTGATGTTAAAATGTATACAGGTAGGCAGGACGGTCTGAAATGTTTTGCACGGTCTTTCGCTGTACGTTTTGTTGGTAAATGTGAGTTGTTTGAGTCACACACATCTCATCTTCATAACAGAAACAAGGAAATGAATTTGACCCGTTCTCACTCCCGCTTGGTCAGTGGCTGCACGTGGGATGGTGGGATTGTGTGAGTAATGAAAATGCAATAGGGGGCCCCGGCTGTCAATCAATGTCTTCCAGTGATGCGGGCCCCTGATTGGACTGGGCCCAGCAACCGTGCTTACCGATAGTTACGCGTCTGAATCACTCAATTCTCTTTGGCTACCCGCCAACGTGGCAGGTAGATTGACAGTGTTACCTGGGAATTGCAAAATTCACCCGCATCTGGCGGGTGGTCGGGTGTTAATTCCATGCCCTGCTAACGTCACAGTATCCACTGCAATAAGCAACTAGCCAAGACACCATTTTATCATTATCAATGCATAACAGCAAACGGATAGCGTTACTGCAGAAGTTACCATTGATAATTAACGTTAATCTAATGTTAGCTAGCTAAGTGATGTGTTAGCTAACAACGTTAGCTGTCAGTCTTCTCTCCCCACTTGTGTTGACTGACATATCTGGTTGTTGGGTTGTGAAAAACAATGTATACGTTGACCTATGTAACTAATGTTTTATATAGCTTATATAAATTTAGCTAACGTTTGTTCATTATCTAATGGAAAGCTATGCCGATTTTCAACTGGTGTTTGTGTCATTGCAGTGTGGGTCAATAGATGAACAGTGTTTGGCTTTCCTCCACTGCACTTGACGTTACATGACAAACTACATAATCTTCTTAACAAAAATAAGAGTACTAACCGTGTGCTCCAAATATACCATTTTCATTCATTCAGCTTACTGTATTTACCTTACTTTATAGGTAAAATCAGACCTTAACAGGCTGCAAAGAGAGCAGCTGGCTGCCTGCCCGAGGGTCTCCATCAATGGGTCGAGCCCAGAGGAAATTAACTACAAGAGGGCATTACAACTGTTCTTCTCAAAGCCCAAGAACATTAAATGTACGGTGTTCATTTTAGGACATCCTCAGATCTCAGACTCAGGTGTCAGACTCAAACGAAACGGCCTCAGCGTCGGAAAAACCTCTCTCATCCTCAGACAAAACGGCCTCAGCGTCGGAAAAACCTCTCTCATCCTCAGAAAAAACGGCCTCAGCGTCGGAAAAAACCTTTGTCATCTTCAGACAAAAAGTTGTCAGAAAAACCTCTGTCAGCCTCAGACAAAACGGCGTCAGAAAAACCTCTGTCAGCCTCAGAAAAAACGGCCTCAGCGTCAGAAAAACCTCTGTTCTAGTGTGGGTGTCAGTACCCGATCCGTAAAAAAATAATTCAGTGCATGCGCAGAAACAGCATACTCCTAGCAAACTATTATGTAGCTCAATGCTGGACATTTTACCCCAAATTTCGGTCACTTTACTGTATTTGTATTTGTTTAGTATTTGGTTTAGAAGCCTTTATTGGTGAGTTTTTACGGTACAGAGTCCTGCTACATACGTACATAGCTAGCTATATATGCTCCGCTATGTCGCGTTAGCATGCAGCTACAATAGTTAGCTATGAGTATGCTAACGTTAGATTGTAGTGGAACGAAGCAGCACTTTCTAACGTCAAAAATCACAGATTAAGGGTTCTGAACCACAATCGGACATGTTTCAGCAGGAATGTGACCCGGAATTGGGAAGAATTTAACAACATTGCCAGCTAAGATGACATGTTTACTGCCGTTAGCATGTAGCTATTATAGTGGTATATACAGCAGTGGTGGCTGGAAGAGTCATCCCGTGTTTGAAAGGACACTTATGTACATTTACACTTCATCGCATTAATAATATACAGTCTATAGTTATTAGTCAAGACGAAGTATTAAAAGTAAAAACAGTAACATAAACAACACAACAACGATGTCACTACACGGTTTTGGATCAGTGACAACAAGTCTTGATTGTTTGTATGACTATTGTTTAATAAAGATTTAAAAAAAAAGTTGTGACGTTTGGTCATAAACAGAGCCATGTCTTTCTCTATCACTCTGGTCGTAAAGTGTTTCATCGCATGCGTGGTACAAATCGCACAGGGACATTGTTAGTTTTCTACTATGTAATTATGCGCATGTGCAGAACGGATCTTACAGGCGGTATGGATCGGGTACTGACAGTATCCATGGCAACTGGAGGTCTAAACATGGGTTTGCTTTAGCTACACGAGTGAACTAGCTTGCAAAAAACAACTATTTCGTATTATATCACAAATAAGTTTGCTTGCTGTACCTCTTAACAGAACCAACACCACTGCGGTATTCACTGCCTTTTTGTCTGAGGCTGACAGAGGTTTTTCTGACGTCGTTTTGTCTGAGGCTGACAGAGGTTTGTCTGACGCCGTTTTGTCTGAGGCTGACAGAGGTTTTTCTGACGCCGTTTTGTCTGAGGCTGACAGAGGTTTTTCTGACGCCGTTTTGTCTGAGGCTGACAGAGGTTTTTCTGACGCCGTTTTGTCTGAGGCTGACAAAGGTTTTTCTGACGTTTTTTCTGAGGCTGACAGAGGTTTTTCTGACATTTTTCTGAGGCTGACAGAGGTTTTTCCGACGCTGAGGCCGTTTTGTCTGAGGATGAGAGAGGTTTTTCTGACGCCGTTTTGTCTGAGGCTGACAAAGGTTTTTCTGACGTTTTTTCTGAGGCTGACAGAGGTTTTTCTGACATTTTTCTGAGGCTGACAGAGGTTTTTCCGACGCTGAGGCCGTTTTGTCTGAGGATGAGAGAGGTTTTTCCGACGCCGTTTTGTCTGAGGCTGACAGAGGTTTTTCTGACGCCGTTTTGTCTGAGGCTGACAAAGGTTTTTCTGACGTTTTTTCTGAGGCTGACAGAGGTTTTTCCGACGCTGAGGCTGTTTTGTCTGAGGATGAGAGAGGTTTTTCCGACGCCGTTTTGTCTGAGGCTGACAGAGGTTTTTCTGACACCGTTTTGTCTGAGGCTGACAGAGGTTTTTCTGACGCCGTTTTTTCTGAGGCTGACAGAGGTTTTTCTGATGCCGTTTTGTCTGAGGATGAGAGAGGTTTTTCCGACGCTGAGGCCGTTTTGTTTGAGTCTGACACCTGAGTCTGAGATCTGAGGATGTCCTAAAATGAACACCGTATAAATGTCCAAATTCAAGGTGCAAAGTTTTTGTGTGCAAAAAAGCATTAGTAAAAAAAGGGATGTAAAAAGAGTTAGAATAGAATATATTATTGCGTTGATCAATAACCTGTCCTAACCTGTAATAGATAGATAATAGAAAATAAACCAGTTCAATGGGTAACCACTTGTACTTGATTTATTTGATGACTCAAGTGTATGCTCTTGTGGATTTTGTGTTTTGACCATCTGTGAACTAAACCCTGTCTTGTTTACCATGCTGTGTGGGTGTGACTTTTTTGGAATGCCATCACCATTCACATCTATACAATGTGTTTATGATTAAATTGCTGACAAGAACACAACATTGTTTACAAGAACACAGGTTCTTCATAGATAGAGAACACTTTTAAGTTTGCTCTCAAAGTGCGCCAGTTTGATGCATTTAACTTTAAAATGTGCACAGTTTTCTTACGGGGGGGCATGCCCTCGATCCCCATAGATGGTCGGCGTTACACCCCCCATAGTCTCACAAAAACTGTGGGAAACACTATTTGTTTGGGGGGAATTAATCTCTATACTGTATATGAGATGCAGAGAAATGCAGTTCAGAAATCATGGAATAATAGCTGTTTATTATGTGCAAAACATGATCTCTCTGCCAGTTGTCAAGTTCATTAGAACTCCAGTGGGTCACTTGCTTCGTATCTCACAGCATTTTTGATCGACAAAAACAACACACTTAAAAGGCCTAGTAAATGTCAGGCTTGTTGTTGGCGCTGACCGCTTTTGTCTTCCTCTGTCAGCAGAAAGGCGCACGCACGCACACACACACACACACACACACACACACACACACACACACACACACACACACACACACACAGCAGTCTCTTTCTATAGTCTACCATGTCAACAACCATAGAAGTCATTAGAGACTCAGAGAAATCATCTTGACACCAACCATAAGCAGACAAGAATCGCTGTTCTCTCTGCCCAGTGGTTCAATTAACTCACAGAGGCTTGGATCACATCAGCAAGGGAGGACAGATCTAAACTTAGCACAAAAAGTAAGGAAATTTGTGTTTGGTAGATTATTTCTCTGTGGTATCAATGCTTTTTGGCAATAAATCTCATACCGTTGGAAAGCCTGTTAAGTTCTCTTTCAAATGGTTCCCCATTTGTAAGGAACATGCATTTGTGGGATGAGCAGCAGCGCTGAGTATGTGGGTTGCGCCCATGAAAAATTTGCCAAATCGTCTCTGGCAATGCCAAACAGTTTTTCTTTGCTGTTGCTATTGACTCTTGTTTTGAGCTTCTGGTACCCTCAGGTGCTGACAATCAGGTGACTGATTCTGCAACCAGTGGCAATCCCATATCTCCACAGTCTGGGACCAAACTCTATCCTCCAAGATGACAACACTCGTCCCCACAGTGCGGAGTTTATCAGAGACTACCTCCAGAATGTGGGAGTGGAGAGGATGGAATGGCCTGCCAGCAGTCCTGACCTCAACCCCATTGAACACTTGTGGGATCAGCTTGGGCGTGCTGTTCGTGCCAGAATGACCACCACAACCACGTTGGCTGACTTGTAACAAATGCTGGTTGAAGAATGGGATGCCATCACAAAGCAGTGTGTGACCAGGCTGGTGACCACCAGCATGAGGAGGAGGTACCAGGCTGTTGTGGCTGTGTATGGTTCTTCAACACGCTACTGAGGCTTCTGTTTGTGAAATGAATAAATTGCCAATATGTCTCGTTTCGTCAAACTTCAATCATCCAATCCACCAAACACCAAACGAGTCAATGGCAGAATAAGCTGTTTGGCATTGGCAGAGAAGATTTGGCAAATTTTGTATGGTGCAACCCACATACTCAGCGCTGCTGCTCATCCCACAAATGCATGTTCCTTACAAATGGGGCACCATTTGAAAGGGAACTAAACAGGCTTTCCAACGGTATAAGATTTATTGCCAAAAAGCATTGTTACCACAGAGAAATAATCTACCAAACATAAATTTCCTTTCTTTTGGTGCTAAGTTATATGGAAACAGTCATAACTGCTGCATTTATTCTTCTTATGTATGACGAGAACTATCTGTGTGTATGATGACCCACTTGATGTTTAGCTATAGTTAGCATAGGATCAGCCATGGAATGCTGGTTACATGCACACAGCTGTGATAATAACCAAATGACCTGACTAGGTCAGTGTGTCCTTGCTGCAGCAGAGCAGCATGGGTAAACAACTCGACAAGGTTTAGCTAAGTGAGGCCAACTCTCCAGAGGAATGGACTGGATCAGGAAAGGAAAACACAAAGTCCAGTGTGCCACCTATAATTTAGAGATTTTGTTGCAGTACACTACATGAGAGAAATCTCTTGAACAATAATTTAAAAAATAAACGCTATTTGGAGCTTGCAAATGTATTTAAAGCTCTTGAGGTAATGTTTCATCAGTCAGTAGTTAACACTTTGAGTGCCCCTCTTTAGCATTTTTAAGCAGTATACAAACATTTCATAGATGGTTTATAACACATAAGTTGTACGCAGCTATAAGGATATTTTTTTATTTAATTTGTATATATTAATGTACAGTGTTTGTCAATTATAACAATTATGATTTCTCATATGAAGACTACATGATAGTGTGTTGTAAATAATTTATCAAATGTTTATATATTGCTTATGAATGCTAAAAAGGGGGCTTATAGTATAGGGCTGCTGAGGCAGCAAATATGTTACCAAAAAATTAAAGAGTTGTAAAGTATTGTAACACAGCTTGTGCATTTTAAATTTTAGAGCTAAGCAAAAATGTAAATATTTAAATATGATTTCTAAATACATTTTATTTTACAATAAAACATGTTTGGAAGTGAGACAGCAGTAACTGAATACAAAAATCCTTTAGTCACTGTGACTCTGATACTATTTTGATATAGTTATATATTTCATTAAAAAAGGCACAATATATCTTTTTCCACTGACACACAAATTAGTTTGGGTCAAGGGACCAACAGCTCTATTTATTGCATCGCCATGGTAATGCACAGCATGAGATTAGCGCTGCTATCAATGAAAACGGAGGCACTATTGGTAAATCACAGTTTAATTTTAAATTGATACTTGTTGGCCTTTTACTGGTGAACTGTTGGTAAATTTAACATGCTATGACATCCAGCAATAAGGCCTTTTCAAAAGTTGGCCATCTCAGGACATAATTTAATTGTTATAAGCTGGCTCCATGTTCAACAAATTGGTCTGTTACATATATTACAAAAAAAGACTTTAGCACCTGAAGACAGGAAGTACTTTTACGTCTTAATTACTGATTATGCCTTGATTAACGTAGTTTGGAGGAGGTGTGCTTGTGTGTGTCTTTAGCGTAATGTCAGCTTACGGATGTACCCATTTAAGTAGATGCCATTGCTATAATTAGTAGATGTGACACTCTTGGACTCCTCTTGTAGTTAGATTGCTTAGTTTCCTGCGTCAGAGGAGCCCCCTGGTTGGCACAGTGGCTGGCAGCTTGCCAGAGGAGGCAAAGAGTCATCTCTGTGTTTGTTAGGGGCAGGGGTAAATGATTAGTTGTGCCCAGCTGTTGTAAAGCATCAACACAAGCAAAAGCTTCCCAAGAGTAGCGTTTCATTAACATTTAAGGTGCTTTGCTTTTCCATCATCTGGCCGATCCATTATTTGCCATTTTGTCTAAGCAGGAAGTGAAGACCATCATGTTTCCTGTCTCTTGAGTCATATCCTGATCTTGTTGCCTCTCCAGTGAGAACAGAACAAACACTGTCAAGCAGCTCATCTGCAAGTCAAGTGTCACTCAGGTTTCCTGTGTTGCGCGGCAGCTGTTAATCATTTTGAATGAGAATGCAGGCCACCAGGTGTGAGACAACTAATCTATCACATCAGTCTCCTTCTACGGCATGAATATGGAGATTCACATTTAATTATTATACATTGTGCTGCAATGTGGTAATCCCTTGGAAAATAGGTCTATTGAATTTTGACAAAAACAGCTGTAATGTGCTCGTCACAAATGCCAAATTTGGGTCAAACAAGCGGCATAGCAAGTCCTTGACTTTGTTAAGAAGTTGCATAGTTTAAGGCAAACATCAAAGTCAACTGAACACACTCCACCAGCTCAATGACTCAGGTACTCTGTGCTCTATCCTCATCTTGAGGATAATAAATTAAAATTAATGGATATCCTAAACAGTCATGACAGAATCCCTCTATTCTTTGTCATATATAATACTGCGGCAGTGTTTGGTCCATCAGCTGTGGAAGAGCTAAATGGTGCTGCAAGCTTTAGTTTAATAATGAATACTGACTGTCAGACGTGTATTATAAAACTTAGCTGACTGCTCATTACTTCAATCCCAATTAAAGGGGAGATCTGCGGTCGTTGATTGATAATGTGGCAGACATGGTACATGCCGGTTGAAGTAGCAGACTATCAGGCCATTGTTATCACCACAATGCACATGTCTGGACATTGGCAAACCTGCAAATATTCAGGGCAGATTGCTGTTGGCTGGAAGAAAGGAAAAAAATAAATGGTCCCCATACACATGGACACTTTCCAAGCATAATGATATTGTACATTTGGGTGCATTCAAACACAAATACAGTGGTGAAAGCAGAAGCCTGTAGGCTAATTCTCCAATAACATACAGAAGAACCTAATTAACTTTTCCGATGTAAAAACATATCATATTAACTTGGTGGTAATCATAATTAACATATTAAAGAACATTAAACTGCACCCACTAAAATGTGGTTTCTAGTTTTTGCTTTATCTTTTGGTGGAAGTTATTGTTTTTATTAGCATTGTTGTTGTTGTTCAGTCGTTATATTTCAGATCTGAATTCTGAAGTTTATTGCCATCAATTTTCTAGTGTAATAACCACATGTCACCTTGTACAGGTAGCGCCCACATTCTGCTCAGTGAACCATAATGAGCATCACATCAGTAAATCTCCTTTGAATTTACATGTCTAACAGACCAGCACCCGTATGTTAAGATAACACACACAACACCTGCTCCAATTTAAAACAAGGTGACAGAGTGAGGGAAAGTCTAAAGCGGTTGTGTGTGTAGTGCAAATATGTTTAAAGAAAGAGGTCTGAGCTTTAGTGCCATGGTTGTGTTTTTTCTTAATAAAAACAGCAGTCAGCTCAATTCCTGTGAGATTAGGTATAGTTTATCAAAGAACACAAACTGTTTTAGTGGCAGCTATGCTTTATCTATTAAACTAAAACCTTAAACTGCGGGGAGACAATTTAAAGCAACACTAAGCAAATGCACTTGTTTTATTAAGATAACAGCCACAGTCAACAATAGAGAAGTCAGTGTGTAAGGCACGCTGACTATTGTCAGGAAATCATGAGCTCCAGACAAATATTTAAACAACCATACTTTAGGATGGACCGCCATTACATTTTGTACAGAGGTTGAATCCTAATGACTTAAGTGATCCGTGGGTTTTCTTCTTCACAACCATGAGGTTGACATTCGTGGTTCTGAGTGAATTGTCTCTTGACAACTATTGGATGGATTGGTATGAAATTTGAACAGACATTCATGTCTCCCTCATGATGAATTGTAATAACTTCGGCGTTCTCCTGTTTCTTTCTAGCACCATTATCAGGTCAAAATTTCAATTTGTCTAATACTTTTGTTTATGACCAAATACCTGCAAAACTAATAACATTCCCATCAGCCTCAGCTTTTACGTTAAGTGCTAATTAGCAAATGGTAGCATGCTCATACGTTAAACTAAGATGGTGAACATGGCATCAGCCTGATAGCATTGTAATTAGGTTAGCATTTAGCTTAAATTAAGTCTAATACTGTGCCTAACTTCAGCCTCACAGAGCTGCTAGTGTGCCTGTAGGGTCTTAGTCTTGTTAAATCTATTTAAAGCTGCCAGTGTGTCAAGATGCCCAATTAAAAAAAAAATAAATAAAAAAAAAATCATTATGGGCTCTATAAAATGTACACAACCTGTTTTCTGGTATTGCAGGTCCGTGAAGAATGAATTAAGAAGACAATTTGTAATTAAAATTATAAAAGTAGAGTAATTAAATTTAATGATTATGCCAAATTCTTTTTTTTTTTTTTTAAACCTGCAAACTGAAGCCTTGCACAGATTTTGGGAGATCCCAGTGTTGGATCTATCCCCTTCCTGGTCTCCCTCCTTTCTTCTACTTTGCACCTAAGAAGTGGGTAGATGAAATATTGAATATACACACAGCATTGTTATTTATATCATCAATTTGAATTTCAAAGGAAGCTATACCCTCTTGTTAGGGTGATGATTCATAGACAGCATTTAGAGACGGTGCAGCTTGCCAATGCTGCCTTTCAGCAAGAGTGGAGGTTGACAAATGGGAAGAAATGACTTTGAATGACATAGGGACAAATGGATCGAGGAAAGGAAACAGTTGAAGGCTTTTGTTAGTATGTTCTGGTAAATCTGCCTCATGATAACCGCATTTGATCAGGTTTTGGCCAGTCTGCTGACAAACTAATGCTAGAACATTAATGTATGATGAGAATCAAAATTATCAGATTTCCCCCCTGTGTTATTACGCCGTACTGGTATATATGATAACTGGTATTCCAACATCCCTCTGTTGAAGAAACGGAAACATTTTCCCAATGGAGATCACCTTTAGTACAGTAATCAGTGAAGTGCTCAGTTTTTACAATTGATATCTATGTCAATAAATACTGACTCGCCTGTTGGTGCCAAAGCTTATAAAATCAAAGGTCTACTTAATCACAATCCTGCCATATTAGTCTTTTCCTAGCCTTAGCCTTGTCTCCGGTGAATAATGGCTGGTCGGCTTAGGGTCATCCTGCAAGGCCTCTCATAAATTCCACCAGCATTAACTGTCTTCTGGCACTTTTCTTGATAACACTCATTATTGCTCAATGACCTGGAGGCAAAGCTTCAATTTGGGCCTCATCACCTTCAGGCCACAGCTGGAAAAGCTCTCCTCCTTGCAGCTCACCTCTGCTTTTAAAAGCCATAAACTCATGCCCGACAAGTTAGCCAGGAGACAAGAATCACAAACGGTGATTATTTGATATTGTAAAGTGAATTACACCCTCCACCATCCTCCAGAGGAAGGGAATGTTTTTGAAGGACCAAAGGGATGTATCCAAGATGTGTGCAGTTTATGAGGCTCCTCAATCACATGGAGTAAGAGTGTTTGAATCTCAGTTCAACCTGGGGCAACAATGAAAGTCTGAAGACTCTGTCAGTTGTGAGATGAAATAATAAAAGGAAATAAAAAAAAACTGCCTAACATCATCTGTGATGTAACGTTTCCACTCTGCGATGATCATTCAAATCCAAAATGATAAGTCGAATTAGACAACGGATATAACAGAATTCATGACGAAAGAATGAACTGGAAACTGTAAACTTTAAATGGTGCTTCAGTGTGTAGGCCACCTTTCCTCTTAAAACACTCACCCTGGAATATATAGACGCTCAAGTGAGAAGAGAAGCCGTTGCAACGGCCGAATAGAGCGAGAGGGCCCTAGGAGGCTATTCACACTAGTGCTGATAGTTGTTAAAACCCTGTGTGCTTCCCTTCAAATGGGTTTAGAACAGCTTGCGGATGTGAACAGGGCAATGGAGTAACACCATAATACACTCTGGGATGTTCACCTCAGGCGAACACTGTGATGCTAAGCACCTCTCTCCAAGCTGCCAAAGAAAGTCCATTGATTTCTGTCTTTTGTTTGTGGACTTGTTTCCAGTGTGGGATTTGAGAGAGAAACAGAACTACCAAACCAGTCTCGCGGTGGAGGCTTCCCACCAGCCAATAGTTCAAAAAAATCAATCCATTAACATGATACTTTTTCTGGCAACTAAAACAGGCCTCTCAAGACTATTTAAAAACTAGGTCAAACTGGGAAGTAACATCCCAGAAATCAGGATTGACTAACATCTGTAACTTGTGACTGGTCCGACAACACTTGGTGAATTATGAGATATTTAAGACATAAATTCTGTAAGATTCCATGACCAGTTTAAACTATATACAGCTTTTTTTTGCTTATTTAATGTTTTTACTTAAGTGCATCTCCAAGCACTGATGTGTCCTTGTTGTAACAATGCTGTTAATGCTCTATAATTTCACTGTCACAGTTGGCACTTTAACAAATTGGGAACACTTTTCTGCAGTTACATTGGTTGTCCGTCATCATAGACAGAGCTTCAAAAATACCTAACTGCATGACATTCATGACAGCCATTTAGCTTGTTCACAAAAAAAGCACAAATAAATGCTTATGATTGGTGCTCGTGTTGGTTTATGTTCAGCTTCTCCAGAGACTGTGTTGGAAGAGCAGTTCTAAAGTGAGTAACTAGAAAAAGTCAAGATCAATTCAAATTTGGGCTGTATCCTTCCAGTAGACAAGAAGCATCTGCCCAATGGTAGTAAAAACAGATTGCATTTTGTCAGCTGGTGTCTGCATAGTAAGAATCCCACCTGGAACAGGAGTGATTTGCTCAATCTACAAGCTAAATGAATAATTCTGGCATTAAAGGCAATTCACTTTTTATTGCTAGTTTAAAATCTGAAAATCCCAGTATATTTGAGCCATTTATCTCACTTTCAAAGTTTGCGTGGCAGACACTAGTCATGATATTATAGGCTGCTTTTAGACTATTTTAATGCCACATTGAACCTAATCTTTATTATCTATTCACTAGGACTGGATACAGAAGACAGGTTTGATGCTTACATCTATATCATAATATGCTTGGCACATTTTATTTATTTTTTAGTTTTAAACTTAGCCTTACTTGCCATCAACATTTCTATGAGGACATTTTCCATCCATCCAAATGCTGCAATATACCCTGGACAGGTTGCTGTCTATAACTGGGTAACATTCGACAATCTGTCTGAGCCCCCCAAGGTAGTTGTCACCAGCTGAACTCAACCAAGGCTTACAAAGATGGTGGGCACTAGTAACTGACAAAGGTGGTGGTGAGTAGTAAACTCAAATCCAGGCATAAAAATGTCCCTTGACAAACCTCAGAGATATCACAGATGTCTATGTTTATTTCTACAATTTGTGGAGGAGACTCACATTAACAAATGCACAAAGAAAAAAACAGCACCAACTTCTGAACCCAGAACGTGGTTGCTCTTAGGGTGTGTGGTGACAATGGTATCTACTACTGGGCCACCATGGCCTTGAAACCCCTTGAAAGCATTTTGTATTAGAATGTGTAGAATTATTCTCCTGTTCCTCCTGGGGTGTAAGTCCTCCCAGGCCAGTGTGTCCTGGGTCTGCTCCAGGGTCTTTTCCCAATGGGCTGCACCCTGAATACCTCCAAGCATAGGCAGCCAGAAGGTGGCCGTAACTGATGTCTAAACCACCTCAGCTGGCTTCTCAACACTGAATGACACAATGTCACACATGTCAACTTGTGTGACAGAGTAAAGAACATCAGTTATTCGCTCAATAAGACAATATCACATTATATTAACATTTACTTTTTATATGGGATGTGAAAAAAATTATCAAAATTGGGTAGCTATTCAAACTCCCATTGAGACTAGGTTACAGTCCAAATGTTTGACCTTGCTACTCACATAAGCTCCGCCTCTGGCTAATATGCATAATAATTTACAATTTCAGAGAAGTTAACTAAGGTCACTTGAATGCTTTATCTAATGATCTGAAAGCTAAAGCTGAGCTACTCTGAAACAGTCAATACAAAAATAGGACCAGGCCCATGAAAAAATAGCATTTTTAGTAGTAAATACATGGCAATGCTCATACAAGCTGAAGTCCTTTTCTGTTTTTGTGACTTTTTTGTCTAGAAACAGATAATCTTTCAACACCTCTCAAGCTGTTATGACACTGAATTATATGGACCCCTATGTGATGCATCAAGGATCGTGATAAAAAGTAATATTCTTCTCAGGCAAAACTGATTTACTGAAGTAATGCATAACAATTATTGTCATGTTTTAGCTGGTTCTGTTTGAGATGTATAGAAATCAAAATGCCATAACTGCTTGTGTTGGGAAAAAATGGTTTGGAGTCTAAGCTTTTGTGGATTTGCTTTTTTTGAACTGACATTAAACATTTTTGCGTATCTATTTCTCTGCAGATGAGGCCATGTTCGATTCACAGGGAGTCAGCTTAATGCACTTGGGAGATGGAGATTCAACTAGAAACAACACTGAATTTGGGATTGGGGATTACTGGAAGCAAAGGCATCCTCATGCACATCACGTGCAAATCACTAACACTGACAAATGCCCACACAAAAAAAAAAAAAAAAACACACAACTTTGCGAAAGCAGTATGATAAGTAAAGTCCATAATATAAATCACATGTGAAGGTTAGAGGTCAAATAAATCTGCTTTTAAAGCACATACATCCACATGACTTCCAATAGAGGTCAGTCATATATCACACACTCCCCGTCACTGATGCGCATCTCAGTGTTCTTTTAAAGCACATTAGAACAGCCGTCCCTGAACACAAGTCAATCAAAGTCATGCATTCATCTTATTTTGTCCATATAGGGTCACATTTGGCCATCATTCAGGACGAGAACTCAAGCATGAGGTTTTGAGAACATTATCACCACCAGCCAATGTTCCATATGTTTAACCCTGCTGGCACATGCAGCACAGCAGAGTTTATGCTTAGCTAGTCCCAGGGGAACAGTGCATACTGTACATGGCCTGTGTAACCAGCCAAATGTGACCCTGGTCATAATTCAGTCACATGTAAGGAGGTTAATACAGTGACCTGTCCGCACTCGGGGGCTTGCAAATCTGCAAGCCAGGCTCTATTTCATGTTCATCCTCACATATTTATGGCGAGCTGACCGTGACAACCAGAAGACATTGATTTGTGTGATGGGGATTTGAAGTATATGGTACAGACCATATATAGGTCTGTGTGTCTGAGTGGAATCTGTACTTAATTTTGGTATTTGTGTGACAACCAGATTTTGGCTGATAGATACATTTTAACTAATCCTTATTTTAGTGGGCTAGTCTAACGCTTCATTAAGCTACATTTTTTTAATATTAACATTTAATTAAATGACTTGCACATAGTGCAAAACCCAATGAAAATCAACACTCACCTTAGTTTAATTAATAGTTTTGGTTTTATGGCCCTCACGTAGACTGTATGGTCTCACTTTCATAAGGTGGATACTTACATGAACGGGATGCTCATGTTGTGCTGTCTGCTGGTTGTGTAAGTATAATACCTTAGTCATAAGAATTAATAAACTGATCACATATATTACAAGTGTTTTGGCGAGTTTGTTTTTTTAATCTTCCCTGTCCCGCTATTGATCAAAAATTGCTTACGTTGGTTGTAATGCTACATTAAGCTGTGGATTAGTTTTGAAGTAAGACTGAAAGCTTTGTGGTGGGCCTGTATTGGTGAAGTTTAATTTGGAGAGAAGTAGTTATTGAATAAACATGCAAGAATCCATACTGTAGTGCCAAATATGTCTGGGATATCCATACAGATATTTAAGTCTGTTTTAAAATATGCTAATGATGCATCCCAGTTGAAGATAGATGCAGAGCCTTTGGATCTTAGTTCTTCTGAGCACACATTGCTCTGTGTATCATGGCAAATAAAAAGTAAAGAGCCATCCACCACAGCTGAAAGAGTTTCAAGATAGCTTGTGTTCAAGCAGGCAGAACCATTCAAATTTGTTTTGTGCCAATTGGACACAAGTTGAAATCTGAGTGACCTCAGTCAGGTTGCCTGAGGGAGAGTGAATTATGTTATACACATACTGTATGTAAAACCCTATATGAACCAAGGTCAGATTTGCATGCCAGATATAACAAGTATCACATTTTTGAAGTTTTCATTATATTTCTTTTCTATTCGTGCTGTATTGGAATATATTTTTCCTTTCTCTGTAAAAAATGAAAGCTACCATTTTTCAACTGAAGAGGGAAGTAATATACACTTAGAACATCCTTAGCTAGTGTGCCATTCTTATCATGGTCATTCTTGCTACAAATTTGTGAAATGTAAGTGTAAAAAGTACATGTTTAAGTTAAATGCACACACATTTTTGTCCATGTTTCCAAAAAAAGAAATCCCAGTAATCTCAAAAAAGACTTTTCTTTTTTTAGATGCCACCCTTGCAATAATGTCAGTATTTTTCTTCAGCTGTGAATGCTCTTTAAAACCATATGGTTAGCTCCTTGTATATCCTTAACTACATGAACTTGGTTTCACCCTGAACACATGACAAGGTAAAGACAAATCTTTAATTAAGCGTTGCAACCAAACTACTGCAGAAATTCAATTCAATTCAATTCAATTTTATTTATAGTATCAAATCATAACAAGAGTTATCTCGAGACACTTTACAGATAGAGTAGGTCTAGACCACACTCTATAAAGCCCCAACAATTCCAATAGTTCCCCCAAGAGCAAGCATTAGCAGTGGCTATTGCGACAGTGGCGAGGAAAAACTCCCTTTTAGGAAGAAACCTCGGCAGACCCAGACTCTTGGTGGGCGGTGTCTGACGGTTGGGGTTATGACGGTACAGGATGTAGCGTGGCACAGCAGAGCATGGGTGGACGCGGTGGACGCAGCAGGACGTAGCCGAGCTTTGCAGGGAATCGCAGAGCGTAGCAGGGTGTAGCAGGTCCATAGCCACAGCTGCACCCAAGACCCAGGTCTTGGTGTCGCCCTAATCCGAGGCGATGTTCTGGGCGAAGAAGAAACATAAGGACTCTGGGGAGTAAACTCGCCAGAGCTAGGTGAGTAACAAGCACTTCTGAGACAGGATGTGCATAAAAGGAAACAAAAGAAAAGAGCGTGTCATAAGAAGGAACTTCCTCGGCAGTCTAGAATTATAACAGCATAACTAGGAGAGGCACTATATTATTGATTATACGATAGGTAAATCTGATGACTGTAAAGAGAAGCAGAGAAAAGCAGGGGTGCTGTGTCTGCAGCTATACACCCTGCCCCGCCGGTCTAGGCGTTCACTGCAACTCCTCACTCCCTAACTATAAGCTTTATCAAAGAGGAGAGTTTTCAGTTTAGTCTTAAATGTAGCGACGGTGTCTGCCCCCCGAACCCAGATTGGGAGCTGGTTCCACAGGAGAGGAGCCTGATAGCTGAAGGCTCTGCCTCCCATTCTACTTTTAGAGACTCTAGGAACCACAAGTAACTCTGCATTCTGGGAGCGTAGTGCTCTAGTGGGACAATAAGGTACTAAGAGGTCCTCAAGATATGAAGGAGCTTGACCATTTAGAGCTTTATAGGTCAGAAGAAGGATTTTAAATTCAATCCTGGATTTTACAGGAAGCCAATGGAGAGAAGCTAATACAGGAGAAATATGATCTCTTTTCTTAGTTCTTGTCAGAACACGCGCTGCAGCATTCTGGATCAGCTGGAGAGTCCTAACGGACTTATTTGAGCATCCTGATAATAAGGAATTATAGTAGTACAGCCTGGAAGTAACGAATGCATGGACATGGGAATAAAATGAAATGGGATACACATTATCACCCTTATCTGTTATCTAATGAGTCAAAAAGAATGATGTTACACATTCTCTGTACCAAATGCATTGACAATAAACCCAGAGTCTGCAGCTGTATTGTCCCATTTCTGTTATTGAGCCAATTGCATGGTATCCTAGGCCATTGCACGTGTCAGTGGCATCGCAATGCTGAAACTGGAAAAGACGTATTGAGTGCAAGGAAAATGGGTTCTCAGCTCAGGGAAAAATATCTAAGGAAGTAAATAAGTGATAAAATGACTTCAGAGCAATAGGGAAGTCAGCAGAACTGTAACCATGAGTGGGATATCGAAGTCTGTTAAAGTTCCACAGCTCGCCTCCTGTCACTCAGATTCTTTGTAAAATACAAAGAATGCTGGCACTGATGAAGTAGAAAACAACGAAATGCATTATTCAACAAACATTCAAATAATACAAATAATTAATCAAACAATGTCTTTCACTCTTGCCAAATCTCTTTTTTTATAATCCTTTCTCTCTCGCTAGTTCAGTTATTTTACTTTCCGTGTCTGTGCTTTGAGAAGCAGTCACAATCAAAAACCACTTTGTTCATAATAAACAAGGGTGGAGGATTAAGTGCAGATGTCAACAAAGAGGCACTTGTTGATGTAGTGACTGAATATGCACATCCAGCCAAGCCCGGCTAATTCACTGCACTTGCACAGATAGCAATGGATTGGTAGGAGGATTACAGACTGGGTTGCCTGTTCCTCTCTGCCCAGCTGGCACACACAGGCTACCACTGTGTTGTTCGAGCAAAGCATCTCACTTAAACTAGTTAAAGCTACCTTAATCTGGATTCAATTTCTATCTAGAGAAGCCTACTGTAACCCTGAATTTTCTATTCAGTGCTTCCTTGGGCAATTCAAGTGATGTGTGATTGACAGGTTCATTAATTGGTTGATTTAAGAGAATGGCAACTTGCCAATGGGCCTAAAATATTGAGCATGCAATGCAAGAACTATCTTGTTTCACTGGATGCCAGATGAAGCATGGGCTCTAGCACTTGGGACTAATGACAAGGTTACTCTTCAGATGCAAAGTCAAAGAAATGTTTCTGTCAAACATTCAGATGCATACTGACACACATAGGCATTTAAGGTAAAAGTGGTCTAAAGTGCATTCATGTTCCTTCAGTTTACCCACACATCAGGAAACAAGCTTACCATTTTTAACATTTGTTTCTGTGTAACATGTCGTCTCATATTATTTACATGGTCCTTTATGAAGGATAATGTTTAAATAATTGTTTAAATCTTATAGTTACATTAATAAGGTTTACTTTTTTAAGTATTTTGTTGGCTTTTCTGCCATTCAGGAGCAGTGGAAATCGCTTTGATTGGTCTTTTGATTGCAGCAAACTATAGTTATTGCCTAAGGACGTTTTTTTAGAAGTGCCAGGGGAAAAAATAAGTTATATGATAATGTATTGAATGAATACACCTCTAAACTGAAATGTGGACTGATGACTACATCCTGAGCTTACTAACCAAATGTCATTGTAGTTTGAGATGCTGTGCAGGCTTCAGGCACTAATGAATACTTAGGTACAAGGTACCTTTTTAAAACAAAGCACTTACTGTTACTCTGAACCAATGCTCAGTGAAGGATAAAAGCCTGTGGTTGTACAGGTCATCTCCCATGAGTGAATATGTATAAATGTATGAGCATGGAACAAGGCCAAAAGTACTTGCTTGTTCAGCAAATCTTTTCTAGGTGACTATAGGCAAATAATCCAATTCATTGTATTTTCTGAATTTGCACTCTGTTAAGTATTAACTGAAGGCAATGCATGCTAAAACATGCGAACTAAACTCAGTTGTTTTTTCATTTTCATTTCATTTTCCATCATTTTCACATGGTCTGGCTGACATGTCATGTCGATAAGATGTTGAAATTGCCCATTTCCAATTCCAATTACCAACCGTCAAAAAATATCCCTTCAGCAGTGGCTCTCCAGCTGAAGGTATGATACCTCAACCATGATACTGCCAAAAGACATCCAGAGATTCTATTTGACAGAATATTGCTACATGTGTGTCAGCCAATGATATTGCAAGTCAAATTATAAGCATACAAATGGTGGTGGTTCTACTGTCATTCATAGATAGGAAGACAATAGACAAATGATGAACTATAAAGATGAATGGCATTCCACCCTGCCGAACGTTGCTCTGAACAAATGAATTCCAAGGGCGCTCCTCATCATTTCAATGAGCTTTCGCCCCGTTATGTTTCAGCATAAATCATGTTAACCTTCTCATTTTCAAGTTCATTCATTTTTAAGGTGCTCTTCCTCCTGTCTCCGTGGCTACAGGCCTTGTGGATGCATCAAAGGGATCTGATTGCGGATATTCCATTACACCTCAGACTGCAGAATATTGTCACTTTACCAGGAATGCCAACTCTACTATCTGTCATAACTCAAAACTGTCATTGCAGCATCCTACGTAGCATGCAAATGATCGTGGCAGGTTCAAGGATATCTGCAGAAAAGGGGTGTGACAAATCAGTGTTACAATGCCTCTATAAAACAGAAGATTGATCTATACCATGACAGGAACACCCACATATTGAAATGTGAAAGGAGCACTCAAAGAGAGCTAAGAGTACTTGGTTGGAAGGCAATCAGTGTCTGATTGTTTGTTTGTTCTTAACATTTTTAACAGCTCCTTTTTAGGAACATTTGGAATTCATGTACATATTGATACAGTGTTGATACTGGAAAATTCTGCTAAATCAGGAATTATGTTCAATGACAACATTTAAAAACGTCCAAAGCCATTATTTGTAACTATTTTTACATTATCTGTTCATGGCAACTACCGTGTATTTGAGAGAAAGATTGTGGCTATGGCAACTAAGCTATGGTTAGGTATCTAAAACACTTGGTCAAGGTTAGGAAGAAATTGTGGTCATGTTAAAAAATAAACAATTGTGACAGGTAGCAAACTGAGGTCTAATGATAAAGACCCACTGGAAGCAAGAAATCACGCAACATCTCCGCCAATTCTTGCTTGTGGCTGCAGGCCAGCGAGTAGCCTGCTTGCTCGTTAGCAAACATTGTGTAAATAAGCGACCTCCCACTTTCTCCAACTACTCACTTGATTTTGTGCCAAGCAGCACTTTGTTTTTGTTTGTATCTGTAATATTGAAGGCAAGGGACACAGTACGAATAAGGGATAATTAAAACAATGCAATGGTCTCCCAGACATGAGTGTTCATCCATTTTTTGTTAGTGAGTTTCCTGCATTTCTATTTGTCGTTCTTAGAAGTCAAGAATGAAATGCTGATTGAGTCCTTGACCCATTTGCAAATAATGTAACACATATTATAGTGGTTTTTGGCCAATATACCCAAAGGATGCCACAAGATGATTTGGTTTCTGTAAAGAATAACCATTCACTGAGATATTGGTGAACCACAGTCCACTGCTGTGTTATTTCAATACATGTTTTCATGGTTCTCAGAGCCTTCATTTTAAAGTGTTTTGCATGTCTGTTTTCTCCCTGGTAGCTCTCTGTCTGTTTTTGATATTAAGTAGGTCAAGGTTGAACCAGAATTAAACTGGATGACCTGATTTACTCCCAGTAGATTTCATTATGGGGTCTTTGTTTTTTGCTTTTCTATGATGTTTGGTTGAGGAATAAAAGAAGGGGAATAACTTCAATCACATTTTTTAGATGTTCTTGGGGGAACATCATGGAGGCTCCTTGTGGGAATGTGGTATCTCAAAACAAGGAAATTGTTTTATAGCAATTGGTGCCACCACTAACCCTCACTGATTTTAAAGGGATGTTGTTGTGCTGTTATTCATTATAGTTATGTATGAAGCCATAGTAGTTAAGTGGTAACAGTTTTATTGATGATGCATTGATATTAGTGCTGACTCAGAATATTGCAGTCAAATCGGATTTGGCTGTTCAATATGAATCTTTGACCATTCCTTTTTTTCATTTAGAGTATCAATTATCACTTTAATGAACTGCCAGATGTTTCGGATGTTTTAGGTTCTGTAGGACGTTCAGGGTGACAGCGACGTTCACTTAATAAAGTAAACAAGCCAGGTTAGCTCCTCCTGCGTGCTAATAACTGTAGCTGAGGGTAATAAAATAAAAACAGTGAGGCTCCTTGTGAGGTTATCTGAACCAGTGTAAAACCAAACTGACCAATACACTTTTATTAACTCCCATTTTAACAATGTCAGCGCATACCGCTAGCATCACTTTTCCGTTTTTAAACTTAAAAGCCCAGGGGTCTCATTTATAAACGTGGCGTACGCACAAAACGGGGCTGAAAATGTGTGTACGCCACTTCCCACCAACCAAACCAAAGGTTGTGATTTATAAAAAACAAAGTTGACGGGTAAATGTGCGGTCCTCCACGCAAACTCTGACCCATGCGTACGCACATTTTGGAGACAATAGGAATTGGCGATGCAGATGGTGAGGTGGTGAACTGAAGTCAGACTGCAGAAAGTACATGTGGGAATAAAGATTACTCGTATTATTTTCAAGTATTAATGCCTCACGCACATTTGTTCACTCCATATCAGCCACATTATCATGAAGATTAAATCCAGCAGTGTTATTTGCGCTTGTACTGAGTGAGAATTGTTCCATAAACACCTTGTAAAATCTAACTCTTAAATCAAATTTGTTATTAATATTTAATCGCCGCTGTCTCACCATCACATTGTCCGCTATGGAGCGCAGGAGGAGGAGATGGCCCGACTGCATGTAATACAGGATAGCATCAAATACCCTACCATTAGATAACTGCAGAACACAGTGTAAATAACTAAATATCTGTCTTTAATACTGTGCATATATCATCAAATGTCAAAGTCTGGAAATACAGCCGTTAAGCCCTCGCGCAATCGTTACCCTTAATGTCCTCGTTATCAGTCCGAACTTTAATGCTGTTCGTGACAAAACCTGCATGAAGTGTGTTTGCCTATTAGACTTTTGTCTTCAAATTGTATCTGGGGGTGGGGGATACCACTAGTTGATGCTGTGTTGGCAAGATGTTAACAATCACAAATTGTTGTAAACATATAAATACTGCGGTGAACCTGTGCGTAATGAAGCATGATGGCACTGCTGGCCCTGCAGGAGGACTACGCTAATGGAAGAATCAGGAAAGAAAGAGACTTCAGGGACCATGACGATGACGATGATTTAGATTCCCTAAAGCTGCACTCTTGGATCTATGTACTGAATTGGCTCCAGTAGAGAGGGCAACGTGCCGGAACCGTGCCATCCCGGTCCAAATACAGGTACTGGCCACTCTGGGGGCAACCGGCTGTTTCCAGAGGGAAATGTCAGACAGCTAAGTGTTTTTTTTATTTATAAATATTATATATAATCTTCACCTTTATCACTAAGGCTTGTTTGGATATAATATATAGTTCTGTTAAATCTTATCATATAGGTCGAAGCTGTCCCTGAGTGCCGTAATGCCTGTCGTTTTGGAAGATATTATTAATAAAGGTAGTCTATAGATTAGGTTTCCCTACACTGTGCGACAACAGGCCAAAATTATAATTCAATTGGCAGCAATTCCCAAGCGTCTGAAAGGTTTTTTGCTTTTTCTCCGCCAGTCGTCATGATTCGGCATGATTCTGTGTAACGAAAGAACAACTGCTAGGGTCATTAACATACTTATTAGCATTCATGAGGTGCTTTGCATTGACTATTTATGGTTAAAAATGGCCGTGTTCAGGGAGGGATAAGAGGCTGATTCACATACGCACACTTGTGGGTAATCTGTGATTTATAAAGGGAACATTGCTTACAGATGTGCGTACGCACGGTTTTATAAATCTGAATTGTTTTTGGCGTACACCATTTTTGGCTTTTGGGCGTACGTACACTTTTAGTAAGGAACCTACGCACAGTTTTATAAATGAGACCCCAGAGCATTTTGCTAAGAGGCAACTCAATAAAATAGCTTACACAATGCTAACAACATTTTTGCCTACACTAGATGCCAATCAAAAGCCAGAGACTATGTGACTATACATGACTATATCATATTACGTGGCTGTGAGCTGTAAATACACTGCGGACGGGACATCGTATTGGAATGGTTTTACCCCATGAAGCAGCGTGAAAGTGAGGCGCACTCACCCTGCAGCTTCTACTGAAATGCCCCCAGAAGTAGCTATGAACTGACAAACAAAAAACCCATATGTTCTCAAGTCATAAATCAGGTTAGAATTATGTGTTATAATGATTTTGGTACTGATTTATTTTTTTTTCTTGATTTGAAAAGCTGAATGACACATTGGTAGACACATTCTTATAATAGGTTTTCCCTTAATGACTTGAATTAACATTTAAATGCTAATCAAATCTTTTTTTTTCATTTTCATATTATGAGAGACTGACGTTTTTGTATAAATTCTTCCTGATGTATGTGTGTAAGTGCTTTGACAAATAATGGACATTCTCTTTTGGACTGACTGTCTACTTCCATTGACATCTACAATTTCCTCAATTTATCCTCACAGCTGTATAACTGTCTCTTAACTGCCAGAACACAACTGCTGTCATTGGACATTCAGCATGATTTTTCACACAGGCTCGTTGCAGTTGCTATGCCAATGCATTGTTGACCTGCTATGTTAGCTTTAAATACCTGGATCTGGTCTAATTCAAACAAGAAAGGGAAATTAATGTCATCAGTCTACCCCCAACGGTTATAATATCAGAGTGGTGGCTGTATTTGACAGTTCATTGTATTTATTTACAGAAATGCCTTATGATGAGTGCATTTGATCAAGCCTGTGAAGAGATTCATGACTGACACTTTAACGCCAGCATGGAAAAACTGAACACCCCCACGGTTTACCACTTAATCTACTAAAATGCTGATGCGTGACCGATCAATACCACAGTATATTTACTTCAGCTCTTTTTGCTGATTTTGCAATTGCTTGAAACGTCAGGGGGTTGTGAAGCTTTTTTTTATGCCCAGTGAGGAATTGAAAGCTGTAATGGAGAGATAAAGGAAGGGCCTAGGTTTATCTAGATACATCTGCACTAGGCAACCTCAAAACGACCCATGAGCCATGATGTGGTAAAGATGTCAACTGGTAGACGTAAGCACGAAAGGCGCTTCCAGGCTTTTCTTGATGGAGCAAAAGCAAACAGTTTTGACACCATTCACTTCAGAAATCTTCTTTTTCCTCTTCATCTGTAATGGTATGTTGGAACAAGTCAAGGGTTGAAATGCATTCAAGCAAATGACAGCGAGGGTAGATGAGGGGTAAATGCATGTCTCTGTTGATGTGACAGGGGGACACAATGTGAGGAACTTACTAAAATAGATTTAAGAAGAAAAAAGCACATGAAATGAGTTCAAATAGGCTACTCGCTATTTTTTCATTTTTGATATTTCAAATCCCAACAATTAGTATACATTTTCTCCACTGCCTATTACTTGTATTGAAATGCCTTTGTTTGGACAGGATTGTAAATTGAAGCAATTAACAAATCAAAAAGATTTCCACTTCAATGATAGAAAAGAAACAAAGGGAAGTGAGTATTTCTTAATTTGGAATAATATATTAAATTAAAGCAGTC
The DNA here is from genome assembly GCF_008315115.2 of Sander lucioperca. NCBI lineage: Eukaryota > Metazoa > Chordata > Actinopteri > Perciformes > Percidae > Sander > Sander lucioperca. The sequence continues at coordinate 17,312,707 of NC_050179.1, forward strand.
TACTATACTGTGTGAATACTACATGCCACTGGATGTTGCTATGGTGACTATGAAAATCTTTCATTCTGGGATTTGTATTATATGGTTCCTGATTAAAGAGATGCAGTTGACTGTACAAACAGAAATCTCAGTTTTTTTGTTTCCTTTTTTCACAAGAAGGCTTTTTTACTTGAACTATGCTATTGAATTTAATTCATCAATTACTTTTCAAAGATAACTTAAGGAAAATTACTTTGAAATCAAACAATTTATGTGGAACAGACAGTTACAGACGTAGCATGAATTTTGCAGTGTTCAAATATGATGCTCATTTTATCTAACTATAAATCGAGGAATCTCTGTGCGTGTGTCTCCCGCATGCACAGTACAGCAGCGCGGGGGCGGGGAGTTGCTACATCCCTAGACAGCTGATTGCGGTTCACGGCTCCATGTGCAGACCTTTGCTACCAATTTAGAGCCTACAAACATCTGTACAGCAGCGGGGCCGGGGTCCAAAAAAGTGACTAGAACCAAATCTAGTGACTTTCTGTAGAAGAGAAACACCAGTATTGTCCAGAGAGTGAGGTCTTTCTCTCTTGTGACCGCCACTATCACCTCTCTCTGTCACTGACTGAGGAGCAGCAGCGAGGCTACGGGAATGTGTCCTATGGAGGGTAGTACTGCAGATAGGGTCTGTGCACTGTGCTGGAGGAAAAGTACAAAAGACATCACTTCTAACTTTCTCCCTGTGTGGTCATTTTACAAGTGAATACAGCCACACTCACAGCACAGCTGTTGTCTTATCTGTTAGGTGATTTTGTCAGATGATGTCGTCGTTATAAAATCATGATTCAAGCAGTGCAAAAAAAACCCATTGGGAACCAAGTAGGGCTGCACGATTAATCCGATCACAATCGCTATGTCACTCTGTGTGATTACATAATCGCAAAAATTTTACGATTTAAGAAAACAAAAAGGTGTGCTGTGTGCGTGACACTGTGTGCACTGCAGTCTCCATGTTGTAACACCCCTCACTTTACCGACAGCATTAACAACAGATTAAGCTACCTTGTCTTGTCTGTTAACTCACTTTACATCGTCTTTGCTGTCTCTTTTTCCTCTCGCTTTTCTCTCACACAGCGGCTACGCTAAGTCTGAATCCGCTCACCAGTGGTTGCTCTCCTCGCTTCAACACTCAGGCACTGATGTTCTCGCTCTCACTAATGCTTGATTTATGGTTCTGTGTTGAATCTATGTTGAATCTGCCTTCTGAATTATGCTACCCCATGGATGTTTTAAGCGCGCCGCTCCTAACAGTCGTGTATGGTCACGTGAGTATCAGAAGTGTAGAGCATGCAGATTTTAAGAAGAGGTTGTACAAAGTATATTTTGTTACTTAATCACTAGTTAATATATTAAACCCATGTAGAATGACATTGTTTATAACGGCATACAAAATGCATTAATTTAATAAGAATTTATATTTTTATTATTTTATTTTCTAAAATATTAAGTTGTTTAAAGTATTGCACAGTTTTGTTTATGTATTTCTTCTCATGCTCGTTTAACTTTGTATGTCCAAGTTAAAAAATACACATTTTAAAATTTGAGTATAGCTTGATACCATTATACCGCAATTGTAATTGCAGTATTGTAAATAGCAATATGAATTTTTCTCCAAATCATGCAGCTCTAGAACCAAGCAATCGGTCCTTTCCAAACAGGCAGGTGCTCCAAATGGGCACTACACTAGTTAGACATAACTGACCAGAGTATCTCAAGCAAATATCTGGACCAAAATTAAACAAAAGGTGAATGTTATACATGCTTTTAGGCACAGTGCTAAGCTTAATTATAGTAAGTTCTTTTGAGTGGTGAGTGATGAGTTGGAGATATGATTTCATCCATTTCCATTGGCTTTTAACAGGATTCAGCTACATTACGTTACATGTTATTTAGCTGACGCTTTTATCCAAAGCGACTTACAATTGCTATATATGTCAGAGGTTGCACGCCTCTGGAGCAACTAGGGGTTAAGTGTCTTGCTCAGGGACACATTGGTTGATGTATCGCTACTACAAATATCCCATTATTAGGCAAGTTCCGGTTGTTGGACAGGATTATTCAATCTTTCTTTAATTTTCTGACAATAGAAATGACCTCACAGACAAAGTCACTACCTTTTTATGTGAGAGAATGGATCTTCAGACATTAAAAACTACAAACTCTGCCCTTAAATTCTTGTTGGATTAAAAAGCTTGTGACCATTACTGTGAAATTCAACACATTCTCACTACCATCACTTCAAAAAAAGAAGCTTGGTCAAATGCCTTTGGCGTTTGTTATTGACACAAAAATTCTCCCTAACGCCTATTTCAACCCAGTCTCACGGCAGGTCGTGAAATGGTCACGTTATGTAATGTATTGATTCGTGGACAGGACTTTTTTTTTTTTTTTGTGGTGGTGAGCACGAATTTTAATGTAATTTATTTAAATGGGATGCATATTTCGTGATCACAGCACGACTACGGTAGGGAGTAGTATGAAAACCCGAAAATCTGCGTAGGGAGGTGGATCGGGGTGGTGAATGGGTCAAACAACACAGGACTTTCACTCTGGAGACCGGGGATCGCGTCCCGCGTGTGGCTTTTTATTTCCCCGTTGTTGACGGTTGACGGTTCCTTTCCCCGTTCTTCTTTTCCTAAACACAACCGTCCCGTTGTTGCGTGTCCCCCAGAGACCACGGGTCATGTCGGTGTGTGGCGTGTCCTTTCCCCGTTCTTCTTTTCCTAAACCCAACCTCTGTATACATGCTTCCCATTCCGTGCTGAGCACCCAGAGACCGCAGGTCGTGTCCCGGCGTGTGACGTGTCCTTTCCCCGTTCTTCTAAACCCAACCTCCGTATAGATGCTTCCCATTATGCTTCCCATTCCCATTTTTCGTGCTTAGCACCACGAAAAAAACGACATAATCGTGTCCAGTACACGAATCAATAGATTAAAAAAAATGTGAGCATTTCACGAATTGCTGTGAGTCACTATTTGTCGCTCTCGGGACTCGCGTCTTGCCCTTTAGCGTCATATTTAGACGCACTTGGTTGGGACTCTTGGTGTCTCTTTTTGACACTCTGGGTTGGGACGTACATTTAACTGACATGCGGCACAAGAACGGGACGGTTAGGTTTAGGAAAAGATCGTGGATGAGGTTACAAAATGTAAGTTTCAGTGACACCTGGGACGTGAATGGGACACGAACCCCGGTCTCTTGGGTAAATGTCCTGTGTTGATGCCCATTCACCACCCCAACCAACCTCCTAACGCGGATTTAAGGTCTTTCATACTACCCGCTACCGTTGTCGCTCTTAATACTACTTCATCTTACAGCGCCGTGGTTGAGCTGCTGCTCTGCCCGGTGCATCCCGTACAGACGGTAAAGGGTTATTTTTGCGTCGGTATCCGACGCTGAGAGCCACTGTCCAAGCGTCAGTATTTTACGACTTGGGAGTGAGAACGGGTTGCGAAATTAAGTCAGAGAGGGGAATTCATAAGTGCATTGTGACCACCTTTCTTTAAAATCTTGCTGTAGTCCCTCAAAGTTTTCAGGAGAACCACTTTTACAACTGATGGAGCTTGATGTAGTCTGTGGCCAATGACCCATGCAGAAATGCATTGACTGGAGCATGGCTATTGGAAAGATGTCAGACTCAACAGAAACAGTTTTGGATAAGTGTCCCCTGGAGGCTGCCTTGGTGGCTTCATTAAAACTTATCATTTATATGTTGGATTTCTGTGAGTGTGGGAGCCATAACTGAGGTTAGTCCAAGAACACTGGTTTTGTCCCAGATTGTTCCTTACCTCAGCCCTCAGCTACATGTCAGGTAGAGATAACATATGGTGTGAAGCATTAAATGGTGTCTTTTTTTGCCCTTGCTCTGTTTTGAGTTGGCAAATAAGGTCAATTTAAAACATAATTTGTTATGAGACCAGCTGAAAACACAAAATTCTGAGAACAATTGGACACTACATGAACACCATATAGGCAGCTGATGATGTTACAAATGTACTGTATTTGTGCTGTAATTTTCCACCAATTAATCTCAATCAACTTCATGAAACACTTAAATATTTTGCAGGTTTGGCCAGAATTATGCCAACTGGCTCTTTAGTGAGATGTTAGTGAATGTTTGCTATTGGCATAAACAATAACGGCTTGGAGAAGTACGCCTTTTACAATCAAATAAATATTGTATTTAAGTTACACAGTTTTTTTTTTACACACAAAAATTACCATTACTGTAGAAAGATATTATCTTTATTATTCCTAGTAATTTAGCAAAGTTAGTTATATAACTGACAAAAAACTATATATATATATATATATATATATATATATATATATATATATATATACTGTAAATACTATATATATACCAATTTAAAAATGATAATGAAATTATATTTTAACCAATTTAAGTAAATCAAGTCAGGTATTCAAGTATAACTAAGCACAAATCAGTTTCAAATGAATTAACAAAACTGTGGTCAAGGATATTCATATCAAGCTAGATGACTCATATGTAAAACATTGATGTAACCGTAATATTACCATTATTATTTGCCTGCATACTGGCATTATTGTATGAAAGACTTCTGTCACAGAGAAGGTTAAGCTATGTTTTGTGAGCCTTTAAAGACCATTAAATGCCTTTATAATAGTATTGGATTTCACCTTTTTCTTGATGATGAAACCTGAATATGAAACTTCTACTAACTTATAAGATTTGTGGGTGTTTTTATAACACATACAGTGTCTATCAATTAACCCACATCCAAACCTATATGTAAGCATTGATCATTTCATCTTCACATCCACAAGGCCACATATTTAACAAGGAAAGCATCCAATAAAATCTTACTTGTGAAAAAAAATCTAACTCTAATTCTCTTTGTTGTGATTGACAAGCCCAGTCACGTCATGAGTAATTCTTCAGCAAATGATGTGCCCACTCCATCCATTTTCTAAAGTGCTTCTCTTCCGATCCCCCATGTCCTTCCACATTTGATAGTGGGTTACTAGCTGACCGAAAGCTAAAGTATATTGATTCAGACAGAAAAGAAATACCACCTGATATTTCCGTTATGTGCTGTGGAATTTGATGTGTATTTGTGTAATGATTTTATCCTCTTACGAACAGATGAATTTAGTGTTTAAATTAATTTTAAAACTCCATATCTGCCATCAATCTCACTGCCTAATCCTTATTGAGCAGGCTTTACTTGGGATGAAAACAAAATGGTTTAAGAACTGGATTGTATTTGCATCAAGTGCACATTTAAGGTTTTATATATATAAAATGGCAGTGCCTTATGGGAATTATCAGCAGAAATATTGTTTAAAACCCATTTACTCATTATTTATGTCAAGAAAAATAACAAGTACATCTAAATCCAAACTTTCCAAGCTGTACTACTTCCATAATCACACAGTGATGATAAAGGTTGACCTTAAATTATGTACTGTAAATGGGAAGTTAAAAAGATTGAAATAAATGTTCTTAATTTTCTTGTCTATGAATTCTGTCGAAGTTCCCAGTTATGGCACCATGTGTTATTAGTGGACTGCAAGCCGTATACTTCAATAGCCTGCAAAAAAAAAAAAAATACGAGTAATGTAGACATTGAACCTGAGCTGCTACGATGACATTCATCCTTTCAATTTCTCAGGCCAGTTTACAAAATGTTACTTTACTGCAGCGGTTAGTATCACTGCGACATCCGTGAGCCATGACCATGTCTACAGGTCCTCCTGTAACGATTTTAATCAGGAGCTCATTATGTCTCACACACAAAGGCCACTCAATCACATCAATTGATTAATTAAATGCCAAGGGCGTTTGGGGACCCAGGTGACAATATGATCCCTGAGGACACTGTAAAGGTCCCAAAGCAATAGTCGTTAAATAATTGGTTCTGCAGGTTCAGCATAACTGTCGCATGTACCAACTTTTACATCTAATTAAAAAGCAAATAGTCTTCCCAATAAAATCTGATAACTCATTGCAAGGGCAGATGTTCTTTCTGGGCTTACTGGTGTTGGTTTATAGTACTGTTACACACTCCAGTGTTAAGTCAGCAGGAGAAGAGGATGAGAGGAAGGAAAGGGATTTGTGCAAGCCAGCATCATAGTAAAGCATGTAACACTGCCTAATCCTCCTCCACTCATGCTGCTGAGAGGCCAGGAATACAGAGGGAGCACAGGCTGGATTTGACTTAACCTACAGTAACATCTAGGTAAATAAGGACCACCCCTGTGTTGGCCATTTATTCACACTGACTGAATAACATCAACATAGGTGGGAATTGTTTCACGTGCTTTGTCCTGCAAATCATGAACCAGAGTTATGGCTCTCAAGCTGCTAGCATAATAAAAGAAGTAACATTTAGACGTGTTGGTTTGTACTGCCATTGTACATACACAGGTGTTGTTTAAATGCAGGGAATTAAGTATTTCCGGCCCTAAATTGCAGAGAAAATCATGTTACACTGCATGTTTATTTTCAGCAGCAATCTTCCATACTTGACCATGAAGAACATGACTTTTGCATTGGGGTCATTATAGTTAATCACACTTTTTCCTACTAGAAAGCACAGTGGAAAGCAGTGAGGGACAGCTGAAACATTTCTAAATGTTAATTTTTCTGGTGAGGCCTGAAGTCATGTTCAACTATGTTTGCTTTTGTCAATAAAATAAGTTAAATTAAATGGCAAATGCAAGCATGCAGTTTTAAAGTGATATTAGACATTGGTATCAATTTGTTCAAATCAGGCTTTGGTTATTTTTTTGTGGAATATGTTTTTGATTAGTATAAGAAAATGTTAAGCCCATTATATCAGCAAGTGCATATACTTGCCAGGTTACTTTCCAATCAAGTGTACCAGCATAGGATACTCCCAAAGTAAGAGCAAAAAAACCCCATTTGCAGCCATTAATGATGGATTGTACAGGTGTTTCTCCTTAAAGCACTTTATTTACTTTATTTTCAGGCCATCATTTTAATGAAGTGTTCCAATTATTTAACACCAGTAGCACGCAGAGCAGTAACCTTTCATAGTGAATTATTAGTGAAATATTTTAAAACATTTTCTATGCATTTGCAGTTAGATTCTGTATGACCCATCTGATTCTAGCATAGAAGTCAAAGCAGAAAGAAAGAGTGTGTGTGTGTGTGTGTGTGTGTGTGTGTGTGTGTGTGTGTGTGTGTGTGTGTGTGTGTGTGTGTGTCCAGCAGTTTGCATCCTCCCCTAGGGTTGACTAGCGCCAAATCAGGAACATGGTCACAATGAAAGTGAACCTCTTAGCATGTGTTCTCCAAATCTAAACAGCTCCTTCCTGGCAGGCTGTGGCCAATTACTGCTGCATTCGACTATGTGGGGCAGGCCATAGAGTTCGACTGAAACAGGGGTCACCAGTCCAAATCCCACAATCGAACGAGTCACTCTCCCTCAACTACCGCTGTCAAAGTGCCCTTGAGGAGCCTGATTCTTTCCCGTAAAGTCGATCAGTGGTGAAGAGTTCAGGATCATGATGCAGCTTATTTTATTGTACAGTATTTGGGATAGTATAATCACCCATGTATGAAAACAGATACTGTGATGTTTATACAGGGTTTGGTTTCAGTAGTCCAGACGTGCCTCTCCCCAGCAACATGGGGAAAATAGTTTGCTACATCCAAGCCAGTTTTTATACATCCATGTACACTACATACACGTCCGTGTATGACAGTGATGTCACTGATCATCAGACCGCAGATGAACGCTCCATTGTGCTTGAGGATCACAAATGCTCTAGGATATGTAGCTTTTCTGGCACTACCGCACTACTTGATGAATAAATTAGCTAACATTGAACTACTGAAAAGCTATTTGATTTAGAAAACGGCGACACTACAGAGAAATGTAGTAAAAACAGCGCTGCAGCACCTTACTGCCCACCATTGCTTAGTATTTTTTGTTGCATACAATCATACTGGGTCAAGCTCGTACACCTGACCAGACGAAACTAGAAATCGACCCAACTCTATTGCTAATTGCACTTTTAATTATGTTTTACTATTGTACCGTTGTTAATGTGAGTCACACATCCTCATGAACAGCCAAGCTTGTTAATAGAAAACAGTTTGTCCCAATTATTCTCACATTAACCTTTTGAAAGAAATAAGGATTGCATTAAAAACGATGCTCTCTGGTCTATTATCTCAAATTATCTCAAATTATTCCTCTGTTTACATTTCTGTCATTGGAACTGCTAAAATGAGTTGTCATTTAAATCATGATTTCATAGCAGGTCTAAAGACAATTCCAAATACGTATATGAGGACCATACATGTCTTCTGACCATTTGCTGGTAAAACACTCCTGAAATACTCTTTAGATGTTTTGAAACTTATTTCTGTCCGTAGGGGTTGAGCCCAGTGAGTTTCAGCATGGATAGATTCAATTTAAGAAGATTGTCGTGCCTATTACTAGCACAGAAGAGCTGTGTGCCCACTCAGAGCCTATCCTCAGCTGACAGGTCAAATGCATCTCCATTCCCCTGTAGTGAAAACCTTGATGTAACCTTCTCCATCCAACTGGCCTTTTAAGAAAACATTTAATCAATAACTCCATCGTGTAGAGTTTGGTTTTAACTCGAGGCAGATATCTGCCCGTCTCTGACTTGCTTGCCCTGCTCTCAGCTTGAACTCCCTGGATGTCCTCCCTAACTTTACTTTGTATTACCTTACAGGCTTCCAATTGACACCCGCAATAATATCATAAATGCTGTGTATCATATTATTCTCTCATAGTGTGGATTAAGTTACAACCTGCCACCGGATAGGTATTTTAACAGTGTTAATGTCTTGCTTTTGATCCACAAACATTTATGATAAACACTATGCTAGCTAATTTGTTGACACTCAGCATTGCTATGGAACACTCTAGGCCAGGGATCTTCAACAGGGGGTCCTCAGATTCAATGCAGGGGGTCTTAACATGAATCCAACATATTATTAGCAAATATAAATCCCCCTGAGGATAGGCTTACTAACCTATAGATAAGGTGGTAGCCATCCACAGATACAGTTCATTCTGAGGATTTACTGTGCCACATGTATGTTTTAAAATGAAAACATGATTTATAAAATCATGCCAACAATTATAAGGCTATTTTAAAAGCTTAGTATTCTATGTATAAAAGGTATGTATAAAGGCTTTAGGCCGCCCACACGTTATTGCAGGCCCAGTTTAATATGCAACTTTATTTTATACAAAATATCTAGTAGGGGGTCTAGAGCAGGTGAAGACACCTGCTCTAGGCCTTTTACCACTTACATTTTGTACCATTGATGGAATAAATAGCTTGAACTGTTCTGGTAAAGGCATCAGAGTCTGTTGTTCATACATGAATAATTGAATGTTAAAAGACAATTAACACACCACCACCAATATGTCTAAAACACACCAGGCCAGAAATGAACAGAATTAACTAATTCAAATATAGCTTGTTAACCATAGGCTAGGCTGGTCTTGCTCACTCGCTGTGTTTACTGTATAGGCTAAGGCAGTCTTTCCACTTTCACCACTTTCAGAAAAAGTTCATAAATTCAATTTCATATAAGAGTGGTGTTTTTGAAGCTATGCAAATCTAGATTGTTACAAAATTTTAAATTGTTTTTTTTTCCTCGAATGTCCAAATGTTTATAAATGAATATATAGATGAAATGAATACAGTATATGTTGAGTTTTGCTGCTACAGTTGCCATCATGCATTGGGCAATTCAAACAGGAAGCTTAATATTGCTATGAGGTATGCGGGATTAGATACTAGCAGTTCCTGTTCTCGTTGCAACAATGTATGTACAGACAACAATAAGCTGGCTACTTAAAGGGATCACAGATTTAGCATTAAGCTTTGTATCAGTAGAAACACGGTAGTATTTTCTAATGACCGTGCTTCCCTCCCTCAGGTCCCTCTGAGACGAGAGATCTCTGTATTGTGGGTCTGGAAAAAATCTTCCGATGACAGAAAATGACGAGTTTTGCGTCATCGGAAGATTTTTTGCAAAGAGGCAATGGACTACAGCCAGTAGTAGGACCTACTTCCGCATGTTTTCATGTCATCTTTACCCGAAGCTTGCCGAAGCAAAACGAGCGTCAGCCATCTTGAAGTGTCGCTAAACTGGCTCCGTCTTTTCCAGAAAACTTTTACAACAATTATGTGCATTCAAACTACTGCACATGTGTACTACCGGGATACATTGGTACAGATCGGTGAATATGCAGGACACTTTATTACAGACAGAATACTCGACACACTACGTGACCTTCGCCTGCTAAGGAGACCAGCACCTCAGCCTGCGGTGTCGCCCGATGAAAATAGAAAGGGACCTCGACAGCGGTGTGCAGGAGTTAGAGGCGAGCTAGGTGGAAAGCTAACGCTAGTCGGCCACCTGTTCCATCAATTCTGCTTGCAAGTGCCCGCTCATTAGACAACAAACTGGACTACATCCAACTTCAACGAAACTCCCAACGCGGGTTCAGAGACTGCTGTGTTTTTGTTGTTGTGGAAACATGCCTGAACAGCAGTGTACCGGACTATCCAGCTACCAGGCTGGCTGCTCTGTCGCTGTGTAAGACTAGTGGAGGTGGGCTGTGTTAATACAGACAGGTGCAGAAATGGGGTGCTTGTATCCAACTAACTGCTAACTGCTAGTGGAGTTTGTGACTGTTAAATGCCGACCATTCTACATTCCACGCAAATTTACGGCTGTGTTTATACTCTGTGTTTACAGCCCACCAAGCGCAAATGCTATCATGCGTTATGTAGCCTGCTGAACTTAGACTCACACAGGACACAATAACTTCGTCGGGGTTCGTTTATTTTTGTAATATTGGCAGTACTTTCAATTTGACAGAAAGGCCAAAACCAAAAAATAATTAAAACAAAATGATCCAAAACATACGGCAGTGGGCTTAGAACACTGACATAAAAAACAAAATAAAACAATATAAATATACCTTCACAATAAACTCCAGTTGATTCTTAAATGTACAGTTTGACTTAGAAACCACTTACATTTCACAGAATACAGACTCTGAAAAACGGGCTTCACCAGGGAGCGCACAACTTCACACACTTGTCACTCTGATGTCTTGCTAAGACATGGAAACACTGGCGTCGGCTGCTACACATGAAATCCATCGACATCCATCCAAAGTCAATCTCATCTATTTATTTCACCCGATTTACTCAGCATTCTTCACTGTGCTGTTTCCCTGATCGGCCCGAAAAGAAAAAGAGTTTTACCCCGGGACTGATTGATTGTCCTTTGTCTTAAGCCTTATTTTGGAATGTAAACACCTCAAATGATTTAAGATTTGAAGTCGATCTCAATTAAGGTGACTACTATGGATCCACTGCACCATCCATTTTCTTATACTGATAGAGAACCACTTTTGTTTATCAAAGGACATCATGTGCTTTGTCATTATAAGGTATAAGTTTCAGCCTGCTATATTGCACTTTTAACTTATACTAAAGCGGAAGTACACAGTAATATAATGAATGTACTTTTAGTATACTAACAGTATACTGAGACTCTTTTACAAGGGAAAGCGTGAGTGAAAAACATCAAAACTATGATACATATCCTTCCAACTGAGATGACATTTCACCTGAGGTAAAATACTGTGCACCTTTCACTTGACATGAACAGGCTCTGCTCTCACTGCACATCCGGATGTATTGTCTCCTGACACATTTGATCTTATCTCTGCCACTGTACATCCCTCTGTGCCTTCTCCCCCAGAAATCAGTTGACACATCAAAGCCCTCAGGGAGGCTTAATATTGGAGTGCACCACCACAATGTGGGATCCACACGAACAATCATGCAGGGTCAGTGTGCACTTCAGTATTTAGGAAACAAGAGTTTGTTTATTTTTGAATGAAAACTGGGTTATGACATATGTCAAGGAACAGTGCCTGTGATAAAAGGTACAAAGGTGTACCCATTTGTTATGACGTTGTGTATGGGATTTGATAAAAGAAGTTACACTGCTACATTGGAAATTATCCACATACAGTACTACTTAGCAAAACACAGGTGCCTTAAAATGATGGCACTGACAGACTTTACACTTGTGTTTTATATCAAGATAGCAACAATTCCATACAATATTGCTTAATACAGTATTTGTAAAGGGGAAAGAGAGAGAAAATGTTTGTTTGTGGAAACTCCAGCCAAAGTTTGAAGAAAACAATTGTTGACTGAGCTTTTAAAATCCACCTTGAAGTCAACCTCTTTCTGTGGTGTGACTAACCTCAGTAATCCATCCCAGATTAATACCTTTAGTGTCAGGAAGGGCCATTCAGAAAAATCCTTTGGCTCAAACCTAGATTTGCGTGACCCAGCAGCCTGCTGGGTTACAGGTTTATGCTGGTACTAATCTGTTTAAGATGCATCTGTGTGCATATGTTTAATTGTAACCTTATTCTCCTTATAAATATTTAAGCCAACAAGCCAGCCTGACAACCTGTTGGCCACGTTTTATGTAATTATGTCAGACTGGACTTGAGTAACCTCACGCAGGCATGTTTAGAGATGACTGAAGGCGGTAGCTCATACTTTAATGAGAAAATCTAATCATGGAGTGGTCATCTCATCATTCCATTAATTTATCCACAATGACTTGTACCAGTGTTTTGACATATAAAATTGGTGGTCTTTTAGCTACAGTAACATTCACATGCAATACAACAAAGGGGCTGAAAATGTTCATTTTGTAAGCAGTAAAAGCTTTTAAAGTGTTACAACACCACCATTGTCTTTAATTATACAGAGGAAACCGGTGGAATACAAAATAATGTAAACACATGTAAAAGGACTTTAATTGTGGAGTAACTCCATTACAATGACAAACGCAGCAAAAGAGTTGGGTCACGTAAGAGAGCTGACACACCAAGCCGATTATCGGCCGTCGGACAGTCTGGCGAGGTCGGTGACTCAAGTCTGTTCGGTGTCTTCTGTGCCGTCGTCCATCGGAGGAGCCGTCGGCCTTCATAATGAAGTGACGACAAAGCTACGAAAAGGCCAAATCATCTGTGCTCACCCTAAAAAAGGTTATAAAGGTTATACGTTACCCCAAGTACTGACAGACTGCAGCGTCAAAGTGTAACAGACATTGGGCTGTGACAGTACAGTATATAGCTGCATAAAGCATAAAATGAATCACCTTAATGACAGTGTATTCAATGGTGATTTAGTTATCTTATTTCAAAGTTATTCTCCTTGCTGTGCGTGAAGTAAAATGTATCATGAAATCAATATGGAGTAATAATGTTCCTCTAAGCTTGTCAGAGCTGCTATAGTTCTGCACAGTCTTCTTTAGTAGCTTATGTGTCATATATAATATGGATTTAAAGTGCAGGCTTCATTACTTACCTTAGCGCAGTAAATTCCAATGCATCCGCAGGCCTGGATTAATTTACGCAATCATTCACTCTAGAATGCATCCTTGAATAACGTTGACCTGTAGAGCCCATGGCCATCTGTGGCCCTTCTCCGCCCCCCTTGCAGAGTGAGAAAACCCCCAGCTGCTCTTTTGGCTGTGGCAGAACTCACCAGGAGGAGTATTTAAAAATCCCTAATCTATCACTCTGCCCAGCCAGCCCTGTCTCCGCTGGCTGGCTTAGAACCTACAACGATTTGCACTGTCCATTCCACAAGAGAGACATGGTTACTGCTTAGTTAATCTATCACATGGGGAGGGAGGAATAGAAAGCAAGAGGGAGAGAAAGTCATTGGGAGCATCCATAATGATTTAGAGATTTACTGGTATCGTATGTAAACGACCCCTACGATATCAAATGCCAAAGAAAGATTTCCCCTCCCGGGTTGCTACGGCCTTTTCATCATTTTATTATTCAATTCATCAGATTACCCCAGTGTCATTGGATCCCTTGCATCCTGTGCTTTATATTGTATCCCTGCTCGACACGGCACAATAGGCTTGGGAGGTAGTCGGACATCCCACAGTGATAATGGAATTAGTAATAACTATTAAAAATGTCCATGGTGGATGTGGTATTACTGAACACGGCAGAGCAGCTTATTCAAAAAGGGGTTATTTTAATCGTCCTATCGATATGAATGACTGAATGCATGTTTACATGGCAGGGGTATTATAGAAAGTAACTGCTTGTATTTTCATTAATATTCACAGGAAATGCTGTTTGACAGTAATATCCAGAAGAAAACCTATCTCACTATCAGGTTCATCACTGCAATGTTGGTATGGGTGGTTGAAAGCATAGCAGTGGTGGTACTGACCTGAAGGCAATATTGTTATCAACCCTAGACAGCCACCATTGGTTGTCCAAGGTAACAGATCATTTTTGTGTCTGTGTATTGAGACACTCTACATTTCCTCCTTAGGTTTGATTTAAATAGAGGCAGCCTTTGGCATGCCGATTTAGGTTCCCTGGTGAGCTAAGCTCAGCAGTAGCAAGCAGACTTTGTTTCACCCATCTGACATGTTCTGGGCTATTTCTTTCTCAAGAATGATTGTGATTCCCAACCACATTTCAGAAAGTCAATGAGATCTGCTTGTGGGAGAGAGGGTAAAAGAACAGGGTCTGAATACATCCATCATCCTCCTTCAACCATTTTGATGCAACACATGCAAGAAAACATGGGAGAGTCAAGATCATGTGAATGGATCCACAAGACCTCGCTTGGCTGTAAAAATAAAAATGCATCAAAAGAAAAATAAATAGGGCTATCTGAGTATGGAGATGACCCTGTAGACATTATGATGCCAGGTTAAAGGACTAATTGATTTTCGCAAACAAACAATAGTTCCTTTTGAAGCAATATCTCCAACATTTGAAAGTCCCCAAAACACCCATTCAAAACAAAACTATAATGCTCTTTTAATGTTCTATTATGTTATTTTTTAAAAATCACCCCATTCTTTGATTAACCTTTTCATCTTTTAAACAGATTTTTAAGTATTGGATATGTATGTGTTGAATTGGAACATGTATGATGAAATAATAATGCCATGTTGAAAGAAAAAAAAAACACTATTGTGGGTTTATATTCATGTCTGCTGACGTTATAGCTGTTATATATAGTTAATAAATAAACAATTAAAAAAAATATTCAGTGCATTCAAGGTTTCTAGGTCCGTGACAGGAAAACCATAGGAAAAATGTTCATTAATCCCGTAAATCTCTGGGAGTTGGAACTTCTCGTTAAACACCTGTTTGAACAATATTAGGCGGATTGAGTATCAGACTGGCAGTAGCTCTTACACAGCTCAATGAATCACCCCATCATGAATGCATTATGAAGACGAAGAGGGCCCAGCCGGGGTTTTAGAGCCATTGTCTTTGTAATTGGGTCAACTGCAAGCTTAGTTTGTGTACTCAATAAGGCATATTTAGCTTCATAATCCTCTCCTTTCAATATAGAATAAGTTTGATAATATTGTCACAACTTTGATTATAATGACGTAGATATAATTTAATGTGTTATAGTGTGGTGTGTGTGTGTGTGTGTGTATATATGTATATATATATATATATATACTGTATGCAATAACATAAAGTGTAGTTCTGCCTTTCTGTTGCTTTCAGTATTCTGCTACAACAAATTGGTTGTTGAATTTAAAACAAATGAAAGGAAAGCATTTCCAACATTCTTTTATTGAACAAATTAAATATTGAATTTAATGTAAAATGCACCACTTAAACAATATATTGTGCAGCCCTTGTGTGTGTGTGTGTGTGTGTGTGTGTGTGTGTGTGTGTGTGTACATATATATATATATATATATATATATATATATATATATATATATATATATATATATAGTCTAGAGTCTTTTCCTGGTTAAATAAAGATAAAATTAAAATAAAATATATATACAAAAATATAATGTATATATACATATAAATACTGTATACTATATAATGTGTATATATAGTACATTAGTGTGTGTATGTGTTTATGTATATAGAAAAAAACATGGTCGAGGGATTAATTCACTGGGTAAGGGAGGGTTGATTTTGACAATGATAGCAAGCTCTTTGAGTAAAAACAACATACACACAACAGAGGGCTGCTGTTTCTAAGAATAGATTTTAAATTTAACTGGAATTTGAATACAGCGAGTGTAGTCAAGTGTGAAACAAGTGTTGAGATGCACTCTGTAGAGTCCTTTCCCTATTAGGTGACAAACAATTTCAGTATTTTTGTCATGCATTCCTTCCACATTCATTCATTCAACCTCTTTATTTAAACTCAAAAGATCATTGAGAGGCGGCCCTCATCTGCATTGTCATCGAGTATTACAAAGACAACAACACCATCATAACATAGATGAAAGGACAATAAAACTTTCTGAATTGAAAAAAACATATTCCTGCATAAGAATTAGCAAATATAAACTGTTACTGCTGCTCTGTATCCACAGTTGATGAGTTTAATACGTTTTTGACCAGAATTTGAATAAGTAATTAATTATACTATCTGCATGCAAACCAGCTAATTAACCAACATGCATACAATCATCAAAAAAGATAACAAACATTGGTATGGTAAACTTTTTTTAAGTCGTATATAAAGGCAAAATCAAAAGTACTCAACAACGCCCCAAATAGCACAAGACTCCTAAGGGTTAAATGTAAAACCAGTAACATAATACTAGCATCAAAAAACCCTAAAGTTACCCTTCCCATGTGGTACTTGCTGGGTTGTGTACATTAAAGAGTCATTACAAAAGCAATGAACGTGTCGCGTAAACAGGCGAGAGCTGGCAATTGCAAGCGATTCCTAAAGTTCCTGTGTGGTTTAATTTCAGCATCAGTGCATTATTTCCTAATTATCTCGCCGTGCACTTAGTGGAGTATTTGGACAGGCATTTGTCTCCAGGCAGCAACATTGCAATCAGTGTCTTTTCTTTGTGTGTGTAGGCCTGCAGGCACAGCCTCGCTGGAGATCTAGCAGTGAGCGAGCACATACAGTATGTGGTGAGTCATCCTCGCACTGTGGCTCTGATGACATGCCACTGCACGTGCTTAAGAACATGGTGGGTTACACTTGACTACAGGCGATTAGTGGGACTGTGGTCTTTAATCGTGTAGTCAATGTCATGCCCCCTCCATGTATACTGTAGGCTTTACTTCTTTTCAATTCAGAACCTATGCTGTAAAGTAGTTAGGTGTGTCAGGTACTTATTGTTTCACTCAAGATATTTCCCTTTAGTCTGATTTTACTTAATTGTATTTCAAAGGAAAATATACTTTGTTTTCCACTACGTTCATCTGGCAGATGTAGTGTGATGCTTAGCAGTATAAGGTTCAAATGGCAGCAAAGTGGCTCAGTAGTTAGTGCTGTCGCTTCGTATCAAGAAAGACCTCGGACCTTCCTCTGTTGAGTTAATATGTTCTCCTCGTGTCTTCCGGCTGCTCCGTTTTACTCCCACAGTCCAAGGACACGCAGGTTAGGTGTCCTGGAAAGTCTAAATAGCCCGTAGGCGTAAATGTGAATGTGTTTTGCTGTTTATATGTGTTAGCCCTTTGACAGACTGGCAGCCTGTCCAAGGTGTACCCTGCCTCTCACCCACTGCATTCTGGGATAGGCTCCAGCTCTTTTGCGGCTGTGAACAACACGAATGGCAAAGAAGAATGTATGCATGGATTACATTTCATGACATTTATTTAGCTCATTCTTTTATCCAAAGCAACTTACAATAAAAGTAACCCATAAATTGCAATTATCATGCAAGTACATCAACTTCATCAAATATGCCGAACCGCCGTAAGTTCTACATTTATAAACTATAAGAGATGGAGAATGAGCTGGTAATATGAATGGATGCTAAACTTATGATGAACTTGCCACCAACATATGGAGTTGTTAAGATAGCTGCAACAGCAGTAAGAGGTTAAAGCTGTGATTACAAAGGATGTGACTATCATATAAGGTGCAGTTTAAAGGATGCAACAACCGCTGTGCAGTTATATTCTAACAAAGAAAGCACTCTTTACATTTAGTGCTTATTAGTTTGACACTTGACTACATTTTCTACTGCTTCTACTGCTATCTACTTATATATATTTTTTCCATCACTTTCACTAGTTACAAGTTATTCTTATTGAGTATTATTCCATTATGGTATGTTGCTTTTCTTTGAGTAAATCATGTTATAATGTATTAACTGTAAAAGTATTATAAATATTAGTAATTTGTTTTTTTTTTGGCTGCTCTAATCAATAGGCCACCACTGGCACTGTGTGATGTCTAGGTGTTTGGCAGGCACTGCTTTAGAGACAACATGAATACAGATATTTAAAAATTAGCCTTGGCAGAATATTCAGCACTTGAAAAAGCACAGGGCCAAAATCAAAGTCCTCATTTAAGAAGCTGAATTGTATTTTTCTTTGAGCACGTTGATGGCCTATTGCAAGGTCATGTGCTGTAGCCTATTGCATCTGAAAAAGGATTGAGGGTTGTCAGACAGAAAGCAAGACATGTATTTCACACACAGGCTGCTTGCTGTATGAAAGTGCAGCACTGTGTTCTTTATTAAGACAGCAACACGAAGACAACATATCTCAGTGTTTGGTTTTTTAAGGGAACATGCAGCCAAGGGAACATCAGCAGAAATTAACCCAGCCTACATGTTTAGGAAGCTTTTTTTTTACGCTTAAAATAACCGACCAAACATGTAACACTGTTTCTCACACTGTTTCCCTACTGTACATGTTCATGTATGTATCCTCTAACATCATGAGAGCTACAGAACATGGACAACCTAATGTCATTAAACACCATGGCTTTTGCTTCACTGTCTTGAATGAACTATAAAGTGCAGTTTGTTCATCAGGCCTATTAACCCATCTCTAAAAATATGATTTAACAATTGATAAATTGACTATAAACGGCTATACTTGCGTCACACTGTAGCCACCTAGACCACTCCAATCATGTCATGCTGTGCAATGCCAAAGCAGCCTGCGTCTGAACAAATGTGACTTTCTCACACATACACATAAACACGACACATGCAAACAGGATAGACTGGGAGCGTTAGGGGTTAGGGTGGGGGCATATCACGATACATCTCATTATCCTTCTACATCTCATTATCTTTTTTTAAATTCAGAGCATTAGCATTTAATTACCATTAAAGCTGTGCTGGCAACGTTGACTTGTGGTGAAGGAAAGGAGGGGTTTGCTTGCCAGAGTCTGGGAACGTTGCGGTGTCATGTTGGTTTGAATAGTCACTGGCAGCACAAGCTAGTATGGGATGATTATTATTATATATTATTAATATATATTATATATATGATTATTATGAGATGTTCTATGCAAATGGTCCCCGATTTAAGCAGTCACAATTATATATTTGTATGTCTTGGGTTCAACAGTGCACATGGTGTCTATGTGCAGGGAATCACAAAAAAACATTTTTTCAATGTCACTGTTGAATTTATAATTAGGGATTGCATTTGAGTGTTATGTAAGCCATGAACATCATCACAGAGGTAGAATTAAAAATACATTTTATGTTCGCCATGTGTAGACCTTGATCTGTTGAATACATTTCTATTCAAGCTTTAAAGCTCGGATTGTTCTGAAAGGTACAGTAGGTTGCGAATATAACCTTTCTGCTAGGAGAGATGTGAGTGAGATTTTATTTTCCCATGACATTTTTTTTCAAACATGTTATTTCAGTGATGCCTCATAACTTTCGTGTATTTTCAGGATTTTAAACATGTTCAAAGTATAGTTGTGTAGTGTTTGTTTACATAGTGATGACATGACATCAATGTTTTATCACCATAAGTAGAATTAAAGCTAAATTAATAAAAGAATAAAGACTTTTTTGAATATTTTCAAAAATGGCCTATAAGCTAATTACTTTGTACAAGTTATGCACTTATCTAAACTAAAATGTCTCATTGAAACTTTCTCTTACACTGATTTGTCAGTTACCCTATTTATTTACATGTCAGTTGGCCTCTTGGCAGTCGGTCTGACCAGAACTTTGACCAGAACACATTGTCAGTCACTGCAGACTTTTTCTGTATTAAATCAAGACCACTATTTTTCCCCAACCTTAGCTAAGTGCTGCAATGGCTAAACATAACCACAAGTGGGACAGTGTATTGCAAGATCGGATATTTTGACGAAAAACTAATGAAAGATGTCAGTGAACATTTCAGTATCAACATTTTTGCAAATTGCAGATACATTACAACAACATAACGTAAATCATTACGTGTCCTTCAAAAAATGCTTGCTGTTGCACATTAGTTGTATGTAAACATTTCTAAGAGACAGAGTTGCTTTTGGAAGTATCCTCAAGAAAAAATGTCAATTTAGCACAAAATTATGTTTAGCAGATTAAAGCAGATAAACCATTTTTTAAACTTTACATTCATCTCTTTAAGCAAACTCATCTGTTTGGTTTTTCTGTCCAACAATTCAATATTTATAGAGTGTGGAAAATTAGTATGTGTAGTATAGACTTTGAGGTTCAAGTTGTGAGGAAACCAAAACTCCATATATTTTTTTTGCAGTCAGTCAGAATTTCCAACATTTCACCATCTCTGGAAGGCGACACAACCCCATCCTACCTCTCTGCTCCTGTTGCTCTTTACATCCCCCATACCCTCTTCATTCTCAGGGAACAGGGGAGACTGGGAATCTCAGGATTAAAATACAAAGCGGGTTGTTGAGCTTCTCTGCTATGAACAGTGTGGCTATTCACGTCAGGAAACTGATTCAGCTTCCTCTTTCAGGAAGCCTTTCAAATTTCTTTCTCTTTTTAGTCCAATCCTTCTCTAAACCTTTAATTTAACCAGGGAAAGTCAACTGAGTAGGCATTCTCCAGCAAAAGCTGAACTAAGATGGTAAACATGGTAAACATTATACCTGCTCAACAGGCTTGTGTTATAGCATTGTCATTGTGAGCATGTTATCATGCTGAAGTTAGCTTCAAAAGTTTTTGTTTTAGTTTTTCTTCAAAAATGAGTGTAAAAAAAAAACAAAAAAAAAACGTTAAGATTCAGTCTGTAGTTTTTTTACCAACACGTAAAACAACATAGCCTCTTGCGCCAGTCATGCATATTGAAACAGCATATGTGTGGACTTGTGTGATGTTTTTCCCTGATCAATAAGGTGTGAAAAAAGTGGTCTTCAATAAAAGTTAATTTCGAGCTGAATGCATTAGACCCAGCCTGTTGCTATGACTACGGTCAGGATGAATTCCTGTCGTGGATCAGAGCTCGGTGGACTCATTCAAAGACACATGGGCAGGTTGAACTCTAATTTCCCCTAGCATGTTCGACAGGACTGAATGCAAAAATAACACCAACCCTAGTGGTCCATATGGCTGGTTCTGGAAGGACCAGCTGCTTAGGGCTTTCAAGGCCATAATCTGTATTTCACACTCTGAGCGAACCATTTTAATTTCTGATGAGGGGCCTGTGGTGTGGAACAAAAGAAGGACAATAAGTGGGAAGAGTAAACCACCTGTGTGCATCTACACTTTGATTTAAAAAAGATCAATTTTAGTCATTCTGATTGCAATTGAAAACAAAACGCATCAGTTTTTGAAGTATGTAGCTTACATAGCGCTATATGTGTATCTATCTATTTAGCTCACTCTCATATCCCATATCTCATTCCTTTTTCTCATTACATTTGTGCAATACTGTTGGATACCCTTGCCACTTACTTTTAATCACTATCCTCATCATATATATATATATATATATACATATATATATATATATATATATATATATATATATATATATGAGCTAAATAGATAGATACACATATAGCGCTATGTAAGCTACATACTTCAAAAACTGATGCGTTTTGTTTTCTTGCAATCAGAATGACTAAAATTGATCTTTTTTAAATCAAAGTGTAGATGCACACAGGTGGTTTACTCTTCCCACTTATTGTCCTTCTTTTGTTCCACACCACAGGCCCCTCATCAGAAATATATATATATATATATATATATATATATATATATATATATATATCGCTATATTTTATTTGTGTCAAATCTTATCTTACATCTTATTTTCCATTTTATCTTATTGTCATTGTATCTTATTTTATGTGCTCTTATTGTGGCAACTAGTGCTTTTATTGCTAAACTGACCCATTCCCTCGTCAAATACATTACATTGTATCGTTGACCCTATGTTACTGTACCTTCGTATGACCAATAAAACTTGAAAATACAAGCTTCTAGATCAAAAATGTGTGTGTATGTGCAATTATCTATCGAACCCAAACAACAACAAAGCCTTTCACCCATGCTGTTATCCATGCAACTCTTCCTATGAATAGGAAACACATTTTCGATATACTAAAGCCCTCTCTAGGCTGCATTAGGAATACCATGGGAGACTGGTAATTTGATTTTGCCAATGCAAATTGGATATTTCACTTAGTCATCCATGCAGTAAAATAATTTAGAAGGAACCTTGGCAATTCAGGAACAGGGCTGTGCGTTGTTTATAACACAGCATCCTCCACAGCAAAACAAGTAAAACTAAGTCTTTAACTGGCTCTACATAAGAGTGATTTTTGTGTAACCCATCGCTGGTAATATGGCTCTTGGAAATTCAACACTATACCAGGGTGCAAATCAGTAATTGTGTGAAACACTCGTTCCAGAATGGGATTAAAATGGCCCCAGATGGTCCAAATTAACAAACAAAAAACCCAGCTGAGTTGGTAATTCAGTTGAAATTTTGACCTGGGTAGCCAAAGAAAGTCTGATAACTTTGTTCTGTATTAGATAAAATTCAAAGCAAAATGAATTTTGCTCACAGTTTCAGACACACTTTAGGATTAGTGGTCTCTAGCAGACAAACCAACACACGCTGAGCCAGTCAAACCAGCCCTTTACAGGCTGTCCTAAGCGAAAGTATATACTCCACATCACACTCCTCCCAGCAAACCCTGCACAGCCAGGGAGGATGAGTTATGCTGAGATAGTGAAAGTAGCATCACATCTGCTGTATGCAAGGCCTCCTTTGAATTCAATATTTTGCTGAGTATGCATTACTGGTTACCTAAAAGAATGTAGCCACTTGTAGTCTCCAAATGATCTCATTGCAATATGAGAATTATTAACTGGTCCACCACTTGGCTCCGGACAAAAATATCTCAACAACTATGAGATAGATTGCTATGAAAATTTACTATCATTTATTTTCGCCAGAGGATGAATCCTACCGACTATGGTTGGTCCCCTGCCGTGTCCTCTAGCACCTCCAGGAGGTTGACATTTAGCCATTGGATGGATGCTACCAGCAGGTCAAATTTCTCACTTGTCCTGTGATATATATCAACATCAGGGGCGATTCTAGGATCTGACCTTTGGGGGGGCTCAGCCCCTAATGAGCAGTTGATAGCAGTTAAGCTAGGGGGGTCCGGGGCCGTAAGATGTATTTTTTTTTAAACCCTTAAATCATGAGTTCTGAGTTTTGGAGAAAGAACTAGACAGATTGAGACATGCAATTATGACAAACTATCAACAGATTCAAGGCATCTGCTGTGAAAAAAAGATGGCAACTACAAAGCATGATTATTGCAGCACATACCCAGGGGCGTCGGACTGGGGGGGAAAGGGGACTGAGTACCCAGGGCCCTCATGTGAGGAGGGCCCAAAAAGATGCTAGAATGAATAGTCGTAGATGCAGGGAGGGGCCCATAGAGAATGCCTTTCTACAGGGCCCAGAATTTTATGCTACGCCCCTGCACATACCTTGTACTGGTAAAATAAGCCTTAACATATTTTTAGACAGGATTATTCATATTTTTTTCTGCTGTTAATTTTCAACTTTTTCATTTACAACATTGATAGAAACTGATATGGTTATATAGCTAAATGATGAATAATCTAATCTAATAATGCCTCTGAACCAGATGGGAAAATCCAACATCTCTTTTTCTTAAGAGCATGGGCCTGATAATAAAAGCATTTACTATAATACAACAACTACATTATATGATAAGTAAGACATCAATAAATCTGAGAAGACCAACTTTAATGATGAGCCACAAAACAATATTATGCAATACAGGAAATAAATCAGAGGCCAATGAATAATATGTATCATATAGCCTAGCAAAAAAAACAGTTAAAGAGGGAAGAAACTAGTCCTCCGTGAAATGCATATGTAATTATAATGTGAATGGAATATTTTAAGTGTTTTTGCCCGTACAATATATGTCCACTTTCTCACCTGGTTCTTCCAGGTCCCTCTCTTTGTCCACTCTCTCTCCATCCTGCTCTCTCTCCATCCTCCTTTCTCCCTCTCCCCCTCCCTCTGTGGTATCACTGACAATCACATACGAAACATTTTGTAATCAACTAGAAAATAATCTTCAAATAAAAGAGAAAACAAAACACAGTAGTCCTACAAATATATATATATATATATATATATATATATATATATATATATATATGTGCTTAATATGCACAAATATATATATATATATATATATATATATATATATATATATATATATATATATATATATATATATATATATATATATATATTTGTAGGACTACTGTGTTTTGTTTCTCTCTATTTGTCTCTCTCTATTCTCCTCACTCATTTGTGCTGTCAACCAGAAGGCAAATGTAATCAAATAATCAACAGAGAATGTATCGTGAAGGTTACCAAAGGTTATATATTCACCTATTTATAACATATGTGAATATGGGGTTGCTATTCAGTGCAGTGGGATATTGTTAAATACTTATCTTAAACTTTCTCACCTGAACCTGGCTGTTTTCTTTAAAATAGGGAAACAGACTGTGGGTCAGGGTTTGTTGTTCCCGTGTTTCAGTTCTGATATGAATGAGTCTGATGATCCGTCAGGTCGAATTATTTATTTTTCATATGCATTGACAGTTAAAAATAAGAAAGTGTCTGGTAGGGAGGTAACTGCTGCGGCGGCGCTAGGCTATTTTTAGCGGTGTTCAAGCCGTTAGGGCAGGCTATTAATAGCACACTTTAAAAACTCGTTGTAGGCTACTCCTAAGCTACATTTGCCTATAGTTAGCAATTTCTCTAACGTTGCACAACAAAATTGGACTCGGTGGTGAATAAGCTAGGCTAATTCAGATATAATTGCCATCATTGTGATCAGGGAATCACAGATTGGTTCCACAAATACAACACCTGTAGCCTACTTAAACGTGTTTATTCAATTAGATTTAATTTTCACAACATTAGTCATAGCCTACCTTTTCAGTGGTTGAAAGTAGCCATACTCTGACGACCTTTCCCCAAAGTTATCTGCGCAGACTGAACAGTAGGCTGAGGCGCCCTCGTTCAGGGAATCGCAGATAGCCTGTTGACTTTAGGGTACAATTACCCTAAAGTAAAAGCTGAGCCTGTCATCATTTATCCTATTCCATTGCGTTATCAGGTTTGCAAAAGTGAAAGGTTTGAGCACTAAACGATTTCACAAAATCACAATGATAAGGGGATCAGGGGTGCTGAGATGATAGCCTAGCGCCGCCTATGCTCAACATCTACAAGATGGATTGGTACAGAAGTTTGCAGACAGTCATGGTTCATAAAGGATGATTCCTAATGACCTGGTAAAAGTTTAACCTTTTTTTCTCGCACTACCATGAAGTCAAAATTTCAATTTGTCCAATACTTTGGTTTCTAAACAAATATCTGCAAAACGAATGACATTCCCATCAGCCTCAGCTGTATTTAGGGTTTACTGCTAATTAGCAAATGTTAGTATGTAGACTCTTAATTAAGTGACTCAAAATGCTCTCATTGACCATTTGATGGGGTTCAGGAAAGAGAAGCACATTAATGAGCAATCATCAAAACTCTTAACATTTAGTACAGCCTCACTGAACCGCCAGCAAGACTCTAAGTCTTGTTTCAATCGTAAGGTCCTGATGCTAAGACAATTGCATCATTGCTTCATTGTTTGCTAATCTAACAATTTCCCAGTTTCCTCAACAGAAACCATTTTCAGAATTGACTGATTATTTAGGTCATTCAACAAGACACACTCACTGGTTTTAGCTTCTTAAATGTGTGACTATCATTGTAAATCAGATAATTAGGTTTTTTAATTGTTATTGCGGCGTTTTTAGTCTACTTCAATATTTTATAGACTACAAGATGAATCGATTAATTCACAGGTCAATCGCCAGTGACCAATGACTAAATGACAAAATTATTTATTTATTATTTATTAATTACATTTTTTTAAGACCAGAAAGGTTGGTAGTGAAATCAGCACTCATGATTTAGTACAATGAGGCTGTTATGAATCAGATCAAGTGCTTCCATTATGTCTAAATCAAACTAGTTAACACTAATAATTACTATTAATAACATCATCAAACTGGTTGATACTAAAAATGGAATAAAGTGTTCCGAGATCAACAACAACTGTGAATTTGTTTTTTTTTAGAAAATAAACACAAAAGACAATGCACGATTAGTAGGATCAAAGGGCATCGCTTGGTAATGTGGTAATCTGAATCCGTTTCATCATTATTTAAGCTACCGAACAATCTTATGCTAATGTTGAATTCAAATTTATGAAATGGAAATTGCTGCGTTTAACAGTGCAATTAATCAAACTGGTGCTGATGGTCTCTGGGGACTGTACTAATGCACTGAGAGGCATCTATAGGACACTACGCTGTGGATCAAGTGAGTCTTTGATTTATCGCCATTGACCTTCACATCCATTTGGTTTTATAAGCCTTTGATGTTAAAATATAAATGACCCTGTAGAACTGTGAATGGCACCTTTCAGCCTGCAGATGTAATGTGTGAAGGCATGCACAATTGGTTCGAGTGTTTGATTGAAAAAATCATATTGCATTAGTCAGTGAGTAAACGCATACAATATGCATGTATTGTGTTTTCATTATTGCATTGCTTGTAGTCCAGCTATACTCACAAGAAAATAAACACACTCACACACTTCTTGTCCCCGTCCATGCAGTAGATGCTAATAACACCATTACAGAGTCTACAGATCTGCCTATCCATCCTGAACCCATATTCCCCTCCTACTAATAGACTGTCATATGAAAACACACAAAGAGCCGATCACATCTTTTATTACTGGCAGGTTTTGCTCTCTGGTGGGAAATGTTGTTTTGCTGTCAACCCATCCCTCTTCCCCAGGCTTATATTTGTAGAGACAGCTCCCAATTAAACACAGCAGCCAATGACACATATCAAAACAATGCATGTCAAGAACTGGCTGAAATTGAGAAAGTTGCAGCTAAATCTTTCATTTCAGCTTGTGATGTGGACAGAATGAGGCAAGGGCTCAGCCCCCAGAAAAGACAAAGCTGTATATTAACACACGCACGGATGAATCACTCCAACAGATGTGCATCCTATTCTGTAGATATGTAGCAGCTATTAGTTTTCCATGGAGAGATTGAATGAATCTATTATAAAAAAAATTTAAAAAATGTATGTGGATGCGCTGATTAACCACACAGTTGCCTGTCATAAAAATTTAATTCATTCATGCTGAGTTTTCCAGAGATATCTCACAAGGGGCCAGTCAATGAAGCTTAAACATTTTTCATACTTATTTTTTTATCAGTTTCAAAACATTAACCTTCTAGCACCTCTACTTCGGGAGTAAATACATCTTAATGTATGAATTAAAGCACCACAGAGGAGCTTTGCAAAAGCACTTAACTCAGCTCGAACAATTTGTTCCCAAAGGTATGAGAAGCTATGAACTATAAAATAATGGGAGAGGAAAGAATTTGGAAAACTTCCTAATATGATATTTAATCAATTTTGTTTAATCAACAACCGATTCTTAATTCAGGAGGTCTAATTGGAACAGAGACTGCACACTGCGGTAGCTGAGGCAGAAAAAATATGATTATGTAGGACAAACTATCAGGCCCAGGGCCATATCCAAATACCAAAAAAGAAATATTGCATTAGTTGTTTGCAAAGCAAGCGGAAATTTATGAACACACACATGCTGGTAATTGTAAAAGTGAACCTTAAGCTAACAAGCATTGTTTTCGCTATAGGCCTATATGTCATGACCTCTTACATGATCAGTGGTTACAGTTGACAGTAACTTGACCTCTCATAATACACAGTCATAAAACAGCACTTCACTAAGGATATTATGCCCAAAGCCTCGCCAAACATCCAGTGCTATGATGCCATCTCCAAAGGTATTAAGTGGCATTTAAATTCTCTTCTCTCCACACCTCAGATGTACTGCACGTCGATCGATCTAGCAGCATTATATAAGATTTAAGAAAACTCATAATGCTGCTAAATTGCCTGCTCAGAAGGTGCTTAAGTGTAGGTCCAATAATCTGCCAGTCAGGATAACATGACAACACCAAATCTGAATTAATACTAATTTTAACATTGCTTTGCTGGCCTGATTACAAATTACAGTTTGCTTACAGAATGAAACTGATTACAATGAATACACTATTGCTCACAGAGAACAGAGGGAGGCTATGCAAATAATTCATCTGATATTTGAGCTTGAATAATGCATTTCATAATCAAAAGTGGAACATGAACACTGGTGGGACATATTGTATATATTATTATGAATGATGAAATTTGCCCACAGCAGTCTCAAAGTTCATCAACTGCGGTGCATTCACTAAGATGATGACCTGCAGTGCCACAGAGCTGCGTGCTTTTTCTGTGTTTCCACTTTGATGAATGCTGTTTTCTGTGGCAACATTAATGTCAGATGTACTGTAAAGGTTTTGTTTTGATAACAAGACATATGGACACATACCTTAAAGCTACATAAATGATGTATTCATGCTTATTAACTTGGATTTCCTATTCCAGTAGGAGTGAGTAGTTTTCATCTTGGCTAAAATTAAAATTAGCCAATTATTCAAATATTACACAGATCCTAAAGCTTCTGTTTGGGTCAGTTGAGGACAACTAATTGTAGAGGTCCAAAGGTTAAACATGATTTATCTCCTGAGACTTGTTTGTTCCATACTTACTTTGACAATATATGAGTGTAGTCCCAGTGTGGCTCAAAGTTCAGTTCACACACAATAAACTTGTTCACGTTCATAGTTCACAGTTTAGACTGGAATGTACTAGTTCATGTTATTTTTTTTTATTTTTAAATGAGCAGCTTCTTTTTCAGTAGAACCTCCTCCGGGATGCTTAAACTGAATGTGTTGTTTCAAAGTTGTTTTCAAACAGTCTGAATTGCCACTTGCAATAGCAACACTGGTGTTGTGTCGAAGTCTGTTCCGCTGTCGAATAGCGTTTCTCTCCTGTTAATGAATGATGATTGGAATGATGGTTAGGATAGAGGACTACCTTGGTTTAGGTAGGGGGAAATGCATATTGTCACGGTGCCATAAAACAGTGCGTGAACATTGTTAACATTGTTAACTCGCGAAAGTAAACAACTCTCAGTTGCAAACGGATACATACACTTCACCGTTCACCAAAAACATGGGCACGGTCAATGAATGGTACTCTCTAAGCATTCATGCACAACACTGGAAGTCACCATGTGGAACTTTTAATCTATAGTCCGTTGGAGTAATACAATAGTTTAGTTTATGAACTGGGTTTTACTGCTCTTTTGTACTAATGTGTTCAAGTTATTTTGAGCTAATGATAGACATTTATTTTGCATTAATTGTGAATTAGTTGTGTGTATTTCTCTGAAATGAATTCAATATTTTTGTTCCTTATTTATTATAATGTGTTGTTTTGCTCTATATGCAGATTAGATTAACTCTGCAATTACACACCATTTGGTTGAGTTAATTATTCCATGAAGACAAGAAGAAAGAAAGTCGACAGGAATTCTAAGTAGAAGCATTGAGAGTTAGTAGTTCTGTTAAAATTAGGAGGTAAATGACCACATGTACTATAAAAGTACACTTTGAATGAATATAATATTTGTGGTCTGCCTAATGCATAATCATAATCTGCATGTTTTGGGCCTGACTGCTGACTTGACAGAAAAATTAATCACAGCTCAGAGCAACATCCCGACAACCCCAGGGGTCTCATTTATAAACATGGCATACGCACAAAACGGGGCTAAAAATGTGCTTATGCCACTTCCCACGCAAAGGTTGTGATTTATAAAAAATAAACTTGACGGGAGAATGTGCGGTCCTCCACGCAAACTCTGACCCATGCGTACACACATTTTGGAGACAAAATAGGAATTGGCGATGCAGATGGTGAGGTGGTGAACTGAAGTCAGACTGCAGAAAGTAAATGAGAATAACTATTACTCGTAATATTTTCAAGTATTGATGCCTCACGCACATTTTTCACTCCATATCATCCACGTTACCATGAAGATTAAATCCAGCAGTGTTATTTGCGCTTGTACTGAGTGATAATTGTTCCATAAACACCTCCAATTCAAATCTTAAATAAAAATGTGTTCTTATTGTTTAATCAGCGCTGTCTCGCCATCACATTGTCTGCTACGGAGCACAGGAGGAGGGGATGGCCTGACTGGAATACAGGATAGCATCAAATACCCTAGCATTAGATAACGGCAGAACACAGTGTAAATAACTAAATATCTGTCTTTAATACTGTGCATATATCATCAAATGTCAAAGTCTGGAAATACAGCCGTTAAGCTCTTGCGCAATCATTACCCTTAATGTCCTCGTTATCAGTCCGAACTTTAATACTGTTCGTGACAAAACCTGCATGAAGAAAATTGTGTTTTAGACTTTCTTTCGTCTTCAAATTGTATCTGGGGGTGGGGGATACCACTAGTTGATGCTGTGTTGGCAAGATGTTAACAATCACAAATTGTTGTAAACATATAAATACTGCGGTGAACCTGTGCGTAATGCAGCATGATGGCACTGCTGGCCCTGCAGGAGGACTACGCTAATGGAAGAATCAGGAAAGAAAGAGACTTCAGGGACCATGACGATGACTGGCTAATATGCCGATTTAGATTCCCTAAAGCTGCGCTCTTGGATCTATGTACTGAATTGGGTCCAGTAGAGAGGGCAACGTGCCGGAACCGTGCCATCCCGGTCCAAATACAGGTACTCGCCACTCTGGGGGAAACCGGCTGTTTCCAGAGGGAAATGTCAGACAGCTAAGTGTTTTGTTTTTTAATAAACATTATATATAATCTTTAACTTTATCACTAAGGCTTGTTTGGATATAATATATAGTTCTGTTAAATCTTATTATATGCGTCTGGTATATCAAAGCTGTCCCCGAGTGCCGTAATGCCTGCCGTTTTGGACGTATTATTAATACATGTAGTTATAGATCAGGTTTCCCTACACTGTGCAAGAACACGTCAAAATTATAATTCAATTTGCAGCAATTCCTGAACGTCTGAGAAGTTTTTTGCTTTTTCTCCGGCAGTCATCATGATTCAGCCAGCGTCATTCATATACTGATCAGCATTCACGAGGTGCTTTGCATTGACTATTTATGGTTAAAAATGGGTGTGTACAGGGCATGGTTAAGAGGCTGATCCACGTACGCACACTTGTAGGTAATCTCTGATTTATAAAGGAACATTGCTTACAGATGTGCGTACACACGGTTTTATAAATCTGACTTTTTTTTGGCGTACGCCATTTTGGGCTTTTGGGCATCCGTACACTTCTAGCAAGGATCCTCCGTACAGTTTTATAAATGAGACCCCAGGACTGTTCTCAGTCAAAGAATATTAATAACTCAGGACTAAGGAGGCTCAATATATTATTGTACAGACCCAGCAGATTGAACTTGTATTCCCACCCAATAGCTTCAGTTCAGAAATCTTGAATGTTAACCATCTTGGGGACGTGTTATCCCTCTGGAAAAGTGAATATTAAGGTAATCTACTCATAGGCCTATTCAGCTGCTGCAGAGTCATGTGTCCCCCTTCATAACCGATTGAGTAATATTGGATTTGAATGTTCTATAAATACTATAATAGTCGTTACTTGGGTTCAAAATCTTTTTTTTTTCTTTGTAGATGCAATATTTCTTTCATCCAGATAGAATAGTTTTGAAGATTCTAAAAAATCACTTCAATCCCTCAGAAAGTCTTGCTTAACTCGGTGACTCCATTGTGATACACATCAGAAGCTCAAACTGGGCTTTTGTAAATCAAACCATGTTGCCAGTCCTGTCAGTAATGTAATTAAGCGAGTGATTTTTTTGTTGATGAAAAAAGGGGGTGCTTGTTTCTTAGGCCGTTTTAACCATTTTGACTGCAGTCAGAGGTGAGAAAAGCATCTTGTCATCCTACCTACTCCTCTATTTATTCCAATCAACCACTTTTGCTTATACACAATATTGTGTTATGTCAATCAATGCCAAAAGCATATATGTAAAAATGTCGCTGATCAATCCTTTAAGTGCCTCGGCAACATTTCAAGAAATCACTTGTAAGGAGGCTCAGTTTGTAGCTGTCTGTTGGGCTGACAGTGGTTGGTTGTGTTTTTGTGTATAGCTTAAGATGGTTATCTGACAGGAAGGTATTGTCCTTGCCAGCATAAATGACACCATTGATACTGGTGTCTCTTTACCTGAATCATATGATGGTGAGTGCAGCTTGTGTTGATCTGATACAAGGAATGTGTTCAGGGTGAAAAGGGATCATTTTGCATTAGATTGATAAACATGACTATGAGCCTTATCAGAGTCTATACACCATGAGAATCACACTTTGAAAAGCAGAGTATGATAAGTGTAAGAGATTTTTTTTCTGGTGATAATAAAGCACTATATATATATATATATATATAAAGCACTATATATATATATATATATATATATATATATATATAAAGCACTATATATATATATATATATATATATATATATAGTGCTTTATTATCACCAGAAATAAAGATATATATAGGAACTTATTTTATTCCACTGAAACACTTAAAAAAAAAAAAAAAAACTTTTAATGCTGTGTCAAAAAGATCTTTTGAAAAACATGTAACAACCACCATAACAACCCTAGAAAATGCATTTATGCTGATTTTTTTGACAAAACATCTCAAGATAAGAAAGATAACAGACACACAGAAATGTTTTAAGAGCTGAAACATTTATTCTAGATAGTGTATTGAGGTTCAAAGTTCATTCTTAACAGCAGATGAGAAAACAATATCACCACAAGGTCCATTTAGTAACTGTAAAGTTAAGTTGGTGAAGTTTTAGTTGTCATGTATGAGACAGTCCCTCCAGGAATTTGCGATGTCGCAATCGCAACAATTCACGGAAATTCAATCAATCTCTGTGAATTCGGTGCGACTCACAATTTTGACCAATCACCGCAACTTTACTGCAAATTTGACCAAAGTTTCCCGCGTCTTCAACTAATCACAGCAGTCCCACATGCCAGACTTTGCGTCAGTATGTGACGCTGAGAGCCACTGACCAAGCAAGAGTGAGTACGCCAAATTAATTTCCTTGTTTCTGATATGAAAACAAGACGTGTGTGACTCGAACATCTTCATATTATACCCATATTTCCAGCATCCCGAGCTTGTTTGGTAAGGTTACTAGGAAAACCCAGCCCAGAATAGTTTTACTCTCCCCGAAACAAGTTTCCTACCAAAAACAAATAGCAACTTTTTTTTAGCAATTTTCACTGTCTCTCGCAACTACATTGCAACAAAAATACAAAAGATATTGCAACTTTTATCATAAATTTGGGCGGCAACAATCTAAAAAAAAGGCCGCGAAATCCTGGAGGGACTGATCAGAAGCCCTTTAAGTGCTTGGAAAAAAATGGAAATTTGAACATCTAAGGCTGGAGCCTATCTCAGCTGATACCCCTAGACAATTAGCCAGACACTATCCCAGAGCTGACACATAGTTACAACATGCAACAAAACATGAAAGATTTGAACTGCACCTCAAATAGTGGCATTTGTATTTTAGCTTTCTTCTAAAGTCACACAAGTCGATTATGACTTTCAGGTCCAAGTCCTTAAGTCATTCATTCCTTTTGACATTTGTTTAGCAAACAACTGTATGTGTAATGTTGATTTTCTTTCTCAAAGTTTTGAAATGTGCTCCTGGTACACTTTTAATCGTGTAAATATCCATGAGCGTTTCAGGATTTGGCCAATGTCAATCTTAGCTGTTGTGACACACACCTCAATATACCCAGAAGGATGCATCAACAATGCAGCCCTTTAATACACGGTTAGTGTCAGTCACTCTTTAACTCGGTTGCAAACATTTCAAGTCATACGTTTCAAAACTGCCAGGTTGAATGAACGTAACACATATCCATCAAGATGACAGGCACAATGTTTTTTCTGGGCCCGTTTCATTAAGACCTCAGCGTCACGAGACTATTGATGCATCCAATGTGATGTAGCTGTAATCTGTTCTTTACTCTGTCCAACAGAGACACATGCAAAATAATCTAACATGGGTCGGTTCATTGAAGAACACAGGAGACAGACCAAACCTCATGATTGAACAGAACAAAAACTTTGACATTTTCTCTTTTTTGACTCTGATATTTCGAAAAAGTAGAACAAAATTATATTTAACTTGCATCAAAAGTACTGTAAATGGACACAGGTATGGCAAAGATATATTGTGGAACTTTAAACACAAAAACTTTGACAGTTATGTAATTTTATTACTTAAACAGGGATTAAAGCACATCACACGCACGTTGAGCCTAGGTTCTTCAGATCAGTTTAGGATGAGTGTAAATAGACAAAGTGCTTTAAAATAATACAGGTGAAAACAGTGGGAGCGAAGAGGAGGTACTAATAGAGGAAGTACTTTCGCCACTATGTGCATCAAAGAAAAAAAACTAAAATGAGGTAATATCTATACCTTTTACTTTTGGGATAAATCATTGACTGTTCTTATCTGACCCTTTTCCTCAGATAAATACATCAGATATTTTGTACTGTAAAATGGTTAGATAAATCACAAAAATTGGATTGAACCTATATACCTGCGTCAATGAATTTTTTAAATAGCAGATAAAGGAATGTCTAGGTCAAGATGGACTGGGAGGATCTCTTTGGTTTTACTACTATTAAATTATTTACTCATTGTTTTACTAAGGGATTAGTGTTTTAGGAACCTTGCTTTGTTGTTTGTTCAATAACATCTATGTATGTACAGTATGTTGTATGCCTGTATGTACTGTATGGTTGTAATGGTAATGGCAGCAGCATTTGGGGTATGGCCCAAGCCAAAGTATCCACATTGTTGAACAATAAAAGTTTATCTCATCTTATATCGAGTTCAGTGGAGAATAAACTCACCTTGAGTGACCGCACATGAAAATCTTCTGCTGATGTTTGGGTGTCTGGTTTGAGTCCTTAGACCAGCTGGAAATACTCTCACTGTTTAGTCTGTTTTGTTTTGTCTGTTTGTAAACAAAACTGTAAAGAGTCTTTGAGTGTCTAGAAAAGCGCTATAAAAAATAAATGTATTATTATTATTATTATTTTTATTATTAAGTTCAGATTCAAAATTTAAGCACAATGTTGAGACATTAGCGGTGATGGCTTCTTACTGTGAGACTGAACACTTAAGGGTCCAATAAAGAGCTGGAGAGAAGCTCCTTTTTTACCTCTGCTTACATTATTCATCTTCATCTTTGTCTTGAGTGTAACTAAATAATGAAAACTCTTGAAGGAGCGTTATTCATAGCTGTCAAATAAGGATTCACAGTTCATAATGTTAAGACTTGTAATAGTCCTAGGCAGGGCTTTTTACATTGAAATTAGTTCTGTATTTTAATAACGTTTCTCATTCCCCCATATTCTTGCATCATAGGCATTTCACTGATGCACATCTTCAGACCTACTTACACATTTAAAAGCAGATTTAGCTTCGGTTCCTAGATCTCCTGTATTACAAGCAGGCAGCATTAAGCTGTGAAAGATTATAGTCATGGAGACAAGACAGTGTTGCTGTGAGCCTAAAGTGATCATATAAGTAAATAAATGAGGGAAAAAGATCAGTATGAGTAAAACAACATACCATGAAACCATGAAAAGGTTATATAAACAAACTAGGTGACATTATTTTAATAAATTCTTCTAGGCACCACAGCTTGAAAAACATACTTTATTGCAAATAATATGTGAGATTCATAATGAGTAGCATTTTTGAGTTATTAGTAAAATACATTTGTGGAAATCTTACTTTCTGCTGTGCCAGAACCATTTTTTTTTTACATTTTTTTTTAACAATGAACATTCGCTTGTCAATGTGCGTGTCTGTTTGCCCAAGAGAGACATTCTGCTTCTTTTCACATCATAAAAGCTATTACTAAAAGCCATGCACCTAACATAAAAGCAAGTAAAATAGCCCACCGTCGCATCCAGAGATAGAAGAGCAAATCAGTTCTTCTCATTGTGGGGATTTTCAATATTTGGTAAAAGGTTCTGACATTAAAAGTGCAATGCGATAAAACTATAGAGACTTCCTGGGAAGCAAAACTTTTTCATTTTTATATATTACTTGTTATCTCTTAAAGATGTTCTGTGTTTGGATATGTGATTTACTCCATTGTTGTCCTCTTTTTGACAAATGGGAATTATCAACTTTGTGGCTCAGAGATGGTACAGTACAGCTGTCAGCATAGTGGTCATTCTACAATAAGCTTGACAGAAAGTTACTTTACCTAAAAAGGGCCCAGTAAAGCCTTTTACAAACAGCCAGCTTCTGTAATAAGCAAACACTGGATTTGTCAAGAACATTTACCAACGAAGTCATAGCAAAATATTTAATTTGGTCTTTTTTGGCTTCACGCTGTAGGTATGATTTAAAATAACTTAGTTAGGCAGGAAATCCTCACTACTGACTACACTACTCCTGCTGCTAGTGTGCCTGACATGTAATGGATTATAATAAATATGAGGCTGAGTATAATCCTCGCCCACTCACCAGCGGCGTGTGTGATTTTTAAATCTCAGGAAAGTCAAATATTAAGATTGCGATTCCATTAGCTGAGTGAGAGCAGGTTGTAAATTCAGGCAAAGGAAGCTATTGTAAAGTGGAAGTTAAACCAGGAAGCCCACCTCGCCTTAGCACTCATAACAAAAGGTCTAATATTTCCCTAAAGCTCTTCACTGCATTAATTTATTTGCCTTCCTCTTGTGTTTATTCCCAAACCAATCAGTGCATTTCCTTTTCTTTCTGTTTACTCCCTAACCATTTATCCCTTTTTAACCAATCTGTTCATTTCCTTTTTTATTCTCATGTTGAACTGCTGCCATGTCACAATGACGGTGACAGGAACATCACCTGAAAAGGAAAAAAAGCCACTCCATGGGAGATGTTTTTTTTTTTTTCTTCCTTTTTTAGTTGCCTGCCACTGCCTCATCCTGCCAGTTGGAGTTCAGCACTATTATGCCATCGCTCAGAGCTGAGGCTGAAGAAAGGCAGACGGCTCTTTAGCTCAAGTGATACAAGCAAACATACAACAGGAGCAGCAGCAGAAATACAATCCTGAGAGGGTGGTGTCTATAATTTATTTTACTAATGATAACATGGATTGGACAGAATAACAATGACATATACCATTATTGCAATTCAAAACTTCAGCATCGAAAGTTACCATTGACTTTGATCAACCCCTCAGCAAAGAATAGCACTTTGCTAGCTTTAAAATGTATTGGCTTATGTTACATTGTAAGGTGCTTTTTATTTTGTCCAGCCTTTTGGATTTAATTTAATGAGTATTTTACAAGCAAAATGCCCCAAAGGAGGCTAGTTTGACAACTTAAATATTTTTACGGAATACCAGCTGCCAAATTTTCCATACAAACATTATGCCTTTTCTATTTTTTTGATAAATGAGCCATAACCTCTACCACTGTAGATTTTTAAATATTGTAACTGCTCATTCAGAAACTTCCCTCCAATCTTTTGAATATGAATTATGAATACACTAAATATATGCAAATGTTTTTTTCAACAGGGTTTAAATAAATCTATTCCTCACATTTGCGAGCAAGTTAATCATCATGTCTTTTTTTTATCGCAGAACAAATCCAGGAAATCAAATTGAAATATCAGCACACTGAGCCATTCTGCTCCCTCTGTCCCTCCTCCTGCAGCACAAAGTCTAGTCCCACCGTCTGCTTGATGTTTAGCCACAGGCTAGTCAGCTGTTGGCCTCTTTTTTTTTAACAGCCTACTTTCCAACCAGGATGGAGGTCTTTGTAACCTGGGGATAAACACTCCTACATCTGTGCTCAGTGCTTTAAGAACTTATGTCTTGCATTGTGGAGCTGCAGCTGTATGTTGCATTGTGCTTTTTGAACAAATCTCACATCTGATTATAGAACAGACTTGGCAGAAAATGAGCAGGGAAGGTTAGCTTTAACCCTGAGCCAGAGGCAGCTGCACTGCTCATCTAATGCCAGTGTTGTGTGAGGCTCTCAAAAATGTCATTTTTTTAATGTAAAATGATCCGTTTTATTTAAACATCAGTGATGAATGATTGAATACTTCCTAGTTCCTACCATAAAACTATGATTGTGTAAATGATCTCTTTAAATCTTCCCATTGACTGTTTTTCACTCTTATTATTATTCTTAAATGCCTATAGATGGCTAGACAAAACAACTTGTCATGATAATAATGTCATGAAATTCTCTTTATCTTTAAACGTTTCTGATAAACTATGTGCTTAAGCACACACATTGTCATGCTTACTACCAGAATAAGGCAGAACCTCTCAGCATTTCAGCCATAGAGGATTAGTGGTAGAGGATAAAACAGTGCCCTTTTCACTTTAACTACCAGTCACGCAGCCCAGTGCATGCCACCCTGCAATACCAAGATAATAATCAGCAGATAATCTTTAATTGTGATAACCAACAACTAGGAACACTGTTTCTGTGTCATAGTTGCCGTACCCCACGCTCTTCAGCACTCTGAAGCTAAGACTAAATACATAGGGCAAGTCAGTCAAGATATAGGTGAAACTGTTGTGAAAATAGTAAGTAAAAGAATAAGGTAAAGTGACGTGATGAGCTGAAGAGTTTGTGGCTGTGGTGGTTGGGGTCCAACCTGTTGTTGGCTTTCTTCCTAAACCGAGTCCAAACTGAGAATTTCATTAGTGGTTAATGTACTTACATGTTCACCAAACAAAACAAACTTAACAGCAAGATCGGTCCTCCCCATTTGTTGAATGTTATAAAGGGACAGACAGTTTTAATCACCAATGAGAGATAGCTACATAAATTTGTTGAATAAAGACATAAGACACTTGTGTCAACAGTGGGCTAAAAGGCATGTTACAGATAATGGCTCACCATGGAATATGATAGCTCTTTTCTTAGCATCGTCCACTCTCGGTTATCACTCAAATTATTGCCACACCGAGGCTTAGACACTCCCCCAATATTTTTCTTTTGAACAATGGAAACAATAGCAATTTATAATTCCTTACACAAAAAGTAAGGAGAATTAAAATTTCAGTCTGGATTTTTAACATATTTTCTGTGACTGAAGGTGTGTACTGTCTTATGTAGGTCCTGTTTTTGCACCACTGTCAGTGACAGGAAAACCACAACAAACAATTCATGAAAATTTAAAGAGCAGATCTAAAAATAGCATAACCCTGTAAGATTGCAGCTTACGTGTTGATGTGCATCATCCACAGTGGAATCTCATAAAACTGAATTTATATTCCTGCCTGAAATGATTACAAATGCACATGCAATGTATTAATCAAAGTGTTTTTTTTCTGTGTAAAATGATATTCGTAAAACTGTCTTGGTGGCCTTATTCATCTGGGTGCTCGTGGCCATTAAACATGAGATTCATATTAAGGCATAATGGGAAAAAGGCATAGGGTCACACGAGTGACTGAGGGCATCCACATCACCTCAAGAGATTCACTGGTGACACTGAGGCCAATATGTGGCTCATCTGTGAGGCGAGGAGGATGATGAGTTGTGAATTTGGCTTGAGAAGTTTTCAATTTCTTCCCTTGCCTGGACTCAGCAGTGAGGAAAATACACATTCAGAAACATTTAATTCAAAAAGAAGAGGCAAAGTTTCATGAGTGCCACAAGGTTGTCTGAGGCTAAAATGCAGTAGGAAGACAAATACATACATTAAGCACAAGTTTCTGTCCATTATAAAAGCACATTATTATACTTTTTTTGTAACTCTTTGGAAAAAAGTGCTTATTCTGCAGGGGGGCAATTTGGGATGCAGTAAATGAGATGCATAAAGTGTGAATGATTCTTAAGGTGCAACCAAATCCAACAGTCTGAGCATTGCTCAGTAAAGGTCAAGTGACAAATTATGCTGTTGAGGGCCCACTCATCTGTATTCACTGTATAATGTTGAATTGTTGATCACAGTTGAAAATAAAAACCCACAGAGCTATATAATTCCCCCCCATGCCACCTTATTTTTTTCATTTACATTGTAGTTTCACTCCACTGCTCAGCATTTACGACTGCCATAAATGGATTGTTTTGTCCCGGCATCAAATCAATCTGCCATTCTCACTGACGCACAGCATTTGTTTTGTGCTTGAGCTGTTTGAAAAGAAACAAATGGGAAATTGGCTATCACCTTTGTGTGAAGTCTTCGGGTAGCTGCTCGTTCTCAGTCACTCGCATCCACTCCTGTTGATATCCCTGCTCCTAATACGCCCATATCAAATGAAGCACTGCAGTATTGTAGCACTGGGTTGGATGACTGCCATCACAAAAGCAGTGAAATGAATATATTCCTGGCGCTTTTGGAGAATGGAAATTTAATCAATTGAAAACAGGTCGAGGGTTTATTATTGAATGCTTGCCAGTGCTGCCCCATTAATAGTGATCTTATTCAAAATTCCCACCCGGTGTTATTGTAGACAGAAACTTAAAACAATGTCTCACAAATAAGATGCAGACTCTTATTATACCGATACGTAGTACTTTATTCTAAGACAGACAGCATTCAATTTAGCTTTTCTTAGTGACTCCTGACATAATCCTATCAAATAAATGGGAATTTTAGGTGTATAGAAATACAATTTCATTTACTTACATTCTAATTTGCCTGCTCCTAATCCAGCAAGGAGGGATGCAGACATTCAACAACAGATGTTCTTCATTATGCTGTTGTTTATACAGCACATCTAGCTTTAGGCTGCGGCACATTGAGCAAAGGGCTGATTCCACTTATTGGATACACAAGAACAACAAACCTATTAAAAAATGTGGTATGAACAACAGTATTACAGGCCCAGAGGATAAGATTTCATTAATATTATTACACATTAGGAAGACAACCAACGCAACAGCAAAAACATCCCCTTATTTCTTGTGTTCAAGGGACTGATCATTACTCCACTGTCTTGGTTGGTATACTGAACTTGGAAGTGCACACTGCAGGCAATATCTTGTGTTCTCACGTAGTGTTGTGATCTACTCACAGGGGAGGAGAGAGGCTATAAAATCCAACAGCCTGCAGCTGAAGCTTTACAGGGTAGACGGATATGAGTTCCCTCCATTTAAAATAAATGGATGCTACTTTGACATAATGAACAAGAGCAGAAACTAAAACAAATGATAATACTTTTTTAAGGATAGTGGGTAATGCCACTATATTGTTAAAGGGCAACTATTATATAGCATTTCAGGATACTACTTGTATTTAGTGTTTGTACTAGAACATGTTTACATGCTTTAATGTTAAAAAAATGTATTTTTCTCATACCGCCCATGGCTGCTGCACCTGTATTCACCCTCTGTATGAGATGCTCTGAAGGAGCGCCTGCCACTTTAATCCTCCCGACAAAGCCCAGTCTCCTCTGATTGACCAGATTGTTTCCTGAGGGCTATTTCTCAAAACCAAGATAAGGGATAGTAATTTGATGAATATATTATGGCAGTTGTTGAGATAATTAGAAAAGGCTGATAAAGTTGCCAAATGTGTTTTAAATGAAGTCAGTTACTAAGGGCAATATATAAAGTGCTGTACATGTGTGTTTCTATAGTGGACGCACCTTGAATTATTTTAGTTGATTCATTTTTTGGGTATTCGTTAACAATAAAAGATTTAATAAATTGGCATCCTTAGCACACAATTTGTGTTGTACAGTAAACTGGGACTATAATTTGGGAGGATTGTACAATTTTAAGAACATAT
Organism: Sander lucioperca; assembly: GCF_008315115.2. Lineage (NCBI taxonomy): Eukaryota > Metazoa > Chordata > Actinopteri > Perciformes > Percidae > Sander > Sander lucioperca. The sequence continues at coordinate 17,354,923 of NC_050179.1, forward strand.
CCTAATTATTAATCCTGCCAACTTATAGTCTTAGTTCACTGAACTAATAACTATATAGTGTAGACTACTGTACATTATTTTTGCTGGGGGGAAAATAACTCTGTTACATTTATGTTTACAGTGTGCATGGAATTTGCCACTTTCAATTTCTTCAGTGTCTTTCTATTTCCATATATACGAGGGAGCAAAGCATATAATATGTAAAAAAGGAAACTCGGCCTTTGTAAAAAAAAATTTAAAAAACACGTGAGAAAAAGCGTGGCAGATAATAGCGGACCGACTGAATGATGGGCTAAAAATATACATTTAGGAACTACTGCTCTTAACGGAAACCATTCAAAGAGTCACTTGTCATTTGCAAAAACGAACAGTTATACATTTTGCATTAAAAGTGAGCAGTGAAAGTAAATATGAAATTTATATTTTAGGTTTTTAGGTTTTATTTAAGGTTAATCACTTTTTAAGATTCGGTTTAAACTGTTGCCTGTAAATTTCACCACTAATATTTGGAGTAGTGGTGTTAGCCCAATGTCTCTCATCAGACTAAAACGAAAGCTCTCGGTGTGTAGTCTTAACTGTTTTAACTGTTATATTGCCACAAGTCTTTAAAGTTTGACAAAATCTTGTGAACTTAGCTGCTGGCGTAAACAAACCATCCTCTCCGCTGGATCATTAAATCCACATGGGTATTTAATACGCATATGAAAGACGTCATCGGACTTTGCGTTCTTCATTCTTTCTAAACTTCACTCAGTATTTTGATATCAAGAATTATATGATTTATTTTATTGACACTAGCCCGGGGAAATGTCCAGTCCCAGGCACTGAGCTTTGAATAGAAGAAAGGCATGGTACTTTGAAAATACAGCTTTGTTCTAATTGACAACAGTATCAGAGAAGGCAAAAATCATCTGTGTGTCTGAAAACACCCTTGGAACCCTGAGGGATTGTTAAGTACTCATATCAGTACTCGGTATCGGCAAGTACCCAAATGTAAGTACTTGTACTTGTACTTCATCTTAAAAAAAGTGGTATTGGTGCATCCCTAGTGTATATATATGTGTTTTAATCATTCAGGCTGGGGCTGAACTCATGACAGTGAACTGAAAAGGGAAAGTAATGGGTTTGAACATCATGAAAGGGTAATCCCCCACTTCCACAAACCCTTTTACTTTTAGATAATAAATCCCCTTTTAGTTACCCCTCTGTAATCCATTATCATCCGGTTTATGTTTTTGGGTTATGATTGTGTCAACCAAAGGATTTTTTCCCCCATGTTTTCACAGTTTTCTTAAAAAAAGCAGAGGTGGTAAGTTTATCCTGATTGTTTTCCTTTTCCCCTACATTACGACGTGCTGTTCTGATAAATTACTGAATCAATCAATCAATCAACCAATCAATCAATCAATCAATCAGTCGCATGCTGAATCAGACAGTTCTTGATTCATCTCATGTTATCAATAGTTACTCACTTAGGTATACTGTATGTGTGGACTTTGCTGAGCAATTTAGCACTACTGCTCATTTTCCCTGATGATCTTGTATCTCATTAAGGTGTAATCATTACATCAATAATTGTGCAGTTAGATACAGGAAAAAAACATGTATTGAAATAAAACACATAATATAGTATAATGGTATATATTATGTAGCATGAATGTTCAATTTCAGATTTTCTGTCATTTTGTTAATCTTTTGATTTATATTTCAACCCTTTGAGGGGTACTGACCCCCAGGTTGATACAGCAAACTCTAAACTGTCTATTAAAAAAAGATTCAGTTTTCTTAATTTTAAACAACATTAAAGAAAAATGTGACATGCACAGGAACAAATTATGGTTTGTCTTTGTAAATGCTTCATAACTTTAAATCAAAGCTTTCAAGAAGCAGCCTCAGGTTTTTCACTTTTTATAAGCTGTCACTCTGACACTACTGAATACTAACGGTTAGGGCTGGGTATAATTTGAAGTCTTACGATGTCAGTCACTGCAAAATCTGACATGTTGATCTTACTTTAACTTACTTAAATGAATTGCCTTGTTGTATTTACTTCATTTTGTGAAGTTGTTGTAAATAAGAAAAAGGCAAGTGAAATCAACTTGTTTTTTCTAAGTGTACTAATACCAGTACTTTTAAAGTGATACCGATACTAATCGAGTACTTCATTTGAAATAATCTTGCCTTGCTTTTTTTTCTAGACGCCACAGGCGTGTAGTATAGCCATACTTTAGAATTTTGGTGAAATCTCGGTAAGCTGAACTGCCACCTCCGTCAAATACACCACGCTGGACTTCACGACACCTCAGACTGTATGGCTGTTGCAGTAGTTGGCAAATTGCACATCACATTTAATCAAAGAACTCTTGCAGTGATTGGCTGTGAGCAAGAGCCGGGGTATTACTATTTCCAAAACAACCTTAATAAGCATTATTCTCAGGTAAAGAAATTAGATTCAGCTTTCGTTTGACACAATTGTCATTTTGAGCAAAATGTTTACATTTTCTAGTACACTCCCCTCAACTTGAATTCATGACCATTCAAATTGTGACTTTCAGTGCCCTGGAATGGGTATCCAAGACTGGCAAAAGGGCTTCTTCAAATACGCAATTAAGGACTCACCTCCTGTTTTCTTCCATTATATCAGAAATATGTCCACACTAACTAAAGTAAACAAAAAATGACAGAGTGTTTGAGAGGGACCACCAAATCAGGTAGATAAATATCATGTCTCAGTGTGTGTGTGTGTGTGTGTGTGTGTGTGTGTGTCAGGTAAACACTTCTTCAACCAAAATAAATTCAGATTTCATATTCAGTTTTTCTACCCTTGTCTCATTTGCCTCTGGCTGGCCACATATGACATAATATTTCAAATTTACTATAGACTGAAGCCTCAGAGATGCCAATATAAATGGATTTTCTATGAATAGTGTGTATTGCTCACATTGTGTTGCCCTAATTTTGCAGTGTTGTTTCCTATGTTCAGCGTTCCCTTTTGGATTTCAGACAAACACTGTCTTGATTCTCTCCATGAATATCAAATGCAAATTAATATTAATCAATTCCCTTGGCAAGCCTCCACCAGAGTGAAAATGGAATGAACCTGCAAGATGTCACAGTGAAGAGCAAACATCCTGCTGCTCCTCCATCTAACATGGACTTCCATATCTTAAAGAAAAAATCCATGTGCCGTCTATTTAGCTGGCAGAGGGGATACACACACCTGACCTCTCTTTTGACAAAGCAAAGATTACATTAAGTCTACCTTCATTTCACAGGAAAGTAAGTTTAAAACTTATGTGGGCCGTATTTCCCACATTCCCTGGTTCTGTTGAATATGCTGATGCAATCTTCTGCCCGGAATTTCAGATAACATCCGGGAGCCGACTGGCAGGGGAAAATCTATTCAAACTGCAGACACAAAAAGTGTAATCACACAGATTTTAAGAGGTGCTACATTGTATTCATTACTGTTAGAACAGAAGTAGCAGCTAATAAGAAACAATATAAATCCTGTTAACATGCTGTTTATTATGTTGTTAAAAAAACAAAGATAGCAAGATAACATAGCAGAAGAACCATCAATGCTTATGTTTCCATAGGAGGGAATTTAGTACGCTGGATTTAACACATGAGTTCTTTGGTGAATTTGCATGGTGTGTGGAGAGGTGCTTAGTGAGGGATGGAGGCTGTGGAGTTGTCTGGCTGCATGGGAGACCATGCTTGCTGCTGCACCCAGTGGGAAGCTAATGACCAATGCACACTAGCTACACAACGATGATCTCTAACACCGCTCTCCAGCTCTCTCTGGTAGAGGGGATTTTCTTCAGTAATTGGAGCTGAGAGTGGGTGCACATGCCCTATTGATGCAGATGTGAGATGCCTAAGTTGATGCAGAAATACATTCATTCATAATGTACTTACGATGCAGTCATCATTTTCAAGAAAATTATATATCACAAATACATCTCGTAAAAATACCACCTATTTTTTTTTCATGAAAGATGACGATTTAAGAGATTTAACCTCAAAATTCTTAATCCCATTTGTTGTTTTGCGACATGTTTTCAAGTGAATAGCCCTGGAAAATTCATGTCTCACTTTGGGGTTGTGAATTAATGGAGTGGTTTAATTCGCTTTAGGCATAGTTGACTGCCCTATTGTTAGCTGTCCCAAGAGAAAGATCGCCCAGGTGTGTTAAGTGTGAAGAGCTAGGCACAAAAAATAAGTTTGCTGCTTACAGCCATGTGTATTACCATGCAGATGAGAATGCAATATGCAAGTGCACACACACAAACACGGGGGAAATAGCCTTGTCCCCTTGCTTTTGTATTACACAGGCAGCCTTGATTCTGAAATAAAAAAAGATATGTATTTTATACTCTAAATGAAGGTGGTAGGAGATTGGTTGTAGCATGAATGAAAACCTACTCAGGCACTTCCGTGGCATCCCTCAGTAAATGAGGATGACATAGAAGCAGGGGGCTCCGGCTGCATTTAAATAATGTGGGATGGAAGTTAGCTTTGAGAAAGATTCACATGATTACATAACTGGAGATGGTGGCTGCCGGTGTCATGATGCTCCACTCATTATTTGGAATTCCAGCTGTTTGACACCCTCACTGCCTTATTTACAGCTAGGTGTGTTGTTTTGCTCCCATAATAGCCATAATGGCATCGATGCATATGTTTCCATAGGAGGCAATTTAGTATGCTGGATTTAACACATGAGTTCTTTGGTGAATTTGCATGGTGTGTGGAGAGGTGCTTAGTGAGGGATGGAGGCTGTGGAGTTGTCTGGCTGCATGGGAGACCATGCTTGCGGCTGCACACAGTGGGAAGCTAATGACCAATGCACACTAGCTACGCAACGATGATCTCTAACACCGCTCTCCAGCACTGAAACACTCAAATGGAATACAGCCATAATTAATATGATTAGTAACACCTGTGTTTGACGAGTCAAAATGTCCACTGTGAGAATGGCCTACTGCAAGCTCATTTTAACAACCGTCTTCGTTCCGAATCTGCAGTGAACTGTGGACGGCTGATGAGTGATTAAACACAGGTGCGTTACTGCAAATTACTGTGTCGCTGTCCGTGGTGCTGAACAACCTAAGTCAATCTAAAGGGACAGCGCTACAACAATATGCATCTTTTGTAGAGGGGTCTTATAGCGGAAATGCAGCCGCATTTTGTCAAACATTGTATTTTTTTTTTTTTTTGATTATTTTTTGGGCATTTTCGGCCTTTATTGTTGACAAATGAAGACATGAAAGGGGAGAGAGAGGGAGAATGACATGCAGCAAAGGGCCGCAGGTCGGAGTCGAACCCTGGCCCGCTGCATCGAGGAGTAAACCTCTATACATGGGTGCCTGCTCTACCAACCGAGCCATCTGGATGCCCCAAACATTGTCAACGAAGTCTCACAATTCATCGAGAAATTTCACAAATTTCATAAATACGCCCTACTCTAAATCTCATTGTGTACTGATCATGCGGTGTAATCATGAACTGTGCTCACAGTATTTATCAGTTTTCTAGAACTCGGCAGCTTCTGAATGTGTTCAGATTATGCACATAAATCAGTGGTGGCCACAGATCTTTTAGTGCCCCAAGCAGAATTTCAATGAATTGAAGAATAGGAACAAGTACCAAGTACTTCACATACCTATAAGTGAATCCTGTTGATCTATGTAGAATTGAGTTGAATTACAAGCACAGTTTACCAACAAAGAAACAGAACACAGTTTATACAACTGCATCACAATTAAGATGTTGATCCCTCACATTATCCTTCTATTCCTGAAAATACTTACTGTTTTTTGTAAACTAGAAATAAAAGTCAATACCTAGCATTTGTCAGGCTAAATGTGTATTTTGCTATAATGTATTAAGTTGTCATCTTATGTTTGTGTTTTGTGTAATTGAAATAACCTTTACACACAACCGAACAATGTGACACACGTGGCTCTCCTACTGTATAACAGAACCAACGTGGCTACATGTGGCAGAGCTTCCTGCGTCAGGTTTTTTTCAAAATAAATATCCGTAAAAAAAAAACTACATGCTACAAGCAAGCTTCTTCCTGTTGGCTAAATTAGTGGTTCTGCAAGTGGAGTCCGGGGAATCCCAGGTGTCCTTGGGGGAGATCTAGGGGGTCCCCAGCAAAAAGGGGAATAATTATTTTCAGGAACATTTTATTCCTTAGTAACCCAATGACAGAATGTATATAATAACTTTTGGTCATAGGTTTCATATACTTTCTGTAATAAAACATCTAGCAAATCAAGCAAAAATCCTATCAGATAGGGACACTGGGACGAAATCTTATCAAATGGGGGTCCGAGGTCTAATTTGTGTCAGTTTAGGGGTCCTTGTCATATAAATGTTTGGGAACCACTGGTCTTATTGGCCTATACTGGTTTTACATGCCCACTGTTTACTAACAATCAGTATAAACATAGACAGCAGTGTGACTTCACCTACAGCAGTATGTTTACCTACAGGAGCCCTGTGGGATCTATCCATTTTTATCTGCTGAATAAGAGGAGAGTGGTGGGTGTATGCTAGCAAGGCATGGGCTGGAAATATAATGCTTTTGAGAAACAGCCCCCATTGGCATGTTAAACAAATGTGTCACAAACTGTGGGGTGCTTTGAGCACAGAGCAAAGGTAACACATGTACAGCCCTTCATTCTGCAAAACACAATGGCTGCAGGAATAATATGTGTGTGTGTGTGTGTGTGTGTGTGTGTGTGTGTGTGTGTGTGTGTGTGTGTGTGTGTGTGTGTGTGTGTGTGTATGTGATGGTCACGGCGGATGGAGCTGCAAAGATGATTAATTCAAGCTTCACACTTGCATTCTTGTAAGCTGTACACATGGGCTGGTATTGAAATTTGCACCTCTTTGAGATGCATTTACAAGACAACTAAGAGAAGGAAATACAAATTGGTGTAACTATTCAATTGAAAGTCTACCTGTGCTTGTAACAGAGAGATATCAATATTCATTTACGTGTCCCTGCTTCTAGCGCCACGCTCCATGCTTAGAGCTCATTTGTGACTCTGAGGAGAAATGACACACACGTTGTGATACTCAGCAAATGCCTGCTGGCCACAAACACAAAAAAGTAATATTACGTCCACCAAAGAATCTTGCTTCCCCACATCTGTGTACACATTATTTGTTTGCAAATGATCTTGACATGTTCATTTCTTTTCATCTGACATGTTCACTGGCTAGCTTGCGAAGGATTTTTCTCATATGAAATGTATTAGTCAAATATGTTCCTCTGTGTTCCCCTCCTTATGGTGAGTACAAAGCACCAACTGAGAATGAGGCACTTCTCAGATTTTGGTCCATTGCTTCAGTCTAACAATAAAGGAAAGGTGGGAATGATGATGCAAGGTTATCTGTTATTACATGGCTTGGTTAAATACTTTCATTCTGATTGGTCAATCACAGCATCGTCAGAGCATTAGTTAGCTCCTTGGTTAGCTCACCTCACCGGGCAACCTGGCTTCCTGGCGTAGAGCCGTCCTCCCGACTGCATGAGTAGCCGTGTTATTAGCCGTGTAATAGGCGGTGTAATGTAGAGCGAGACAGTCAGTATTGTGAATTGAACCCCTTCAGGCTGATGCATCACTCTGTCAGGGTTCTAATTTGCAAAAATGATCGCTCTACATCATCCCTTACTTAAATACTGTAATAAGAGGGTGAGAAGATGGTTTTAAAGGGGTTGTTTTTGTTAAGAATGTCAAAGAAAAGAGAAAGAAAAGAAATAGAGGTGGGACTCCAGTATGTTCAAAATGACAACCCTAATGGACACCACCTTATTTCTGTTTGATTTAGTGTCTTCAATGCCTGTTTATTGAAGTATTCAATTTTCTGATTATTTTGAAGGCTTTGCATGCCTCCCTATTTAGTTATCTTTCTGAATTTTCTATTCCTTTTGAGCTTGCATGTGGCCATTTTATTTTTATGTATGTGGCAAAGCTTATCAGGCACATAATTCTAGATTCTTCCTGTTTAGGTTAAAGACTAAAGGTTGTTGCTATGGGAGTACCTGCCTATGATTTTCTTATTCTCTTTTATGTGTTGCTTTGAACAGTGTCAGACCTAACCATTCTTTTTTTAGCACTGTAAAAACATTTAAATATTTGTTCTTAGTTGTAAAGATGCTTCATTTTTTAGACGTATCAAAACATATTTTGGCAATATAAATTAATTTTTCTATAAGCTATGTTATGTCCTGCCTGAATTGGGGAAATTGTATTGTTTTTTGGCAATCAGCCCATGAACAGATCCAAGTCATATCCCCTGTCTCCTGACCTTGATAGGGACATGTTAGGTGAGCTCTTGGAAATAGCTTTTGGAGAGTGACATTAAACTCACCTCTCTTGGCGCCCTGGAAAAGCGGTGGTCTGATCCCCTCTTGTTAGCCAGCGGAAGGCAGATAGTGACTCCTTGACAACATTGGGACTCAATTGCCAGTGCTTATTATCCTTTGGCATAGAAACATCTCACGTCTTGCTTGCTGCACAGGCTGACCTCTATTTCATCACTTAACCGCTGATGATAAGATGGGGGAGACTCGAGCTGACTTATTCATGTTGAACCAACCAAGGTGAATACACAGCATGTTAGAGTTCGCAGGTCAATCATGTTGACACGTCAGTTGTTCAATAAATTCAAACAATAAGAGTGAAGGTTAGTTCTACATATTCAAGTGGTAATATCTTTCTCCCTCGTGTTTTGGTAGAAAAGTAGCTTTATGGCTTTTTTTAGTTTATTTTTTATGGCAGATTAGCATTATTGAACTTTCATTGAGTAATCTGCAGTATAACTCTGCTTATACATTTTGAATAATGACTACATGTACCATTAAACATTCAATATCCCTTTCCATTGCAGCTCTAGGGTTCATTGTGGAGGAAAGGTCAATGGTGTAGGGTTTGGTGATGCTATTAGATATCTGCAAGCTAAACCAATCAATGCCCAACCTTACGAGAGTGCCTACTAGCTATAGAGTGTAGGCCAATCTCACATATTCTTTTTGAGATTGTTGGACATGAAAGGATGAATGGCCAAAATAGATTCAAAGCATTCTTGGATCCTTGAATGATAACACTTGCAGCATAAAATCAGCTGGTCAGCCTAGCATAATTAAATAACATTTTAGTTTTTTACTGTTTCTGTCTGTTTGAGGGAAAGAGTGGGCAGTGATAATCTTTTGTTTACCCAGTTAATGTAGCATTTAATAGAATATTTACAAGGGTTTAGGAAAGGGCAAAGTGCTGCTAGTCTCTAAGAGCTGATTTGTTTTATTTTCCCATCATGTGTTCAGCTGTTAAATCATTTAGAGTTTTAGGAACCTCCTCATCGATAATGTATTCTGTTATCTTTTTTGATTTACCATTCGGCGCATGAGAAGCCAATTATAATATAGTTGAGTTTGTGCTTAATGTGCTGTATGAAATAAAAATTACAAAAATTCTATCTTTATTTAAATGAGAAGTTGCACTGCATTAATCTTGCTTTGATGTATTATGGCATTACATGGACTTCAACGCAGATAGAAACCCCTGAGTGTAATATGGGTTTTAAATTCATAATCAACGTCAAAAAAACTAACATTGAATGAAACACTAAGCTTTTCCAGTGTTTTTCCAATTGTTTTATGATTTTATTTTCATTAATAATCTACTTCTATCATGTTATTGTTCCAGACAAGAATGACTTGTCAATAATAACATTTATTGCACTGCATTCATGTGAACTCTTTGAATCTGTGATATGCTATCAGCAAGCGTATCAAAACATCTTCACATGCCATCTGTCCACATTTTCAAAGGTGCAATGAAAGAGATCCTGTAAACCCTGTAATACACACGCACTCACACAGAACTCCGCTATCAGTTTTTTTACAGGGGTTTGCAGATCATTAATGTACATGCACATGCACATAATTGTGTCCAGCAAAACCGTTAATGAGAGGAGGAAGCAAATTTAAGTACATGAGGTGACCTGCAACGTTATGATGCATGCTTCCCAGGTAGTAGAGGTTTACATGGGTTAACTGTCTGGTTTGATGAGACAGAGATAAATGGATTCTTGTTGCTGATTATAGTGTTTGCAGTGTTACCCACTGACTCACTGTCAAGATTGCAGAATTTGGTACAAGTGTGCATACAGTGGGCTTCTCCTGTAATGGTACATTTACCAAGGGTAACATTTTTGTTTATATATGTTATATATATATTTTTTCATACTTTCAGAGTTTTGGCTATCATTCCCATTGATTGTGATAACACCATGAGCTTAGAATATGAGCAGAATAACACAGGTATTAAATATTAGAATTTAAGAAACAGAATATGGTTGTGGCAACAATTAACAGTGAACAGCTTTTATGTAGACTTAGTTTAGATTGTTTTGTCTTTTCTTGAAAGTGATGTTAAAATACAAATCATGCTTTATTATTTGATAAGTTCAGCAACATGGTTAAAATATAATGTTTTGTATATTTTGTTGGCAGCTATAGATGCATGACAAGAATAAATCGTGGTAGACATCAATTGCAGAAAATTAAGTACAGATATTTGTGACAAACAGATACAGGTTAGGGCTTTTTTAACATCAATGCGATATCAACTTGTGCGATAAACACATCACGAAAGACTACGGCACATTCCGAAAGAGACTTTTTTTAGTTAGTTGAAAGAGAGTACTTTGTAAAGCTGAACTTTAAAATGTCAGTTCAATTTGTTCAATTATTCCAATTTGTTGGAAATTTCCTTTGTTTTTTTTTATTACCTGTGTAAAAATATTTAAATTTTTATTTTTGAATGTAACAGACACATCAACATTAACAACAGAAAAAAATATATAATGTATGTGTATATATATATTAGCGCTGTCAAACGATTACATTTTCTTAATCGTGATTAATCGTTGAATTTCTATAGTTAATTGCGATTAATCGAATGTTTTATCACATGATTAAAATTTAATTATTTTGCATTTCAGAACATTTTTAAGTCCATATTAACAATGGAAAGTCATTCTTACCAGTGTATCTTGATTGGGAATCAAATGAATGCAAAGGAAGTTACTTTATGAACTTGATTTTAAGATTTGTATTTGTTTATTATTTATTTATTTATTGTAAACTAAAGAAAACTGTGTGAATCTAGTCACACATTTGAATCTAGAGTCAATATTAGGGTTGGGTATTGTTTGGTTTGGATACCGGTGCTAAAGCAGTACTTTTAAAATGGTACCGGTGCCTTAACGGTGCCTGAACCGATGCTTTTTAAGAAAGTTTAAAAAAAGAAGGGTACTAAACAGTTGGCGACATTAAAGAACGGCTTGTTTATTGCTAAGGCCATATGGTCAAAATTAAATGATTTCATAATAATGTAATCACTATAACAATAACTTATTTCACTAGTAAATAGATATTGAATGACAAAAACAACCACCAGATGGGAAAAGGGTATTTAACAACAACTTTGAATGCACCACGAGGCTGTAAATTACCAGTTTTATTGAACGCACCGTCTGTGTTTTTCCGACAACAGCAGCTGCAGATTGTTACATCCTGGTGTTGAATCCTCTACAGTGAAATACAGACAAACTTTACACCGTTTAGCGTTAGCTGTCAGCATTGTAACCGTGTTTAATCCAGCTACTAGCTAGCGGTAGGCTAACATTAGCTGCTGTCGAGTATAGTGTTAACTAGTATCACATGCAGCGATGTTTCTGTTGCCTGTAACGTCTGTTTCAGAGCATCAGAGAGAAGTACAGACATATCAGTGGCACCAGAATGAGGCACCGAAATCCGCATTGCTATTCTTGCAGCAGCAGGATGTGTTACGAGGAAGTATGGCAAAATAGTAGCCTGTTAGGCACGACGAATAATTTAATACAATTACAAAAAAATTCTTGTTGAGATTGTTGGACATGAAAGGATGAATGGCCAAAATAGATTCAAAGCATTCTTGGATCCTTGAATGATAACACTTGCAGCATAAAATCAGCTGGTCAGCCTAACATAATTAAATAACATTTTAGTTTTTTACTGTTTCTGTCTGTTTGAGGGAAAGAGTGGGCAGTGATAATCTTTTGTTTACCCAGTTAATGTAGCATTTAATAGAATATTTACAAGGGTTTAGGAAAGGGCAAAGTGCTGCTAGTCTCTAAGAGCTGATTTGTTTTATTTTCCCATCATGTGTTCAGCTGTTAAATCATTTAGAGTTTTAGGAACCTCCTCATCGATAATGTATTCTGTTATCTTTTTTGATTTACCATTCGGCGCATGAGAAGCCAATTATAATATAGTTGAGTTTGTGCTTAATGTGCTGTATGAAATAAAAATGACAAAAATTCTATCTTTTTTTAAATGAGAAGTTGCACTGCATTAATCTTGCTTTGACGTATTATGGCATTACATGGACTTCAACGCAACTTTGAATGCACCACGAGGCTGTAAATTACCAGTTTCATTTCATCTGTGTTTTTCAGACAACAGCAGCTGCAGATTGTTACATCCCGGTGTTGAATTCTCTACAGTGAAATACAGACAAACTTTACACACCACATTAACGCATTATGCTCGGCCCTTAATCGCATCGCGATTAACGCGTTAATGCTGACAGCCCTACATATATATATGTATATATATATATATATATATATATATATATATATATATATATATATATATACACATTATAAATTTTTTTCAACAAAATATATATATACACACACATACATACACAACTGAAATATCGCACCCCAAACAAACATCCTTTCAGTTTTTTTTAATTTATCAAGCAATCTGTTGTATTTTAGCAATATACGGAAACCAGCAGAAAGGCAGAACTGAATACTTTAATTTGAATACACACCAATATCTGTTTATTAGGGGTACCACGATTTCCAGATTTCGTGATTCCCACAGTATTTTTTTCTCTCTCCACCCCCGCCTACTTGTGCACGTCTGAAGAACACAATGGCCCTCATTTATGAAACGTGCGTACGACCAAAAACAGGCGTAGGACGGGCGTACGCCGATTCCTATGCAAAGGAAGGGATTTATCAATTTGAACGTGAGCGTAGCTGCCATAAAATCTCACGTCTAGTCTGAACTCGTGTACGCAAGTTTTCGAGTCAGTGTGGACTTGCGGTGCAGCATATAAAAAGTTTAACAGGAGAAGGAGAAGTCATCAGTTGATCACGTATCAGTAATGCCTGTGGGGTTCTGGAGCCAGATGACCCGATGCCCAGAGAGCAGTGTCCAGTACAGCCCCAACTGGGGCTATACGAATGAGACAGGATGTTATTCCTCGCTTTTTAAAGGTATAGTGTTATGTTTGGCAGTGATATTCAATACAGGAGGAGGACACACGCTCTCCCTCACAGCTGTTGCCTGGTTCTGACTCATGAAAAAAACACGAGTAAAATAAAAGACACTGCATAAACTCCGCTACTGTGTGTTTATTTAAATATACGTAAACCATGTAGGCCTAAGAGATTGCAATATAAACCTGTATATTACTATGGGGACTATAGCATACATATGTCAAGGATGTATAAATTAAATAAACTTCAGCTGGAGTCCGATTTACCACGGCAACACTGTTGACTGCATCAGTGATCTCTTTCCATTCCCCATTCTTTCTACACCCTTTATTCACAATTTACGTCTCTCCATGTCGTAAATTGTAGGGGCGAGGCCTCAAAACCCAGAATATATTGGGGCATGATATTTAAATTTGATCGTTTCCAGCCGCTGCATTTATCAATGTACGACCATTCTTACCAGCCAGTATAATGCAGCTAAAGACACAGGGTAACACTAGCTTATAGCCTGCAGCTTGACTATTCCAGACACCATGGCAACTGACGGAGTCGGAAATAACGGAGAAACAACAGAAAATCCTCTTGCTTCCCTGAAGTCACCAGCCAACCACAAACATTTTACTTTTCCCGTGAGGGAGTTATGTAAACAAACAGCGAAGTTAAGCATGTGGGCTCCGATGGGACTCTATGGTGCCTTAAGGTACACGTCATTAAACTAATGGTGCATTCAATTGCGCCACTAAGAAACTCAAAATGTTGTTGCAAAGTACCCTTCTACTACCTAGTGGCTCTTATTGTGACATCGCTGTCTCTTGAAAAAAGAAAGTTTAAATTTAAAATTGAATCGTGACCTCAAATTGGAAAGTCGAATCATGGATTTGGAGAATCATGACACCCCTACTGTTCATTTATCCCAAGTAATATTGTTATTGCCATATTCAACGTTATTGCATATTTTCCTTAATATTGTGTAGCCCTAATACAGACAGTCTTTGTGTAACACCCTTATTCCTCACTGTCTGATCAGTCTAGAAAGTATGTTTTAACATGAGTAAAGAACTCCCTTATCCAGAGTTTTATGACTCCACTTCCTTAATGTTTAAACAGAGTGAGAGTGAAATGGAGATGGCCTGGAGTAGGGGAAAATAACAACTGGACTTGAGCTTTAAATCTGTCTGTCTGAACTGTCACACACACATATACACAGACAAACACCAGTCACGGACTGGATGTGTGTTATTACATCAAATGTCTGTGCTGTCAGGGAACAAGGCTGTTGGCTATTTGTGGCCAAAAGATGGACTGCAAAAAATAGTCCAGCTGTCAAATATGGCCAAATAAAACGAGACAAGTTGCATCTGAACATAGCTTGCTTGTGGGATGTGGCAGTCTCTTTGAGTGCGTAAGACACTTACTTTTAGGACAACGGCTTTGCACTCTGGTTCCCACTCTGGTGATGCAGCTGCTCGGAAACAAAGGCAGCCCTGTTCCTCTAGAGTTCACTTTAAATTGCAATGAGTTGAAACCCATCTAACCAGTGGTTGTGAGTCTGATTCGAAGAACGTGCCTTTCTCCTGACAACTACTTCTACTGTACCCCAAGAGGCTGGAGCTTCATAGAGTACCTTCATATCATTCCTTGGGTTTGTTTTTGAAAGATCTGCCTTACTGCTAAACGTATATTAAGCTTAAATATCAGATGCCAGATCCACAGTCACCAACCTCAGACACGATACTTTCTATTATAATATTCTGGCAAACTAATTCCATTTAATAGTTTTAGAACCATGTAATAACTCATGTAATTGTTTAATCATGTGTGGCTTCCCCCCCCATCATGTCCTTTTGTTGTACGTGAATCATTTTCTTAAATGCAAAATGTATCTCAATTCTGTTTTGAGCTGCAAACACACAAAAATTGCAAATTGGCTAAATACAATGATACTGAATTTAACATGAAATGTTTACTATCATACCATCATTTGGCATAATGTGACATCATGTATTTAAATGTCACTTTTATGTTAGAGAAGTGCTACAGTGAGGGAATTCCCTTAGTTTATGTTTAGCCATAACTGAGTGGGAAGATTAGATTCAGGGGTGGACTTAGATAGTAAAGTAGAACATACAGTAGCTGATCTGTGTCAGAAAGGTCATTATTGCACACAGAACTCCCACCTTCAGGGTGGAAATATAATAGGAAATGTGAACATTATTATACAAACAATTCCTTCTTTATTTTCTCTTCTGACAGTGATGTCATGGTACTATGCATTAATAAAAATACTTTTCGGTTTGCTAAAACCACTTGAAATTAATGTGTGGCACTGGAGATAAAATTACACGCTACTGAAGCCTACTCAACTAGCAGAAACATGTTCACTGGGGACCTGACATATCAGCACCTGGCATCACAAACATCATGATATGCATAATTAATACAAATTAAGTATTCCTTTTACAATATTACAATCCAAATTATTCAAGATCATAGCCACAAATTGTGTGTGTGTGTGTGTGTGTGTGTGTGTGTGTGTGTATGTGTGTGTGTGTGTGTGTGTGTGTGCGTGCGTGTGTGTGCGTGTGTGTGTGTGTGTGTGTGTTTGTGTTATTTTTAGCAAAATAATCCATTTCCCAGATGGTAAAATGTGTCACCCTTCATAATGTCATTGTTGTAAAATAGTAATTAAAAGCAGTGATACTTAAGCCTCTGAAATGATGCAGCTCTGCTGCAATAAAGTTGCAACCTGCTCCTGCCTATCGCTAACTAACTACCCTGCAAACAGAGAAACCCTTCAAGGCATGATACTGCCAGCACTGTAACGTAACCAGAGTTGCAAGGGCTCAGGCTACAGCACAAAGTTCAGCATTTGCACCATAAAGCTTCATTCACAGAGTGAGCCAGCAAAGATTTCAGAACAGCCAAAGTCCTGGGGGGAGATACCAATGAGCTCAAAATCCAATCCGATGAGGAAAAGAACAAAGAGCATTGGTTGCACATTACCTGTTCATTCCATGTAAAGTATTGACAGTGCACTGCGCTGCAGGGTAATCCACTCAAGGAAGAGGAAATTTGCAATTCTGGTCCACCGAGGCTTGGTAAACAGTCTAGCAGTTGTAGCAAAATAATTAATTTCCCAGATGGTAAAATTGAACCGAGATGATCACTTATTTGTCTGTGTTCCACTAAATTTAAAAGTTGATTTTAGGCTCAGATCAAATGCTCATGCACATTTTATATCATGCTTTTGTTTTCTTTGTTTGGTTAAGTTCACCTGGACTCAGTGTTTGCAACCATTATTATTATTATTATTATTATTATTATTACTACCATAATGCATACGTTTTCCTCAATAGAACTTTTATCTAGACTTATTACTTTAAAGCTGGGCTTAAATAACATGATGACATCAAGAAACGCATACAAGCATAGCCTTTATAGTACTGTTTTTGTATTTACATAATTTAGTACTTTCTTTATCTTTGTAATACCATATGCAGCATTTTAATCCTACTAAAACTATTTATAGATGTAAACAAGTCAAGAATACACAACAATGATTCAATTGAGAGATCATCTCATCTAACAACACAGATTGCAGGGAAGCTTTACTAATAATCCTGGACTCTTAACTTCAGTCTCTGCTTTGTGAGCTGCACATTTTCATGTAATTAAAATGGGGTGGCAGTAGCTCAGTCCGTAGGGAGTTGGGTTGTTCCCATACGGACTGAAGTACGGAGTGTGGACTGGTACAGGCAACACAAATGTCTCAGATTTATTTCGGCACCACAGCAACATTTTCCTGTAAATGACTGTTGGCTTGACTATCTGGTTTCGCTTCACAAGAATCTAATGTTGACAAATGATGCTGTCTTGTCAAGGTGGTTTATTTATGGTCGGTGTACAGTACCTATTATGTGCACAGCTCAGTGACTTGACGGTCTGACATACCACTACCATCTTGCATCTCAGCTCTCCAAGTTATTCTGTCACTGCTTGCCAGATGCAACTCCGCCTGTGTTCAACAAAATACTAATAACTTGTTTGGATCTTTGCTGAACTTGCCTAATGGGTAACACTTTATTTGAAGGGTATGCATAAGACTAACATGACCCTGACTGTCAGATGCATATACTGTATAAGTGAAGCCAAAACATCTTGATCGTCCCTGACGTCTGGCAGTATAGGCCAAAAATCCATGGATGGTGCATGTACCAAACTAAAAAGTCAGAGTACATGTCGAATACATTTTCCCAAAGATGGTTTCTGTCGTTTTAGCTTAAGTTAAGTGTTCATTTTGTGTTGTATGTTTTTTTTTTTATTAGTTATTTGATGCTATAAAAACTAGGGCTGCACGATTTGGAGAAAAAGTCATATTGCCATTGCCATTTACAATGTTGCAATTGCGATATAACGATATCATGAGTCAACTTGCTTGATTATTAAAGAAAATGCTAAAATTTTTAAATATGTATTCCTCAACTTGAACATACAAAGTTGAACGAGCATAATAAGAAATACATAAACAAAACGTGCAATACTTTTTTGAAACCCTCTACACTTCTGATACTCACGTGACCATGCCTAAACCGACTGACTGGTCATATGTTGTACATTGTGGACGTTGTAGGGGTAGGATAGCGCTTAGTCCATTTCGACGACGTTCGATGGATGTCCGTTACCTTCCAATTTCATTATGTTGGAATTTTAAACTCCGGTGGATTTATGAGGACTATGGTTAACTGCTCCTCAGATCTCTGCTGGGTAAATCCAGACAGCTAGCTAGACTATCTGTCCACTCTGAGTTTTCTGTTGCACGACTACAACAACTTCTGAACGTACACATATTCCACTAAAACAAGTTCCTTCCCGAGGCTATTTTGCAGCAGCACCGTGGCTCCGTCAGATGCTTAGCTGCCCAAGACAATTGTGATTGCTTTAAGGAAATGCCAATAAACCACAGAACATTTTTCTCCCATCCTGGAATGCTGTGTGGACTAGCCAGACCCTCCTATGCAGTGCTGTGGACAAAGGTCTGGCAATGCGAGACTAGGTAGCGCTTAAACATACAATATGTACGTTCTACGAAATAAACCTCTCCTCCCTGTTAATTAATTTCTATTAAAGTAAAATGAAGAAAAATAAGGAATGGAGGAAGATAAGTGGGTCTGAATGGTGTTGATACTTGAAAGAATATAATAATGAATGCATACAGCAAAACCAGGTACAGTGAATTCTAAATATTTTCTTATTCCCTGCCTTAACCTCAACAAAAGTGGCAGGAAGGACAACTCACCCCTTTTCCTTACCTTGAGCTCTCCCCCCTCCCTGTGCAGTGTTTATTAAATCACAGAGCACATAAACACTTTATTAAATGAGAAAATGTTGAAATTCAGACATTCCTTTCCAGTTGAGTTTGTTCTCACACTCCTCTGCTCTTAAATTGATTTCACGCTCTGTGGCTATCTGCATGGGAAATAATGTGCAGCATTATTAACTGGGAGAAAGGGAGGAGAAAATCACATGGGAGGACAGGAGGCTCTGACTAAGAATCTGGTCCCCAGCTAAACTCCGGCAGTCTGTCAACTAAAGCCGCATCCAAATCTAAAGTGGGTATTCAGATCAAATTAACATTGTTCTGTTGATGCCGTGCTTCTTCTAAGGACGAAGCCATTTGAGCTTTGGGAAGCTAGTGTTGATGAGCGTCTCCACTTTTTCTCAGTCTGCTGTGCCAAAGAGGCCAACCTCTTCTGCCCTCATCTGGGGTACATTGATTTGAATCTTCTCTCTCAAGACTCAGTTGCAGGGAAAAGTCATTGATGGTAAACCATAGTTTTAAAGTTAAGACAATGCAAAGTCTTTTTGTTCTGCTTCTGATCATTTATTCTGTTTTAATTAAACTCTTTTCTAACATCACATTGTTTCCTTAAAAACCACATTGTAATAGTAAAGTCAAACAAATGAGTATCAATCATGAGTTGATTGCAACACTTCGAACTGAAAAACATATTTTTCTTGCTGTGCACCGAAACACCTGGTAAACTAAACTATACATCTTCCAAGTCCTAATTCTTTGCCGTTGTTATCTTGGTATCTCGCAAATTTTCATTATCTAAATATAAAAAATATTCTCCAACATCTTCCTGTAAAACATGAAAAATGAATTCCCCCTACAGCTCCCATCTGTTCCATCCATCAGACAATGTGGATGACGTAGGTGTGGGTGGAGGCCAACAGTTCTCTGCAACACTATAGTTCTGAAAGTAGAAGTACACAGAACACCAGGAACCACTGACATCGCCTGCACCCGGCCAACTGTGGGCAGATCAATTGTGCTGCCTGTTCAGATTCATTTTACAGCTGCCCAAACTGCTGTTGCTGTTTACCAGGAAAGTAGACCCTGGCATGCTTGTTGCACCCTGTGTATCTACACTGAGAGCCCACACTCGCTAAGTAATGCACACGTTTGAGCAACCAAATCAAATTTTGAATAGTAATCACTGTTACAACCCCCACTACATGTTTAATTTCTCGTGACAATATGACGGCTAAAACCCTATACTCAACTGAGGCTGTATAGCGCAAGTAAATGAAGTCAGTAAAGGAATATCTGAAATTGGTCAAATAGATTCCAAAATATACTGTACTCTTCAATTAAAATATTGTAGATGCTCAAAACTGGGGAGAAACACTGGTGGAATTCATCCTGTAAAAGTAGAGCCTCATACTGGATGTATTACAATTTATGTACAGTATGTACAGTTGTTAATGATGGGGCATGCAGGGAATGAATTCAACAACAAAACCAGAAGAAATACATTCATTGATTCAGTTTTGTTAGTGTGGCATAGGGCTTCCTACATCAGGGAAAACAAATTCAACTAAAAGACCCCAAACATGACAGCTTGAAAACACATTGAGTAAATTTCTGGGAGATAAAACCAAACCAGCTGCCCAGTATCACAATTGGAATCCCTTGATGATGGCAGGAAAGCAAATTACACAGTTTGAGTTCAACTGTACCAGTTTAGAGCTCAAATCATGTTGATGACCGAGCTGTGTCGATCATTCAGTTTGAGCATTTGCTGTCATGCTGTTTCATAACCCACTAAGAGATCTGCTCAACAAATAAACATTGTTATGAATACCAACAACAAGGTAATTAAAGACTCAAATTGTGTTTCACTTGCATAATAACTTGTTGTTTACTACACTGTGTGTTTTATGTAATCCAAATGCAATCCAAATGTTGTTTACAGATGTGATGGCAATCTACAGGCATGCTCTCTTAATTTCAAGCTAAACAGGTTAAAAGAGATGGTACTAATGAAAGCAAGTACTTCATTTATAACAACTGCAGTGTAGCTGCTCTAGAATAAAAAAAAAACATGATGATAACAAATGCAAACTTGGACAGCAGTATAGTCTCTTACAAAACCAGATAAGAAAGTGCAAATGTTACACCCATAAGTCCTAAGGGCAAACACTGAGCTTGATACTCAGGGCTAGATTTAGAAAGAGTGCATGGTATTGGTAATCGGTATAATCAGTATATGTGCTGGCTGTCTATATGAAGCCTTTGTCTCCATTCGGATATTCAACTCATTTTGTGTAAGAAAATTAGATATTGTCTCCAAATAGCCTACATTTGATTATCAGAATTAATAAGGAATTGTAAAACTGCCTTGACATGAATTACTAAAAGCACATAATGCTTTGACTCATTGCTGTAGGATTTTGTGTTGCAGTGCTGCAACACATTCTCATGAACGGGTCCCGTATGATATCATATGAAAATGTATGCACACCAAAACGTATGATATCCTACAAAATTAGGAGACGGCGGGCTTGACGCCGGTTGGCTACGCGAGCAGCAGTTGCTAGCTGTTTAAGCCGCTACAGAGCTTTGCGACACAGGCTACGGACCTCCGTCACAGCTCGGTCGTATCAGCGGCAGTTAGTAGATGTGTTTAGCCGAAAATGGGAGACTTTGAGCCGGGTACAGAGCACTGTGAGCTGCCGCTCGTTTCGGCTGATATTACGGTTAAATTTAGTCCACAAAATATAAGTGTTTTGCCGCAACGAAAGTTAAGATTAGGCACCAAAACGACTAGTTAAGTTTAGGAAAAGATCGTGGTTTGGATTAAAACACCCCTGAGAAACACACATTTCCTGGTTGAAAGTCTTTTGTTTTTCCGGGAAGCGAACTCCGATCCCTGGCTTGATAGTCCTGTGTGTTAACGCACACCTACCCACCCTGATCACCTCCCGATGCGGCCCGTCGTGTTGTTACAGTGGCCGTTACTGTAGTGAATACAGCAAAAACGTGGAATGCTTAGGAATTACAGTGCTTAACTTTTCGTAGCTTTTTGAACGAATGGTTCATGAGAACAGGCTGTGTGTTGTTTATGTGGAACTATGAAAATAGACATGCAATACTGTATGGTATATGTGATGTTATAAAACTTTCAAAGAGTAAAACATAGGCCTACTAACTGACACATATGTTATTTTCCTTTTTTGAGAGTGAGAAGAGATTTTTCAATTACATGTCCGTGTGTTAAGTCAAAGCTGTGTTCAGGATAACTAAGAGTGGAGATGGGGAAACCACTAACCTGGCTCTCTTTAAAGTTCAAAAATGCACATTCCAACACCTCTATTAACACAATGAATCTTGCTATTTTACCTATGTATGAACAGAAATATAAAAGCAATAATTTGTGATTTTATGTGTTTCAGCTGTTTCCTGACGAACAACAGTTAATTCACCCATCCAGCACTTCTGTGCAGTTTCTCTGGCTATGACTAGTGAGCACAAGTTTGGATTTAGTGTCAGTACAGGCACAATGATGCCAAACCTTGGCAGTCACTGTGCATAGCTTTTGTTCACAAGAAATAGTCAGAACATAACTCCCCTAAAGCCACAAACTGTTGTTTTTTCATTTCCCTCTATATATATATGTTAAACAAAAAAGATGCATAGTGCAAGTAAGACGGCTTTAGATTTGGAGTTCGCCGCATTTCATTTTTGAACTTTGGATAAAGCACAGGCTAGCTGTTTAGCTGCTTAATGCTAAACGAGGCTAACTCCAGCTCTGTACTCAATGCACGGATATGAGATTGACATCAATATTTTGATTGCACTCAGAAAGACAATACATACATTTGCTTCTCAAAATGTTAAACTAATTGTTGTAACACAAAATTTAATCTGCATATAATCCACATATTTACATTTCAAAAATTCAGGATCAGGATTATCATCAACTCTTCAGCGCACAAAATAATCCATCTGTCTAGGCTCACCTGCTAATACACGTGTCTTAGTCTCTCCTATGAATCTTTGATGCACTGTTGGCTCAAATTCATTTCTCAAAACACTAAACAGAACATACAGTGAATCAGGGACAACATGAGCCATAAATTGGTAACTGAAGAGGATCTGGTCAGCAAATAAAAAGGGAACATACAACAAACCTTGCAATCTGGCTCACGATGACACAGAAAGTGCTTTTTAATCTAATAGAGAGCTTTTGAGCTGTGAATTAGTGTGTGCATAGAGTGGAGGTAGTAATCCTTGAACCAGCATGAGCTGGTGCTCTGAGTCCTCCTACGCTGCTACAGGGTGACACAGACAATTCTCTCTGTAAATTCTCTTCCAGTCTTTGGGTTGTTAGTGATGTATGAAAATCTTTGTAAACAGTCCTGAGAGGATCCTGTCAAATACTGAATAATGTTTTGCTGCACTACAGTGCTACATTAGACTAATATAGTACTTCATGCTCCATTTGCGTGTAAATACACTCCGCTTAGTGCAGTGAGCTTGGAACAGCATGACATCTGGTGCCTTGCTCAAAGGCATTATGACAATGATGGAGAATTTTTGTACTGCAGTCACTGGCTCACATGGCTCTTGCATCACTACTAACACTAGCATTATCATATTAATAATTCAGCTGACATGTACTCTCAGTTGCACATTTCAGTTTACCAACTTTCCAAATTGCGGAAGTGGAATTCCATGTTTTGTTTCTTTAATCTCCGTCACTGAGTGAGTCACTCACTCCAGGACACAGGAGGTTAGGAGAGATACACACTGAAGGCTGGGGACAGATTCACAGAATGTCAGTCTAGGGAATTGAAGCATTGCTTTGGAGGACAGTGAGTGAGTCTCCAGGGCCAGCAACTGCTCTGATATCCTCGACCAGACATTTCTGCTGCTTCCCCTGCTAGCGTCCTGTGTCCTATTGTCCTCTCACTTTGTCAAAACTGCAGCATCCCCGGAGACAAAGGTAAAATGAAAATGGGGAAGCTCTACCTTTGCAGGCTCTACCTCACTGTCTTAAAAATAGCCCATCATTCCGTAAATGCTAAGATTTACAATGAACAACAGCACTCCCAGGTCATTCCTTGCTTTGTTTGCAATGCTTTGTTTTATTTATTCTTTGTGACTGTTCTATATTTAATATTTCTGCTGAGATGAGGAGCTTATAGCTTTGTAGAAATGTGTCCATGATGCGTTCTGAACACCTGAGCACATCACAACAGCTAAAAGACATAGAAGAAATATGAAAACTAGTTGACGCTGGAGAACAGATGTATGTTGGTTACCGGGTCAAGTTTTTTTTTTTTTCAAAACCACATCTATCATAGATGTGCTTCAGCTCTAGCCAGCTTCCAGACCATTATATATGACCATCCACATCTCAGATTTGTTGAGCAATTTCAATGCGTTTGGTGTTGTCAGTGACAACACCAAACAGCAAAAAGAAAAACTCTGAGCTAGGGCTGTCATTGAATATTCTAAATTTGAATATATATTCAAAGTGCAAGGAAAATCAGACATTCCAATCTGATAACTTATATTAGAGTATTAACTTTTCGTAGCTTTTTGTACGAATGGTTCATGAGAACAGGCTGTGTGTTGTTTATGTGGAAATATGAAAATAGACATGCAATACCGTATGGTATATGTAATGTTATAAAACTCAAAGAGTAAAACATACTAACTGACACATATGTTATTTGCCTTTTTTGAGAGTGAGAAGAGATTGATCATGTCTCTGTGTTAAGTCAAAGCTGTGTTCAGGATAGCCAAGACTGAAGACGGGGAAAGCACTAACCTGGCTCTCTTTAAAGTTCTGCTTGACAGTATTTTAAACCAATGTGCAGACTTGAAATATGAAAAGCCTTCAAATTCATCAATCTATTATTCAATATATTATCCCAGGCTCATTGTCTAACCACCTCAGTCAACACAACTCCATCAACATAGCCCCTCACAATTGTTTTAAGTCTTAATGCCCACCAGGACTGTTGGTCTGAAATAAAGCTTTTCTGAAAGTATGCACTCAATACAATATAGAAAGCTAACCTTACCCTAACCTTAGTAGCGTTCAACTCGTCATTATTTAAGCATGCTCTAGCTCTAGTTTGTTTCAAAGGCCGGGCAAAGGGAAGAGGTTTTTGTGAGACAACTGATATGACCACAACTACTGACACATCCAGAGATCCCACAGCATCCTGTACCCGCGTTTGTCACTAGGCATGCTCTCAAAGGTGCCACAACAACATTTCTATTAAATGCAAAGGAACAGAGATTATATAAACAGATTAAACAGGTGACTTTGCAACTGTTTTTAGGTTTTAACAGACACACACTGCCATTAGCAAGACACACCACTCTACCATCCTGTCTTATAAAGATAGGTTGTTACAGAGCTTTTGGGCCGTATGGTATCATCAGTAGACAAGGATGGGGGGGGATACAACTGTCAGATAGATGTGTTTGCAACTTAGAACAAAGGAGTACCTGTTTTTCTTGGGTTTGTCGAGCATTAACATTTACCATGGACATGTTTCTTGGAGAACATGAGCAGCTAGGTTTTCAGTGGGGACTGGCATTTGTGTTGTTGCTCTTCTTGTCTAGCATACCAACAAATTCATATCACCTTTGCAGCCAACACCAACAAAACAGGACTTTCATTTTTCTTATTACTACGGACATATTTGAGCTCCAGCCAGCAACAGGACACTTTATTTTGAAGCAGCAATGTTTGAACAACTTTTAAAGGCGGGACATGTTCCACTCCACCATTTTATTTACTGTACCCAGTTCCCATTCTGGAAATTAATAACAGAACTTCAAAAATATTTTTTTAAATTAATCTGTATCTTTCCAGAGGGAATGCTTTTTGCCACATTTGATTTCAAGTCTCAATAACCATTTCACAGATATTAGTAAAAGATGAGGTGTCTCAGATCACTCAGTAGGGCGAGAAACACACCTTTACAGTAACATTTAAAAGCATTGCCTCAGGCAAATTCCTGAGAAAATTTCAGCGGTTTCCTACTCCTTGGTGAGAAAAGAGCAGCAGCTTCTGTGATGCTCGAGAACAGTGAAATACTGTTGGCAGTTATTGCAACATACGTTGAAAACACGCACAGCTTGTCTTTTGACAAACATGTCATAGCTTTGAACTATAGTGCCAGCAACAGCAGTTAAGAAAGAATGCAAAAGATTTACCAAATATTTCTTTGTAAAGGAAGATAAACTGCACAACAGTTAAACACAGTTATTCAACCATCAGACTTGTGGAAAGAGGTTTGAGCTAAGGTGTGCTGCAGTGGCACAATGAGAGTTAAGAGAGAAGTGCACTGATAGCATCCTATCAAAGAAGCTGTCATGAAATGTATGTCAGACCCTATATGCAAGTGGTGTTTACCCTCTCTGAACAACTTCTCCCCTTGCACTCAAACAAGGTGTTCATGCATATGGCTGTCAAGACAGAGAGACACATTTCTTTAAAGCATAAGCACGCATGCACATCGGATAGACACCTTTGCACAAGTGAGAAGCCCAGGTGCCACCTCTGTTTAAAGTGGTGTGCTAACAGTAATGGGAAGAAAAACAAGTGGTTATGGCTATTTACATTTTTTAACGAACATCACAAATCACAACACAGTACATTTTTATCATTATGCGTTAAGAAAGGCATACATTTTCGGTGCAGAGCAATGCTTGTACAATGGGTTACTCAGATGTCCACATTTATTGTATAATGCATAAAGCTATAATCTTAGACATGTTAACATATTAACTTGTTAGAGTTATTGATCAAAGGAGGCTAAGACCACTGAGATTTACTAATAAAAGCCTAGCTTCATTAAGTGTTTCTTCATACTCTGTTTAGATCAATTACACTAACATGTGACTACTTCAGCTAATACCACTGGGGAATTAATGCAGATGGTCAGATGACTTGTGAGCTGTATGTCCTGAAGCACGCTGAGCAGAGTGTTGGCAGATCACACTGCAAAATTTAAGACTGTGTCCTACATGGACAGCATTACATACATTTGTTAATGCAACATGTTTATAAATGCAGCCCAAGTTTCCAAAATAACATTTTATTCATATCACTGAAGGACAATTCTGTTCTTAAAGTGCTCATATTATGCTTTTTGGCCTTTTCCCTTTCCTTTATTGTGTTATATATATTTTTGTGCATGTTACAGGTTTACAAAGTGAAAAAACCCAAAGTCCACCCCAAAGGGACTTACCATCTCCAACAGAAAACACTGTTCACAAACAGCTCTATTGTAGTCCAGCCTTTACTTCCATGACAAATGCTCGTCACTTTGTAACACACGTTATAATGCTCGCCTAGCTGCTAGCGTGGCACGCCCTCATACTCTGCTTCTGACTGGCTAGTAGTCCTTACTTAGCTACTGCACATGTGTGACTCCAAACAAAGATGGAATAGATGCCTCACTCTGTAGCTAAAACAGAGAGCTCAACACACAGGGTGAAAAGAGGAGCTGCAGCAATGTGCAGTACAACAAAAATATGGTGTTTTTTGAAAATTAAACCACTTAAACCTATTCTGGTACAACCTCTAAATACAATTATGAACCTGAAAATTAGCATAATATGAGCACTTTAAGAGAAGCCTCAGACAAGTCAGACAAAAATGTACAGTACACAAAACTTCTAAAAAGAAAAAGAAAAAAAGACATGATGTGTAATGCTGAAATGATTAGTCAATTGATGACAACCCTAAAGATGTTAAAAATGTGCTGTCTACAGCATCTTCACTTGCTGCTTTTCTCTGTTTTCCATTTCTGTAAATTAAGGGGACAACAGGTCCTTGCTTTAGCAACTCCGTTTAGTTTTTAGATTTCTTTTTCTTTTTACATTTTTCTGACATTTTATAGACCAGACAACTCATAAAATAAACCAAAAAATAGATTGTTAATAATCAATACAAATCTGTGGTTGAAGCTTGTATTTTTATTTATTTAATTGCACAACATTTAAGCAGTTTGCTGTTGTCAGACAAGTGCTGTATGAGTCTGTACTGTAGATCAATTCGCTATGTATTTATATTACAATAAGTTTGCTGTTTGCTGGCTGGCACACCACTGAAGCACAATAGTCTGAACCAGTGGAGACTTCTATTACGACTATAGAAAGATTACTATTACTACTATTTGCTCTCTGAAGAGGATCTTTCATGGAGAAAAAAAATACCAGATGTTGCAGACCGAATGAATCTTTACACCAGAAGCTTTTGAACAGATGAGCTCCTAACGAGGCTGAGGGTCAACACTTCCATTGAAAGTGGATGTAAATGGTCTCCCATAGGAGCCAGCCACAGGAAGGGCCCTGAGCAAGAGGCAAAAGAACCAAGTTTCCCTCAGGCCTTTTCAGTTTCCCTATTAGGTGATGTTAAGGAGGTGAGCACAGCTGGCTGGGCTCATTCTTTCCATTTAATGCTTTCTAGACATTACAATATAATAGATATATGCTAACTTTGAACTCATCTTCTAATGCAAATTGCAGGATGTCAAGAGATGTTGAACCCTAAACTTTTTTTCTTTTTTTTTGTTCAGTGGTGTTTATTGAACCGACGAGACAGTCTTCTGTAACAAGAAATGGCTGTTTGATAAGGTCCAAACAAAGCAACTACTTCTTTGCAGGTCTCAAAGTGAGTGGAAGTAATGACGAGCAGACAGTCAGAGCTTCGCAGAATATCTGCTGACACTTTCAACAAAATAAAATAGATTAAATTGAAAATGTAACACACATTTTGAAAATTATAAAAAAGGGAGCTAGAGTGGTAGTTGATAATAGAGCTTGGAATCATGATGCTGTGAGGTTCACAGTTTGTCACTACTGGTTAGTGACTTGGGGATTTAGAACACAAACATAGCCTTGTTGGCTACTGATCCACTGAATAAAGCTGGCATCGTAGGTCTTAGATCTGTTTAAACACTTTTGAAATAAAATATCTACTTTATGGAGCCGAAAGATTTTGAATATTAAATAAATAAATACATGAGAATACATTATGATCATATGAATACTTTGTGTGAACTATATAAATACAAAATTTGTAAAACAATTTAAGAACTGATTAAAACTCTTCTTGAGTTTGAATAATTAATCATCCATTGCTCTAATATTGAAAACATGGTATGTAAGATATTCTTAGAATTGAAAAAGAAAATCAAATGCGGTTGTTATCGTCAAACAATCATAATACTTAACATCAAAATCTATCTTTTCAAGGGCAACAATCCCATTGCTTAATACATTAACCTGGAAAGCTACAATTTGGAAAGGAATCTAAAAAGCTGGTAAAAAATAAAATACTGGAGAACAAAAATATTGACTCCTTGAAGTTCTCTCATTCATTTGTCTCTTGCGCATGTCGTTTTTTAATAGCGCCTCACTGTATTCCGCCTAAGTTTTAATAGTTTAATTGGGTCCATTTCAAATCTGGGAGGATTTCTACGTGTAAAATTCCTCAAACAGAAATGTCTATCTCTGGCTGAAAGAGTCAACACATTTCAGCCTTTTTGTCCATTTCCTATTTCCTGCACTGAGCCCACCTATTCACTCCCCCGACCCAAAATACATGCATGGAGGCTAATCCATCCTCTCTTATGTAAACAACCACCTACACAGACTCCTCTTCCACTTCTTCTTTAATTTCTCCCAACACACAGTCTGTGGACTCTTTATATCGGTGTTACATTTGAGCCATGGTAAAATACAAATCAAACAGATGCTTTCGCTATAAGGAATTTGTGCAATACAGTGATGCATAGTTCTAGGACAGCTCAAGGTTAGTCTTGTGTGGTCTCTCTACATGAATTACAAATAGGTGTGTGTGTGTGTGTGTGTGTGTGTGTGTGTGTGTGTGTGTGTGTGTGTGTGTGTGTGTGTGTTCTTGTTTAACTATATTCGTGGGGTCCAAAAACCGTGAATACAGTATACTTGTGGGGTCCGGACAGCTTTGTGGGGAAAAAATGCTGGACCCCACAACTTTGTAGGGCTGTTTTAGGGTTAAGACTTGGTTTTAGGATTAGGGTTAAAATTAGGTTATGGTTAGGGTGAGGGTAAGTGTTAAGTTTGTAAGTAGGCATTTAGTTGTGATGGTTAAGGTTAGGGTAAGGGGCTAGGGAATGCATTATGTCAATGACAGGTCCCCACAAAGATAGTGAAACGCACTGTGTGTGTGTGTGTGTGTGTGTGTGTGTGTGTGTGTGTGTGTGTGTGTGTGTGTGTGTGTGTGTGGCTTCCTAGCAACAACACTAGACTAGGATACATGGATTTCTGTCTTTTTAATATTTGTTTTCATTTAAAAAATGTATTTATCATATGCCTTGAAGAACTTACAAACATTTTTTACACCAATGTGTAAGTTCCTCATGTAGAGATATGTGTTTTGCCTTTCCTAGCATATTTTCACTTCTTTATTTTACACAAAACATAATGTAATTTCTCATTTAAAGATACAATGGAAGAAAAAAAACAAAAACAAACATTCATAGTTCAACATTTTGGGAGTGCACTTATTAGCTTTCTTTTAGAGTTAGATGAGAAGATTTATCCCACTCGGTATCAATCTTCTCATCTAACACAGAAAACAGCATATTTCACACACAAGGATTTGCTTTTTTCTTTCAATACTGCATCCTTTCTGAATTGATGCCCCCTGTGTAAAAAGTATTGTGTTCCAGGAGTGCTTCCAGTATTAACTCTGTCTAGCTCTATGTCACAGGATTATGTTAAAGGTCATAGATACCAATTCAATCCTAGGAATGTGTTGTTTTTGTACCAATGTTTCCCGCATTGTCCGTAATTTAAACACTACACTGCATTCTCCCTTTTTTCATTAAATTTACATTTACCACAGTATTATTGTAGAGGCCTTGTTGGTGGACAAGCATAATGGATGGTAGAATGCAACATTTTTTAATTCGGCCGCAAGTTCAGAGCAAATGCATTTACCTTGCGCAGATTAGTTTCGAATTAAATTTATATAACATGGGGTCTAAGCATTCAGACCTTTCCCGGTAGCTCCCCGCGTCTCCTTTCTTTGAGCAAGTTTAATTATCTTTAATGGCAAAGTCAGGCTCTGCTTATCTAGTGAGAAACAAGGTCCATTCCTCATAAATTCATTATAGGCTACTGTTGGGCCTGGGTAGAAGATGGTGCTTAAGGCAAGTAAATATCTTGTGTCATTTATGGAAATGCAGAGGATGAAGTTTGCTGTGGTATTTTGAATTGATTAGACTTGAAACAAAAAGACCCATTAAGACAGAAATAATTAATTGTAATCAACATGTATTAAAAATCATGCACAACCTGAAGGATGGACACATTTTCAAATATGTTAAGATAAATCTATATCAGATGTGCAATTGTGCGGACAGGGGTTATTTTTATTTTTAGTATGGAGATCCAGTCTTAAATTTACTTTAGATAGCTTATTTGAAATTATTTTTTTATTAGACAGGGGAACATTATCTCAATGGCACTAAATATATTTCTTATCATATTTGAAAAAAATAAGACAATTAGGTAAAAGATTTGTTTAGATATCAGCTGTTGCCTTCTGTTGTTGGCTGTCCTTGGCCTGAGTCACTTGATACGCGGTAATGTATGATGTGTGCTGTGTGTGAGGTCACTTGTGGAGAAGGATGACACCAGCAAGATTAACTTATTACATTTCATGCAGATTGGAGTTTTAAATTATGCAAACAATACTCAGAGTCAGAGCTGCTCTCCAGACAGACATGATATCATTGGCTGAGTTAAACCTAAATGGATTGAGTCAGAAATCCACCACCCACATGTTTTCTGGCTAAGTAACACTACACTGAAGCTCGGAAAAGATGAGAAGTAGGAGAGGATGAAACCAATACTGTAAAACTGTCTCACGCTACTAACTGAAAGAATGTAATTTAGCTAAGTATTTACTGCAGGTGACCCAGTCTAACTTACCGGCCAAGTTATGGTTTCTGTAATGGGCTCAGGATCAAATAGATGCAAATGACACAGCCTACTGCCATTCTAAATTTTTTTCTGCTAATTTTGAACTATCCCAGTGGAATAGATACTTTTATTACAAACGCCTATCAATCTGAAATAAATAACAAATGCCCTGGGTTATTCAAATATCCGAATACAATGAACTATGAATCTTTAGGAGTTGCACCAAGAGTTTGCAAATTACTAATTATATTACCTGTGTGAATGGTTCACCCAATTAAACTTAAAACGTTTACCATCATCAGCATTTAGCTTGTTATAATGTACTCAGAACAACGTACAGTAACTGCTCAAAAAAAAAAAAAACTAAACCAATTGTCACCAAAGCTATTCAGTGCTAGCCCACTGTTTCACACTGTAGACCAGCTTACAGAAGTGGAGTAACAAGTATGTAAAACTGTCAACCAATAAGAAGTGACCTGGCTTGCAACATGTCAGTCTCTCAGACAACTAATGTGGGTGTGTGACTCCTCTTTGTGAGGGTGTGTATAACTTTCTTTCTGAACGTTTTACTTTCAATTAAATCTCATGTACAATGCAGTTCTCTAATATGCTACTGTATGTGCAAGTACTTATTTCTGCTATTGCAGTCACAGTAGAGTAATTACACTATTGTAAATCCTTGCTGAACATGACCTGCTCACCCAATGATGTAGAGCTTCTTCTAAGAATATAGTCTTACTTTACTGCCCATGTTATTTTAACTTCACATAATGCAATTTAACATATTAATTTCAGAACCAAACATGTATCATAACATTTTTACATCAATCAGAAGACGCCAAATACTGTATATCTGAATCCAGCCTTGACTTGAGTAAGACATCCTCCTTTACAGAAATCATTAACAAAAACAACAACAAGAAAAAGCTGTCTGGATCTTTCTGGTGTAGCCCAAGCTTTTCTGGCAATGGCTATATATAGTATCCATGGAAACTAGAAAATAACCTGGAAGAGCTAAAGAGGACCCTGGCACAAAAGAAGGGTTGTCAAGTTTATTGCCTGAGAACAAAGCAAACCGAGTGGACACTTACTATTATTTAAAAACAGCAACATAACACAATTCAAGTTAATTAAGAGAAGCACAAGTGACATATAATGAATCATGTGCTGTGGTTATGCTAATGTGAAGAAATTACTAGAGGAACCCCCAGATCATAATCTTACCTAGGGCCTCAAAAAGGCTGAGACCTTTTGGAAAGAAATCAAACTGCTAAATAACAAAACCCTTTATTTGACAAAGCTCCACACCAACACATTGGCTCTTATGAATTAAATCAAATCTAGTTTCTGTAAAAAAAAAAATATCTTCAATTCCTACTCAAGTCACACTGTCTGTAACCTCGAGAAAATCTTGCCAAATACAAGCTGTACTATTTAAAACATGGAGTTGTTGCAGTAAGTTAGATGTTCTCGACAACCTTGTTTATCACCCTATCAGCTCCCAAGGATGCTTGTAGTGCCGTATTTGATACAATGTGAAGCTTAACAGCCACCTACTGATAACATGAAAATAGGGAAAAGACTTCATTTGAAATGTGGCACAATCATGGCATTTAACTCAGCAATTTGGAAGTGCTGCTTCAACACTGATCACCTGCACGAAATATATCCTTTTTTGAGCACTTGGCTGCATGCTGCTCCAGTGTTTTTTTCCCCCCTTGTAATCTGTCTCCTTTCAGCAGCACCTTTTTTTCTTTTCCTTTATCAGGTGTGTACCTCTGCAACTGCCATGAGTAGTTATCTGTGCCTGTGCATCTGTGCCTCTGCACCATTTATACAAATTCATATCTTGCACATCTATGACTAACTGCACCATCATTTGTTTTATTTTTTTCTATATCCCAATCTGCTCCTTCAGTACCAAGCCATAGTGTAATAACGCGCCTGTTTTTCACCATACTTTGAAGAGTAGAAAGCGCTCAGTTTATACAGCTTTCTTGGTTTCAGAGATCATGGAGCTTTGATTCTCTTGAGTCTCTCTTTAATGTGTCAAGATAGTCCTCAGATAAATTCACCCCCAGGAGCACCTGGTCTCTGCAGTCGGATGTGTCACAGATCCTGTCATAACAAGGACTATGGGATTAGTGAACCGATTCTTCCTCACTGCCTTGTACCATTGTTCCAGATTGCTGAGCCTGAGATAACCAGCCAGAAGGTATACATTCAGATCTACTGTCTCCAGGGCAAAGTTGTGCAGCTCATACTTCTAGTCAAAGCTCCTCACATCCTTAATAGGGTCAAAAGTTACATATCTGCTGTAGTGCTCATCAATAACCTACAGTTTTTTCAAAACTTTTACGTTCCCACACAATGTTTGGCTGTAGATGCTCTGTGGTTCACACATAAACACTTACTCATCCACACTTTATCACTGAGCAGATTCACATAAACAACTGAGCCTGAAGAAGGCCCAAAGGCTCCTCAACAGCAGTTTAGATGCCTTTGAGCAATGTAATGTAATTTGGCAATATACGATGCAAATGAGGACAAACACTATGCCATAACATTTCCCTATATTGCACAGCCCTTATAATGTTATTAGTCTGGAGTCCAAAACATCAATTGCAGACGCTGTCTTCTCTCATAAATGGCAGTCTACCCCAAAGTCCCAAGTGGAAAGAGGTGTGCTGTATGCCTATCAGCAGCTGTTACAATCAAATGATTGGGCTTTTTGTTGCAAACAATCAGTAATTTTTGGTGACAACGCCAGGTGGTTCCTCCAACCTCACGTCAGATTTAAAGTGGCTGGTGCAACAATGACCTCAACATTAGAGAAAGTTTCTTCAGACCAAGTTTTTTCAGAGTGAGATAGAGGCCAACAGCAGAAGACTGGGTGTAGGCAGCTCACAGCTGTGAATGTACTCTAACTAAATGAGTCAGGCTGTTGCTGAACAAGAACCAAAAGTGCTCAAGCAACTCCTCTCTGGAAAAATGGTGACTAAAACATAACATGTGCATCTTTGTTCAGTCAAGTGTAGACAGCTGCATAATATGTATTCCAAAATACATGCACACAACGTCACATGAACATGCACACAAATCAACCAATATAAGCAGTTGATGCAAATGCACAAAGAAAAGCATGGGTGTTTAGCTTGTTCTACATATTTATGTTGTCCTTTTTAAGATGCAAGCTCTGCAAAAAAACTATTTTGTGAAATAGAAAAAGGGGACATTCTTTGAATAGCAATAGCATAGAAGTCAACACAGTGGTCAAAGCCTTGTAATGTGTTTGTGCAACATGCAGAACCAACCTGCCAAAGCTGCTTTTGTGTTTCCTTAGAAACCTCAGCTCAGCCTCAGTGTCTGGTATGTTAATGTACTTCTTGGGTACAAACATATTTCCATGGTCGTCTATGCACTTTCACTGTAAAGTTTTCTTGCTTGTTTTTACTACCCAACTGTTCTTTCAATAGCTTTTTCTTAACATGGGTGATGTAGTTTACATTATTCGTATATTACATTTTCATGGGATTTCAGATAATACAAAAACACAAACAAATTACCTTATCACCCCCTACAGTATTGTTTCCTTGCCAATCATCAGAATGTTTACTTATGCATTTTGTCATTTTCCTTCTCCTTCATCTTTGCTATACATGTCCCAGTATAGTAACACATAATTGATATGGGCTTTATATAAAGTACTCTGTCTTTGTTCTATTATGGACATTCTGGCGTTCTTGCTATGAAGGCCAGGGGCGAATTGGTAATTTGTTTTGTCATTGTTGCTATTTCTAACACAGGCATTCAGGTTATGTGGAAAAATCCTGTCAGCTTTTAAAATTCTACACAAATAAAAAAAATGGATTTTTTAAATCTTGTTTTCTATCCCTTTCCAGCTAAAAATGACAAAGCACTTGTAGGAGAAAATGAATTACCTAAAAAGTTTCTCAATATTCTTTTTCACTGATCAAGTCCTTGCTGTTCTCACAGCCTGTTCTCATGAACCATACGTTCGAAAAGCTACGAAAAGTTAAGCACTGTATGATTTCCATGTTTTTTTTGCTGTGCACACCACATTGACTGCTGCTGTATAAGAACATGGCTGGCCGCGTATAGAGGTGTTTGGGGTGATGGGTGGGCATTAACACAAAGGACTTTCAAGCCAGGGAGCGGAGTTCACTTCCCAGGGAAAACAAAAGACTTTCAACCAGAAAGTATATGTTCCATGGGAGTGTTTTAATACAATCCACCATCTTTTTCCAAAACGTAAGTAGTCGTTTCGGTGCCTAAAACGTAACTTTAGTCGCCGCATAACAATCACTTTTTCTTGCCTAAACTTAACCGTAATCTCTGCCGGTGCTCTGTACCTGGCTCACAGTCATTTATTTTCAGGTAACTGAACCACCAACTACTGCTGACCTGATGGCGCACCATGCGGAGCACGGTAGTCGGTGTCGCAGAGCTCTGTAGCGGCTAAACACATCTACTAACTGCTGCTTGTTATTCTCTTGCTTCCTGTAACCTTGTATAAAACCATGGCCAGAAAACTCTGGTCAGAGAGAATCATACAGCTACTTGTGAGCTTCTGTCTCCACGGCGCAGTGAATGAAACTTATCTGAACCAGCCACTTTATTGGACCTGAGAGAACCTTTTCTTCCATACACTCTAACCCTTAGTTATAAGTTATAGTTATAGTTATAATAACCCCCAGTTATTTAACTGCCTCAAGATTTTAAAGGAGAATTCCGGTCAATTTCAACACGTAGCTCTATTGTTTGGAAATTTGGAGTGCTGTCCGTAGCAAGAAAAACTAAAACAATCGGTGCTGCCTACACCGAGTTATCCCCCTGCTAGAGTTAGCACTCAACAGGCTTAAACAGGGCTTAAACAGGGCAAGTTTTAAACATGCTTTTAGCCTCTAAACATGCTCGAAATGTCATTACAAGTGCCTACCCATGTGCAGTGATTCCTTCCGAGGGAACACAGCAAATTTTACTGGAATATTGGATTGTATGAGTTCGACAATCGACTAGTGTGGACTTAAAACTTAAAACAGGAAATAAACAGAGGTATGTACACTGGCTGGATTAACACAACTTGTATGCCTTTCTGTCTACTGCAGTCAGATTCGCTGTGTTCCCTCGGAAGGAATCATTGCACATGGGTAAGCACTTGTAATGACATTTCAGGCATGTTTAGAGGCTTAAAACACGTTTAAAACTTGCCCTATTTAAGCCTGTTGGGTGCTAACGCTAGCAGGAGGATAACATGGTGTAGGCAGCACCGATTGTTTTCGTTGTTTTTGCTACTGCCAGCACTCCAAATTTCCAAACAACAGAGCTACGTATTGAAATTGACCGGAATTCTCCTTTAAGTTTACTTATTTTGCCCTAATTAGTTGAGACAACTTTTCTCTTGGCTGCCCTAATATTGTAGTAAATGTCTTGAATACCCCACAGCATGTTTTCAGCAGCGATGTATATCTGTGGGTAAAACATGGATTTGTTGGCTTAAGTTCTCCCTTTAAAGCTAATGCTGAAGTAATAACTGAAAATCATCTGTCATTTGGTTCATTTGTAAAATACCAAAGCTCAGCAGAAAAGTCTGGCTTTTTGATAAGATACATGATGAGGGGTGGTATTGATGTGGTTTTGATACAATAACAAAGTAATTCCACAGTCAGGCATTTCAGAGCACTCTGTATTATTTTATAAGACAACTGATCTCAAGGGCTCTCCTCTGTGGTGTAATGTGAGAGAAACAGGATTTTCTCACCCTCATCTTTCTCCTTGTGACTCCTTTTAAATAATTGAAAGCTGAGCAAAGCCTGGCAATTCTGTCCCACCGAATGAGAGACAATTCTTCTGTGGGCTCCTGCAGTGAGACTGTTGAAAAAGCCAAAACAGCTTAGATTTGTAATATCTCTACAGCTATGTGGTGTCTTGCCATTGTTGTATTGCTCATCCCCAGGGCTTTGCAAAGAGAAAGTCATTGCTGAGGCATTCAACTGGTTTCTGACATCTGCACTATTTTACTCCAAGGGATTTGGGTCGAAGAGAGAAACTTGATTGATCACAGTCCCTTTTGTGTTGTTCAGTCTGTCTCCATTACAACTTTAGGATATCCATTGATCTGCTAAAGTTACTCTGACATGCAGTTATTACATCCATAGAAAATGACTGCCTCGGGAAATTGCTGTATGTGATGAAGCACACTCCATATAATAATTATGGTGTTGTCAAATGTAAGTGATTTTAAATACGTTTCTACTTTTTGAGAACAGTCTGCAATTAACATCAGTCAATAAGGAGTGTGAACAACAGTTACTATATGTGCATCTAATATAGGAAGTCTACAATAATGTTGAGAGCATTTTTAAGGAATGAATGTGAATATGGTTAGTTTGGAAAAGGCACAGCTGTGTTTTGGGAATTACTGTACTTATTTCTGGAATACAACCCTTTAGAGATTCAAGCGCATTCATTAACTGTTCAGGGAGTTGTTTAGGCTACCATATACTTATCTTTACAATATATAGTTGTTTGTGAGATATACAAATTGTTGTCATACGTTTTCGTACGATATCATACGAACCGGATCCGGCACCTCCTGTGTCACTATGAAAAATGAATCGCCTAAATGAAAAAAATAAACTACTGTTTGTGTAGTGTTCAATGTTGTTATCTGTCTTGTTAGTCTTTATTCCCCATTGGAGTTCCACAAAAGTCTTGTGTTTGCATTTCCAATGCGTTTTGAGGTGAATTTTCAGGGTAAGAAAGAAGGGGGAGAGCGACGGAGGGAGGGGATCGGCACTTCAACAGCGCGGCGCTGCACTTCAAGTGACACAAGCGCTTGTGCTGGTTGAGATTGCTGTTATAGCCTCATTTCACTCAGAGGAAAAATGTCAAAAAGACAACAAAGTTTGCTTAACTTTTTCAAATATGCTGGCCAGTCGGATCCCAAACAAGCAAAAATCATTTCTGCCAAAAAGAATGTGGAGACCACGGTGGGTTTTTTGTTTTAATTGTCCGATGGATAATTGCTGCTTGTGAAAACGATCGTTGCAGTGTATTTACATTTTTTTTTACATTTCTCACCGATGCAGTGCACGTTCTGAAATAAAAATAAACATTGCCCTGATGTACACACAGCGTTGTTTAGGCTTTTTTAGTCAGAGAAGCTACGTAGGCAGGTGTAATTTTTTTTTTGGTTCCGTTACCTCCAATCCCCGTTTTGAGTCGCCGGATCCACCCCCCCTCTGCGCTTCGGGACCTCCCACTTTACAAATTAAGCACTGAGTACACCTGAGCATGTTAGTTACGGAATAGCCGAATCAGTCAATTCCTTCAATTGATCAATTAGCAGCTAAAGATACTAAAGTATTCAGGTTGAGGCCTGGGAATTAAATAGCTTTGGGCTATTGCCTCAAGGTAAGAAGCCTAGCTAAGAATTCTGGTACACATTTCCATCAAGATAGTTGTATTTATATAGCCCAATATCACAAATGATCCTCAAGGGGCTTTACAATTTGAACAGCATATGGCAACCTCTATAATTTGATCCTTGTAGAGTGTTTGCTTGTCTTAAAGTACAACACATATTGGGTTTATCAAAAATACAGTATGGACTTGGCCAAACAGGCAACAAACTGAAGTAGCATCCCCCAGGTGGGCTGGCTTTGGTTTGGAGACTACATTTGCAACCTGCAACTTGAACTGGGGCAGGGAAATTGAAAAAATGTAGGGAGGGTGTAACAAAAACCCTATTAAGCTGCATTAAGGCAAATGTTTTTTGGAGCTAAAAGGCAGGATATTTCTGGATCTTCTGGACCAATATGGACCATTCTTGTTTTAATCTGGCTCTTGCAGCTCCCCCAACTTAATAGAAATACAATACTAAATTTCTGGACGGACCCTTTAATACAAAGGAAAAAAATGTGTTTGCACACATGATTTTTTTCAATAATTCAAGAATGTTGAATCTAAACTCTTTTCACATCATCACCTTAATATCCGATCAAATTATCATATTTGTCAGAATGAAAATGTATAAACCATGATAAATAATACCAGATATCTAAACAATTTAGATTTCAAACAAATCATATCTTTTGTTGTGTCATTCTTGAACAATATGAGGAACCTTTAACATCACGGAGATAACATGATGGTAGTGCCGCCAGAAAACTACCCACAAAAACACAATATCAGAAGGCAGATGGAAAAAATGATGAAAAATGAAACCCACACTCACCTGCCGATATCTTGGAACAATGCTGACAAATGGGAGCAGCAGCCTGGCTCTGCTGTTTTCATCAGATCACTTCGTCTATCTCGCAATGGCACCTGCCTCAGCTGCCCCATCAAATTACAGCAGCCCGCTGTCCTTGATTCTAGTAGGCAGAAGCCAAATTATTTGCACACTGGTTAGCCACTTCAAGGTGAAACAAAACCTGAGCTCTCAATTATTTCACAGTGGCATATTCAGGCCTTACGCAGGAGAATTGGAAATAGAACAGAATTATAGGATGGATTGGACCCTTACCTCCTCACCTATTTACCTTCATACTAATTGCCCAGGTCACCTTGGTAATACATCTGCCTGCAAATAATCTGCTGCCCCCTAAAGTGAGCACAAATTATAGGTGCAGTATAGACATTCGCCAGCAGTGAGTCCGTTTTAGCAGGCTGCCAAGAAGATGGTTTTAATGGCAGACAGATGCAGTCTTTTGGCTGTCACATTTTTCGCATTGGGAACTCATGACTCTTTCATGGGGTTATTAAATAAATAAGGAGGGTAGATTGAGTTGCCCAGAAACGTGGGCTGTGGCATATGGCCCGGGCAAAAATGGGCCTCAACAGATCGCCTTTTTGGATGCTATCCTGGTGCATGCTTGATCACCACGAGCCGGCCAAGACAGCA
Source organism: Sander lucioperca (assembly GCF_008315115.2). NCBI lineage: Eukaryota > Metazoa > Chordata > Actinopteri > Perciformes > Percidae > Sander > Sander lucioperca. The sequence goes on from NC_050179.1 coordinate 17,395,506, forward strand.
AAACAATAGCAAAGCAGTCAAAAGCGAGTACGAGAGGGGAGTCAGGTGGCTTATTTTAGCAGCAGGGCTCGGGGAAGTGTTTATTGACTATGTAGAACTGTCTGCTCAACATCAAAGCAACTGCTAAGTCCCCTCATGGGAACCCAACCAGACATAAACCTCTGAACCCAGAATATCAAAGTCTCACCCACTATTCAACTTATAGCACATTAAAATAAAATGAATATTATGAATATTATGTAACAAATATAAATAGACAACCTACCACCAGGAAACCATCAGATCACATGGTAATATCTATGATTATTTTGAGATACATTATTCATACAACATAATACAGCATTATTTTTCTGGGAAGTAAAACTATGCATATTTACTAATCAACTGCAGTAGCGTGCAATTTTCACATTCATGACTTTGCATATGTATGTTAAAAATCAGCACATACTTCACTATAGTTGGCACATTCTAGTTAATTATTGAAAAGCAAGAATGCATATGTGTTTAAAAAAAAAGCTTGAGATCAAAATTTTTTGCACTTTATTACGTTCATGTTTACATCCATTTTTGTGTTTTACTGTAGAATCATTATATCTACTGTGGGTCCTAGTAAACAGAAGGTCATTCCCAATAAGTACTTGAGAATATGCAGGACAAGGTAACATGGGATTCAGGCCTTTATCTTTAACTTTATCATTCAGTCAGTGGAAGCTGGTTCACCAACAATCCTAAGAGAGAAATTCAGTCAACAGCCTCCAGAAACGGACACAACGCTACTCAGTTATACGACACATCAAGGGGAAACAAATTAAGGAGGAAGATTTTTTTAATTTATTTTGCATTTCGAGAATAAAGTCGAGATGTCGAGAATAAAGTCGAAATGGCGAGAATAAAGTCAACATGACGAGAATAAAGTCAAAATACCGTTTTGAAAATAGTCAAAATGTCGAGAATAAAGTCAACATGACAACTACAAAGTTGAACTACCATTTCGAGAATAATGTCGAAATGTCGAGATTAAAGTTGAAATGACGAGAATAAATTCAACTCCTTTATCACTTAATCACATTAGAGCGACTGTCCGCGTAGGTGTAACCATCAATACCCTTGCATCTGTCCATCACAAGCTATTTCAGTTGGCAGGAATACGGCCACCTCTTCCAAGTTTGTGTGGTTTCTCCTTCTGAACAGACTATCACCACTGTGTTCATGCGCTAAAAGAGAAAGAATTTCCTTGTTATTAAAACCGATTCTAAAGTATAATTTCACGAGTTGATATAGGCCTTCACAAGACATTTTGTAGAAGACTGTAGGTAAAGCTAGTAGTTTGGTTTATTCTCAAAAGTCCGACTTGATTCTTGAAATATCATTTTTGTTCTCAACATGTCGACTTTATCCTCTAAATGGTATTTTCAACTTTATTCTCGTCATGTTGACCTTATTCTCGACATTTTGACTTTATTCTCGAAAAAATATTGGAACTTTATTCTCGTCATGTTGACTTTATTCTCGACATTTCGAATTTATTCTCGAAATGCAAAATAAAAAAATCTTCCTCCTTAATTTTTTTTCCCTTGATGTGGCCCTAATGCTCTGTTGTACACTTCTGAACGAAAGATGTTGCTGCTTTGATTTTGACTTTCACTGAAACAAGACGAGACACTCCTACTTTGTTTTGTGTGTCCAGTTTCCAGTTTTAGAAGAGATGTGAATCGCTCAGCCTTGGGAATTTGTCAAAAGTAGGAAGTAGTTATGTTCCGTTATGTTCACATTGAAGCTGAAATACTGAATGTGATGTTTATTTTAAATCATGCAGTGTGAATCCAGAGCCCTGACTGAATAAAATTAACATTTTAGCACATAAGCCTGTGTACTCCACTACAACGCTCATTTTCAAAATTCATACATGTTATTCCTATGGTCTGTGTTGAACCTCCATAGACAAAGAAATTGGGAAAGACGTTATAGATGACACTGACTACACCCAGGGGAATGTTCTGAGTATATGGGTATATTTTCTGTTTCAGAACTGAAAAGAATAAAGCTCAGTTAGGTATAAAAAAGAAAACAAACATTTTGTGGGTCCACAAAATCATTATCTATGGAGCAGCGTTATACTTCGTTCATATGTTATACTTGATTACATCCTAAGTTTGAGACTTACTTTTGTAAGTTTCTGGCAGTATTAGTACTTCATAGCTTTTTTTAGGCCATGGAATTACCTTATTGGAATTCTTAAATTAGGTGGTGTTACCGTTTATGTAAAAACAGCCCTTTGACAGTCAGTCTAAGATCATCTGGCACTTTAAATCTATTTACTTAATCCTCTTCCTCTTTTTTCCCTATATACAGTACATAAGGTACTTAGCTTGAGATGACTGAAAAAACAAATTATATAATATCAAGTAAATGTGACACTTAGCAAAATAGGACCATTATTTTTGGGCAAAAATACCAAAAAAATGATACATTTTGATATGCTACAGTATACATAATGTGCCATTCAGGAAGTAATAATATAGGCCATATGTAGAAAACTACTAACAATAAATTTAGAAGAAAAAATAATTAAGCTGTCACATGTAAGTTTCTAGGAAATGCATTTCAGGAGATGTCAGACTTAACACGTGTTTTATGAAAATTGTTGTTGGCTGCTATATAATTTTTTTTCTAAATAAGGCATGACAATAGTCATGTTTCCATCTAATTGTCAAGCAAATTTTAAGCAAACTTTAAAAATGTCGCAAAAAAGAAAAACAAAGAAAATGCGAATTAGAAGCGCTTCAATCAACTGGTTTAGAGCTAATAACCTAGACTATGCAAAGTGTAGTTTCATCACAAGTTGACGTTACGCATGGTTATAGATTGCAAACCGGCTTGCTAAATCAAAGAGTTTAGAAGCTAAATTGTTTTGCTAAATGGAGAGAGGTAGCATTGTACAAGTTGGCTACCTGTGCAGAATACAGGGTTGTGGCAGAGACATTTGGTGTCAGTTAGACAAATGTACACCGCTGTGTATACGCGGTGTGCAGGGCCACACGATTCAAGCTATTGAACCAATTTGTCAATTTACCCGACGTGGCTGAGGCACAGGCAATAGTGCACCGCAACTCCACTACAGCGCACTGGATGGGACCCATTTCCCGATCCTTCCCCCATCCGATGGATACCGGGACTAATAGTCATGTGAGTTACATGTTAGCTACGTCACAACTTATTCGGCAAAGCTGTTTCCATTTCCCATTTTGCGCATTAACTCTTTTTTGAAAAAAGGCAAAAAATCACCTCAAGCGAGCGTAATTTTTTTTTGTGAATTTGAGGAAGTTTTTCCGAATTTTGCCGTTTCCATCAACATTTGCTAATGCAATACTTCAAAATGCGCATCAAAATACGTTGATGGAAACATGACTAATGACTATTTACAGCAGATGGAGTTTTTAAACAGTGGAGCAATACATTCTAAAATACCACATCACTCTTATTTAAGCATGATAAGTTCTATCACTCTAAGTTGAATTCATCCCATCATATCTTCGTACTGTTTTTTTTCATTAACATAATAGGCATACCAATGCTTAAAGTGACAATTTTGAAAATCTTCGTTTTGTTCTCTTTGGCGGCACCTATGTCGATAGGCGGTAATTGCAGATGTGTTTTTGGATCTCACTTTCACTTTGTTTTTGAACTTTCATTGTCTGTGATATCAGTCTTTTCTTTTGTTTGTTCAGCCATAGTAACCGTTTACTGCCAACGCTTGCAGAGACAGAAAAAAACAGTATGCCAGCTTCACACAAAGGTGAGTTAAATCGCGAGTCTGTTGCATTAGCTCCTCTTACCCTCTCTGGCATACAAACCACCGCAGGGTGATGGATAATACTTTATTTTGACCCCTACTATTTAACATTTATAAGCAAACAAACCATTAATGAATGGTATATTATACACTATAATGTAGCCTATATATACTGTGATATACTGATACTGATGATTTCAACTGTTACATTGTATTACAGCTTTACTGTTTATAAACAGTAGTGTTTATGGATGAATCATGGGTGAAAGGTTGTTAATGTATCTAGTCACAACCAAATTATAATGTCCTATAAGGTTTATGCTCCTTGCCAAAGACATACAAACATGTAGATCGTGCTCGCATTAATTGTAACAAATATACAATATGCTGTTTAATGCAGTTGCCTAATTAAAGTGATTAAGATGTAATCCCTTTCAATTAGATGCATGCACATTTCTAATAAAATGAAAAGTACTCTTGCTTTTCAGTCCACTTATGTCTGTTCCATTAGTAAACTATTGAGATTAGCTTGTAATTAACAAATTCATTCATTTAAATATATGTAAAGGGTTTGGCTGACAGTGACTGAAATAGGTGAATTAAGATACAGTAGTTATACTATGGAAACATAGACCTAAACAAGTGCTAAAATTAGATCCTTTGATATGGATATAATCTGGATATGAGAAACGGCCTCTCTGTCGTGACTTTATATTCCACGTCTAAATATAAATCTCCAAAGACTTGCTTTTTATTTTAGGCATCTGATGCTTCTTTTATGTGACAGAGGCATCACCAACTCAAACTCACACTTTTGTTTGCTTACATGACGTGTTTGCCAGATGTCATTAAGCACATGGATTTGGATGAGTGCAAGGAACACCCAGAGGTGTGTCTGTATTTTCATGCTCAGTTGAGGAGAGCCGACTTGTCGCACGGTGTCAGAATCCATCTGCCTGTTCCTGACCTAAAAATTTAAGCACAGATCTAATATCTGAGGAATGAAAACAATGGATGTTTCCATTACTCCCCTGGGCTCTGAGGCCTCAAGAATAGCTTCTCTCCTCTTCCATTCTGCCTGTCTGTTTTCAAGTCAGAAGATAAATGAGCATGCTTTGATACAGCCTGAGGAAAAAAGGGAACGTCAAAAGTCCCCTTGGAGCCCTAACCAAGGAAGCACGGATGTGGAATAAAAAGGAATGGGACAGAGATTCAAACTTAATGCATAGCAGCACCGTGTTTATGAAACTAAGCTGTCCTTGTCATATCCCTGGTCATTTCCCATGTCCTTCAAAGGGTAACCTTATTTGCTCATGTTTCGCTAAGAGACAACCCAGAATAAAACTGATCTTGAACGTTAAACATGTACTATTTTTTGGTTAATTTGAAGGTCACTAACTAATGACTACCAATAACTGTCTCTTTTAAGATTACAAATGTGCAGCGTAAATTAATAACATTCCCTATACATATCTCAATGTTTGTGATCCTTTACTAATGGTGGTTAATTAATGTTTAGAGGCCAGGCAAGTGAACAAGGCAACTACCAATGGCCTGTAAACAAGTCATTAGCGCTGAAACACATGATATTAAATTACCTAGCGGTCTGCATCATCATTTAATGTGGTAGTCAATCAAATATATCAAACATTAAATTGCTTATATTGTCACTGATGGATAACAAATTAGACCCAAATGCTCAGCTAGATGTAAGCATGTGCTTGGGTAGCAACTCAGCAATGCATTATGGCACTATATTTCATTTTCATAAATATGTGTTGATGAAGAAGAAATTGTATCAAGATCAATGGGACTACGCCAGTTTACAGTGGCCTGTAAGTGAAATCATTCATAAAATTATAATTTAACAATAGTGACGAGTGAAAGAGTTTTCACTGCCAGAAATCTCAGCACCTGGAAAAATAATGATTGTGTCATTGGTACAAACCAATATTATCCAAACCCCACACATACGCAGCTGTCATTTTTGGCTATAAGACAGTGCTTAGTCCTTATTAATGGGATTAAAATCAAGATATGACCATCATGTGTTTAAAAAAGTCCATAGATTGTTTAATACAACATACCATATTCTCAACAATTCAACATCAACAAAATTTTGTTAATAAAAAAAAAAAAAAATCTGCATATTACCTTTTATTGCACAGAACAATTTGAATGTATTTTCCATAGATTTCTTTTTTAGTATCTTTTTTGTAAAAAGTTGGCTTGGACTACATGGTCAGTATAGTCCAGGGTCAAAATAAAAAAAAAGAATAACAGGAACAAAAAACAGAATCCCGGGTCACTCGGGACCAAAAAAAGGCTAAGTACAGTAGCCACACTTTGAACGAAGAGAGCATTCATAATCAGCAAGAGGGAGAACCATGAGCCATATCCAGTGATTTTTTTTTCCTTTATGCAAAACGGATTACACCAAAGCTGCTTCAGATTGCTCCATGGGTGAAACCATCTGTGTCACTCGAACCATCTGCATATTCTATCCATACTTCAGCCCATTACTGTGTCGTTGTCTGTAATGTCATCCATCATAAATAACTTAGCCTTTATCCTTACACACGTTTGCAAAGCCCAGCTGTCCACAGTGTGTACTTGAAAAGGAAAGGCTGTAACCTCAGATTTAATATGCAGGACCAACTGGGAACCAATATGCACAGTTCTTTTTCCCCTGACAAAACATTGCACATTTCTGGGGAATAGCAAACCTGTAAATGATCCTGGAAGGTAATATTTCCATGGCTTTGATGGGGGGAGCATCGGCATCAATAAATCATTGATTTCATAAAACAATAAAAAAAAAAAAAAACAACAATGAAAGAAATATTCTACATTTTGAGGAGCACATTGTATCCAAAAAGGTGAGCACCACAACTTGTATTCCTTACTATCATGTTGAGCACAAAATTATACCAATACATAATAGTTTTTGAAATGCAATTTAAAAAGTCAGGGATAAGCAGTATAGTATAAGGTACCAACACTAATCATTCTGTTCCATGGCAAAACTGTAGGATATATGCTGCATCCATTGTTGGTACAGATCCTATCATATCAGCAGCATCTCACATTTGCTACTGTACACTCCATGTGTGTGCATTGTCTGGGTTACATATGAAAATTAGGGATGAGTGACACTGATATCAGATACTGGGCTCAAAAGGCTTCATTACATTTCCCCAATGCTAAAATTCTATATTAAGAGCCACATTTAACAACAGGATTTGCTGCTACTCTTCAACACTTAATATTGTTATATTTGTCATTCTAAAAAATATTTTTTACAGTGCATTACTGACAATTGGTCTTAAAAGTAAAATTTGCACTGATGTATCCCCATATCACTGAATCTACATATATTCAGAGTATTTATATATGTATATCATTCCATTTTTCAGGTCACATAATGACCACTGTAAACTGTTTTACAGTTTCCTTCACTGTACTTTCTTGGTCAAGAAGGGGACCACGAATTAGCTGCTGTGACTTTCAAATTGAATTTTCACTATCAGTTTTGTATTTCCCATAATATAATTGTGCCATACTATGTTTAAGTATTTCTGCTAATTTCTGGGACATACTCTTTCTCTTTTATCAGGTATTGTGATACAGATATACATTTGATGGATTACAAAACAATCATCACTGTAGGAACAAAAACAGACCATATGTAGCACATAGTGATGATGTACTTGAAAAGCATCAATGTTGTATAAATGTGCTCATCAACCCATACAAATCTCATTCATAACTTGACATTTAACCTTGAAAATAAAAAAACAACACTAAATAAAAAATACAGACACAAAACAGCAATGGCCAAAATACGATCTGCCCCCCGCATTCTGGCTGTTTGAAGTGTTTTTCTTTTCCGATATATTTTTCCTAGTATAAATCCACAGGAGAACTGCTTATGACAAATTTGACTTACAATAAATGCCCCCACAGGCCTTGTAGAAACCAACAATTCCCTGTAGCACTGGATGTGCTTTCACTTGTGAAAGTCTGGAACTGCCCTCCTCTCTAGTGCTTCAGTCAAGAAAAAACATATAACTCTATGTTAACAGACCAGGATCCACAGGTTTGTAAGGGAGGAAAGAAATTGTCTTCTTTTCCATTTGTCTTATTTTTTAGTTCAAAATTAATAAATTCCACAGCTCCGTTAAATCATTTTCATGTTAAACTTGCGAGGAGCATCCACTGTGTTACTGCTCATGCCAGCGTCCGATTTCCGTGGCACATACTCAATCTCAATGTTGTGCTTAGTGTTGCCTTTACCTCTGCTCCAAAGGAAGAGCAGTACCAGGCAAAACAAGACGACACCGAGGAAAGAGATGAAGCCCATAGTGGTCGCAATGATCAACGTCTTTATATCAAAGGGGAAAGGAGCATTGGCTCTTGTACCATTAGCACCAGTTTCTGTGGGCTGGTTGGAGATGAAGGCAAAAGTCTTGTTGGGCTGGTGTGGCCAGTCAGGCGAGTAGCTATGAATGTGCAGGTGAGCAAGAGAGGTGTCATTTCCGCCTGCGTTGCTAGCTATACACACATATGTACCATTGTCCTGAATCTGGGCATAGCGAACCTCGAGGGTACCGTCTGGCAACACTGAGAGCCTTCCAATTGTCTTGGTAGTGATAAACTTTTTCTGCGGGGATAGCCACATTATCACTGGAGCAGGATCTCCATCTGCTTGGCAAGCAAAATGAACAATGGCTCCCTCGTCAACAAATTTCTGCTGGGGTTTGCGATCCCTAATCCTAGACTTGCGACACGTGAAGTAGTTAGGCTGCAGGACATCTGGGAAGTCTTTGAATTCTTTGCCTTGGACAAACTCAGGGGAGGCACAGGTTGGCTGCTGCCTGTTGAAGTTCAGTCTCCAGCGTCGTCGGAAAACCCATAACAGTCGGCAGTCACAGGCCAGGGGATTATCATACAAGGCAAGGGTTTCCAGGTTGCCAACTGAATGAAAAGCAGACTCTTCTAAAGTGCTAAGAGAGTTTCCAGACACATTTAGAATCTTCAGGTAGTTTAGACCACGGAAAGAGTAGGGCTCAATCATTGCCAGTCTGCCTCCTACTAGGTGAAATTCCTGCAGACGCAGAAGATCATGGAGCTTATTCCCCTCAATTGTGTGGATAGGGTTATATGAAAGATTAAGAAAGCGCAAATAAACCAAGTGCCGCAGGGCTACATAAGGAACTGTGGTCAAGTTGGCATTTGCAATGGTCAGGGAGGTGAGATTTAATCCGTACAAGCAATTTGGGGTCATCGTATCCAGATATGGCCAATTGGCTATTTCCAACACTTTCAGCCGATAGAGCCGTTTGAAGGAATAATCCCGTATGACATTGATATTGAGGAGGCGCAGCCTGAGAGTGATCAAACTGTGAAGGTGGGTAAAAGCCTCTGTTGGCACAGAAGACAAGTTGCACTTCTCAAGACTCAGGTGCTCAAGGCTACTTAGGCCATGAAAAGCCCGGTGGGAGATGAAAACCAGGTCGTTATCACCCACCTCTAAAGACCGGAGGTTGTACAAATCCTGGAACATGTAGTCCAACAGGATGACAATCTTGTTCTCACTTATGTCCAGCTGTGTAAGATTGCTCAGGCCTGTGAAGACACCGAGCTGGATCAGCTTAAGCTTGTTGCTACGCAGCCCCAATGTCCGCAAGCCATAAAGGTTGTTGAACGCTCCAGGTTCAATAGTAGAGATTGTGTTTTCACTGAGCTCCAGGTGTTCGAGGTTGGGAAAGTTGGCAAACTCGTCTGGGTTGATGGTTCTAATGCGGTTTTTGCTGAGATCCAGCAGTCTTGTTTCTGCGGGTATGCCCTCGGGAACTGTCATGAGCTTCTTGCGGTGGCACATCACAGAGCGCTCTTGAACATTGCACTCACAGCGGGATGGACAACCTGTTGTGGAGCCAGACAGCACGGTGCCGAGCATCAGGATCAGAATGGGCTGCCAGCAAGCCACCAGGTAGCTGTGCCCAGTCGCTTCCCCAGCCGCCATCTTATCGGTTACCTGGGGAGACACAATGAAGAGGGAAAAAATAAAATTCACAAAACTGTCACACTGATTTTGACTACTTATTATTAAATTGTTAGTTTTATTTATTTTTTAGATGAGGGGGATTCAATACAGATTGTGGAATATTACAATCAGCTCAAGAAATGGACAATAGGAGAAAAGGAGAAAAATTAGGTTATATGGCATGTTTTGATATCACTGAGCTATGTGCTGATATTCAAATATGCAGTTCTCTGCTAAATTCAGCAATTTCACATCATATGTGGTAGACATAATGCATTTATTTTTATTTATATAGCACTTTTTGCAACCCTCAAAGGGTTTTTAAAAAGAAATCCACATACTAAAATCCACAAACATTAATCAAACATTAAAAACATGTCTAGAAATGTGAGTTTTGACATGTGATTTGAATATGGAAAAGATTGGACATGGAGTAGTGTGAATTGGCCGTAGTATTAACTTGTTTTTAAACACTTTCCTTTGGCTATTGTGTTCCCTTTCTGCCAGATGGTTAGTTCAACAATCATAAGTGCTAAAAGGATGCCATTCTGGTGTGACACAATTCCTAACAGAACAGAGTTATGAATTTTGCTGCAATATTCATGCCACAGCCTCGAGATGAATAGAGGTGGGCGGTTACGAGGAATAAGGTATGTGCTTGCATAATTGAGAGTGCTGAGGTTATGAATTCTGCATCCTTCAGGTTTCTGCACAGAGCTTCAAAAGGTATTTTTAAATGCAAGTAGCTGCTGTGAATGCACAGCATTCTATCAGACTTATTTGTGATATAGAATAGGAATAGCTGATCCCAGCAAGAAAATCAAAGCCCAAATAATTCTAGTAATCTACGTACATCTTGCCCTGCATGCTCATTGTGTCTGCTGTTGAATGCTCAACACTATTTCCACTGCACACCCCACAGATGATCAATGCTATCACCCTGATATGAAGTGAAGGGGCACAGCCTTAAGTAGAATTAACAGCATTTTTCAGACGGTAATCCAATTCATGCTGTTTCACAGACACATATGCTGAGCACATCTGTGGTTTGTTCTGTTATCATAAACTATTTTTTCACCCCTACAACTAGCCTGGATTTGCTGTGTGAGTTAAAAAAAACAGTAGAGGGGTGGAGCAGCAGTAACAGGAGAATGCAATCAAAGACGGATGGTGGCAAGTGTGATGTATGTGCTGTGGCTGACACTCGGCTCATGCAATCCTTTACAATAAAATATAGACCTTACACCAACAGGGAATTGGATACAGAGAGATACACAGGGTTTAAGAGCAAAAAAACAAACCATATTTAATTTCAATCCCATCTGTTAGCATGCCTCCACCCCTTCAACTAACAATGCAATTAACAATTGATATTATCATTTCATTCCATTTCCACTTATATGCAAAAAACCCCCAAAAAAACATGATAGCATCGTTTACATCATAAAATAAATTGAACATGGGAACATCACTTATACTATGATTTGCAGATAATGATTCTGAAATATTTAGTTGTATAACAGGTTCCAGTTGTGAAATGCAGATGAAATTAGATTACATTAAATTACATTATTTCCAACATCCATGTAGCACATGTACTTGGATTGTAATTCAGTGACATGATAAAATGTGTGTGTGAAAACCTCCCACAGAAACAAAATCCTTTACATCTAGTTCACACTCATCAAGCCATGGCCATAGGGGACTGCCGTATATGTGTGATGGCTGTTGTCACAGTACGTAGATTTTTGCCAATGGTATGCACTTTCATCTCTTCTAAATTTGCCTTTAAAGTTGATTGCCAACTGGTCACATGCTGCTTTTTCCTAATTCATACACGGTTTGTGAAGGATAGTGCATGTTTGTGCTTCAGCAGATTTCATGGACCATATCACTTGTGACAGATTGAGACTGTAGAGAAAAGGGGAAAACAAATCTGTGATATTATGGTCACATTATGGTTAACTGTTAATTATTGGGTGACATGTTGCTACCATTGTTGTCACCACTAATAACTTATTTTCCACTAAACCAATAACCAACTGGACATCAGACTCATCAAATAATGGTTTATGGGTTAGATTTACTTCACTCAATTTCATTTTATTCCCTCTAAGGTCAAAGTTCAGGTTGGGGATTTGATGATACCATCTGTAATCAAGTGAAACCAAGAGATCTAAAAACAGGCAGAAATGATAGTACAGAGTTGACCTGCATCAGAGCCTGCTGTGCTCCTTGCAGCCTTCAGCCATTCTCAATCACTCTTATTCCATAACCCACATTGATCAAGTCAGTGCTGAGCGCTGCAGGATGGAGTGGTGTGGGGCTTTGTATGGCATGCTAAGACACTTAAGAAGAAGGAGTGTCCTTATCACAAGCTCAATTCCATCTGTCACCCTCTATCATGTGGCTATCGCATATTGGATATCAGTCAATAAGATGCTATTACCACTGACACTGAAACCCAATCGAGAAAAAATGATCAAATCATAATCCCTTGTTGGTAAAGCTCCATGACTGCAGCTTCAGCAGGTTACAGACCTTACCTTACAGTCAGGCTTTTAATGAGTCTTCTCACTACTTTGCACAGGGTGAAAATTCCCCCAAAATGACCCTGATTTCTCAATCATAATTCATCTGATTATTTCTCAGGATCCATTGAAAAGAGATGTTACTCAAGCTTTTACCGTCATCCCTTCAAAATGTGTGCCCATGTGTTTTTTCATAACAGAACAGCTTTATTGCACATGGCTTCAGCAGCAAATATGCAGGAAACCATGTAAAGATGGGGACACATTAAGATGAAGAATGCCATCTCCACGGGTAAACATTTTCAGCTCTGTTTTGTTACAGTTTTTCTCAAATGCTAAAACACAAAAGCCAATCCTCTAAACCAAATGACCAGTTGTCTAAACACATTTACTAAATCTAGCCATCATTTTCCAATATCATAAACACATTTCACATGAAGACACAATTCACAAAACACAATCCTCCGTTCTCATAAATCTTAACACATTTTTCTTTGCAAAAGAACTCTGCTCATATTCTCAAATGAAAGCTCATGTGATGCAAAATGCTTGCCACAGTCAGCAATATTTGAACACAATGAACACACCTGGCGTCATTCATTACACACAACGACTCAAAATTGAAGACACTTGTTGCTAATGCTGTGACCACATGTATAAAAGCAAGTTCAGAGTGCACAGTTTGCTGAAGATTCCAAACAAACACAATGGATGAAGGCAGAGTCAGGGGAAGAGGAATTCGAGTCAGAGGAGGGAGAAGAGCTGGCCATGGAAGAAGAGGAGCAGGCCAACGAGGAAGAGGAGTTGAAATCAGAGGAGGAAGAGGAGCAGGCCAACGAGGAAGAGGAGTTGAAATCAGAGGAGGAAGAGGAGCAGGCCAACAAGGGAGAGGAGGAGGCCAACAAGGGAGAGGAGAAGGTCCAGGAGGGAGAGCAAGACAACCTTGCACCATCATTACGGACGAGATGCGAGCAACAGTCATTGACCATGTCATTGTCCATGGCATGACAATGGCTGAAGCAGGACTAAGAGTCCGTCCAAACCTGAGTAGGTTCACCGTGGCCACCATTATCAGGGTATTCAGACAACACAACAGGTATTGTACTCTATTGCTTTCTTTGTCACAATACAATTTTACAAGCCTGTGAAAGTAGTCTATTGGTTTCAAATCAGTTGTTACTGTATTGTAAAACATGTCAATTGACAACACATGTTTCTTTCTTTAGAGTTGAAAGAATGCCACATAGAGGTGGGAGGGTTGCCATATTTACAGCGGCACAAGAAACCCTCATTGTGGATATGGTTCATGAGAACAACCTCATCAGACTCCGGGATATCAGAGACAAAGTCATTGCCGATAATGTCAACTTTGAGAGCATTGATGATGTCAGCTTGGCCACAATAGACCGAGTTCTCCGGCGCCAAAAGATGCGGATGAAACAGGTCTATAGGGTTCCCTTTGAGCGCAACTTTGCGCGACACAAAGACCTACATTACGAGTATGTGCAAGTAAGTATACATCCATGTTCACAGTACAGTTAATGGACATACTGTGTTGTTCAGTGGCCTATTTTACTTCTGGACAATACTGTGCTACCTGATTGACTGTTGTTCTGAACACCTGTGCACTTTCACATTTTCACAGAGGATATTACAGTTGGACACGATGGCCAGACCTCATGAGTACCTCTTCCTGGATGAGGCTGGCTTCAACCTGCAGAAACGAAGTCAAAGAGGCCGTAACATCATTGGCCAAAGAGCCATCACTGAGGTTCCTGGCCAACGGGGGGGTAATATTACTTTTTGTGCGGCCATGGGTTTGGAGGGGCTTGTCCACCGGCATGCTGTCCTTGGGTCTTACAACACCCAACGTCTCCTCACCTTCCTAGAGGAGCTAAAAGACATCCTCGTGGACCGCCAACAACACCATCCTGGGCCCGCACATCACATTTATGTGATCATTTGGGACAATGTACGCTTCCACAGAACAAACCAAATCAGAGAGTGGTTCACCACCAACAGTAACCACTTTTTAAACGTCTGTCTGCCACCCTACTCCCCTTTACTGAACCCTATAGAGGAGTTCTTCTCATCGTGGAGATGGAAGGTTTATGACAGACAACCATACACTAGAGAGAACCTCCTAAGGGCAATGGAGCTGGCCTGTGTTGACATCCCAGTGGAGGCCTTCCAAGGATGGATTCGCCATTCCAGGGCGCTTTTCCCGCGGTGCCTGGCAAGAGACAATATAGCCTGCGATGTGGATGAGGTGATGTGGCCCAATGCAGCTCAGCGACATGATGCCGCACAGTGATTGTGGTGTGTGTGTGTGGTGTGAATAAAGTAAATAAAAAAACTTCACACCCTGATCATGTTTTCAAGAGTACTGTTGTGTGCAATAGATTCTGTTTTTGCATTGAGTTGTGTTACAGTAGTGTACATGCAGAATTTACTATAGATTTATACTCTTCATACGAAACTCACAAATCTAAATGCCTAATCCTCTGCAGAGATCTAAGAAGATCCATTACTGTAAAGTTTCAAAAAATATGCATTGGCAGTTATGAAACAAAGAACCTTCTCACAAATTGAGCATTGTGTTTTCAATTGTTTTGCTGTAGTGTGTAATGATGTGTATAGTGTTTACATTTTTGAAAGCTTCGAGCTGCTCTTTTGGTATGAAAGTTTGAGTTTTGAAGTGAGAAGGTGTGGTTGTGTTTATGTAGCTTTAGAAAAGGGTGTTGTGTTTAGACATTGGGGAACATGGAGGAAACGTTTGTGAAATGTGTTTTAGCATTTGAGAAAAACTGTAATGATCAGGTGTTATCATTCCCTTGCAGGCATGTAGTTTAAATGCAGTTCTTCATTCCAATCAGCACTCAAGTAAACTCCCAGAGAATTACATTAATTGAGGTGAAGTGAGAGGGGGCGTCCATCTCATAGAAAAGAATGTGGCTGAGGAGAAGTAAGACAGCGGTGCTGAATAAATGAGGGCCCACTGGTCTAAGACCAGTAATAACTAGATCAATGAATAGTGAGATTAATGCCTTTATGACAGAATCCACTGGGATCCTGAAGATGTTCCTCGTATCAGGAAGTGGATGGTGTATGCGATTTTTGCTATCTTGTCCAAGCTGCAGTCATTAAGTTCACTGGAAAGTTTTAATCAATTTTGATTTTGAACCTTTTCTCTCAACATTTTCATGTCAAGACTAAACTATGCCCCAATTAAAAATCTAACTGCAATCTAATCTAATAATTAAATAGTTATTTATGAGGAAAAAGCATTTATATACTGTCGTTCATCTTTGGTGCTGAAGATATCCTTGTTTCTTTGTATACACAGGCAACAGTGTGACAACTAGTACAAGCCTTATACAAAACTCCATGTGAAATAGAACCACCATTTCTTTATAGTCTAGTCTCGGGTATTTTATCTTTTAGAAGGACAAGGATCTTGTTTCACTCACTGTATTTAAATATTGTGGCTCCATGTTCAACAGGTTTTACGCACCCATTTGTAGTTAGTTGTTTAATTGCTTTCTGTCCACATGCAGCTTTCATATACAACCTGCTATCACTCCACTGAATCTTGTTCCATGCGTCTGAATGAGGCTGTCTGTCATCATTACACAATGCACAATAAACACAATCAAACATAATTGGGGAGGGTTATTGTTACAACTTAAGCATTGCCCAATGCTTTAGTTTACCTGTCACAAGACATCACTCCTGAGCCTTGTTTAATACCATAGTTAAATACCTGTAAGCTTCTGGGAAATCCCTGAGATGATGCTGACGTTATCTGTAGCACAAAGTGTTAAAAGCCTTTAAAGCCCATTTCTCTGCAAACTGCTTAATCAGCTATCAGGCTAATCCTGAATGGACAGACCAAGATGCACATTTTTTTTTAAATTATATTAGTATTCCCATGACTTTGACAGAATGTCTTCTGACAATTTGTAGTTAGCAGTTGACACTATACCCAATATCCTCCTTAGGTAAATGTAACAAATTCATATAGGGGAAGTATTATGAGTATTATTAATTAGTTGGTATTTTCAACCACCAACACCATATTACTTTAATTTTTCATCAATTTATAATTCATCTGTTTAAATGTGTATGCTGGAAGAAGGAAAAAAAACAGCTGCTGAGATTTTAAGTTAAAGTGCTTCATAAGACGCTTATTGGTTCAATTCTTTACAGTAAGTAGCAGCTTGTAGTTATAACACAGAACATGTATATTGACAGCCATACTTTGGCTAAATCCATCTTAACCAGGAGAGTCTGACCTTTCGCTCCCCAAGTAAGATCACTTTCACACTGCTATAATGTCGCCGAGCTGAATTTCGAGAGAAAGGTTACCCTTGTGTCATTGAAAAGCTAAGCTGCCTGGTGGGATTGCTGGCTGGGGCTGGGGCTGGGCCTGTGAAATGGCAGGGCTTAAATGTAAGCCGACGCCCGACAGATGGACAGCAAAGCCCTAATCCAGGCGAAGAAGCTGGTTGGTGCAACAAGGTGCAGAATTCCAACAGTGGCCAGCTGTTGTCCCGATGAAACTCTGCCATGAAACCTGTCGACATGTCTCTCCTGAACTTCACCCCAAAAGGGGGTCGTATACTGTGTCTGTGCAGGGGCTCTGCTTACTGATACTTAACTCCATTACACAGCTACGAATACATTTTTTATAAGAAATAATCATATTTAAAGTAACTAGGAAAGCATCAACAGTAATTTATCTGCAACATGTCTTAGTCTTCCCTCCTTGACATTAAATGGGTGGAGAAAACATAAGCAACACTTCCTTTTCCTTCACTTTGCTGTACTCAGGTCTCTCTTGCAAAAGTTATATTGATTGAATAAAGGTTAGAATAATGAAAGGTGATAATTCAACAGCACCACAAACTATGGCCTCCAAAATCCAAAATGTTGAATTAACTCTATAAAATATCAATGTAATCATCATCATTGTAATTATCAATTACATTTCCTGACATGCACAGACTTTCACTCCGAAGACCGAGGTTTGTATCAACCAAGTCAACTTTCATTTTGATATAATTAGTAGTTTTACATGACATTCTTTAAGCCAATACCTGTTGTTTTTTTTTTTTAACCCTAACTAAATATTTCTGTGTTCATAGTGCTCATATTATGCTTTTTGGCTTTTTTCCTTTCCTTATTGTGTTATACATATCTTTTTTGTGCATGTTATAGGTTTACAAAGTGAAAAAGCCCAAAGTCCACCCCAAAGGGACTTAACATCTCCAACAGAAAACACTGTTCACAAACTGTTCCAAACAGCTCTATTGTAGTCCAGCCTTTACTTCCGTGATGAAGGTGCGTCACTTTGTAACACACGTTATAATGCTCGCCTAGCTGCTAGCGTGGCATGCCCTCATACTTGACTAGCTAGCAGTGCTTACCTAGGTACTGTGCATGTGCGACCCCCAACAAAGATGGAATAGAAGTGTGATGCCAAAACGGAGAGCTTAACACACAGGGGGAAAAGAGGAGCTGTAACAATTTGCAGTACAACAAAAATATGGTGTTTTTTGAAAATTAAACCATATAAACCTATTCTGATATGACCTCTAAATACAATTATGAACCTGAAAATGAGCATAATATGAGCACTTTAACGTAACTAGTTCAGGTTCTCAACGTTAACTACCTGTTTAAAACAGTGGCTGTTACATTACATAGAATGGTCACATGACTAAAACTGGCACCATGGTCACGTTTCATGGTCACTTGTTAAAACTGCCACTGTGTGGCAGTAGAAGTAGAACGGTCATCAAAAATACTGTAATCTATGTTTTAGGGGCCTTATTGAGTGGTGTGGGTGGCAGGGTAAGTGTTTAATTGAATGTATGACTACTGTTGTTGTTATGGTTACAGGTTAAATTGTTTTGTTAAATTTCCATTATTGTCATGCTGGCAAATAATAAATAAATGTCTTTGACGCAAAACTTAATTTATTGTGATTTCCGCTCAAGTGCATATGTTAAATGGCAGAGTTTTTAAATAAAACAAACACATTGTTAATGATAATGCCAAAACTCCATAATTTCTAAATGGGTCGCAATATGTGCAGAGATCAGTAGTCTCATGATTGGGGTTGTTAAAACTCTAAAAAGTCATGTTTCATTGCACCCAAAGATCACCCTAATTTGGCAAGCTTTTTACAGATGTGGTTGGGTGTTATCTGTGAGAGAGGGAGTGTGTGTCCATATGTGGTGTTCCATCATTATAAGGCTCATTAGCCTCGTCTCCCAAGCTCTGTTCAGAGAATCACTGTTCATTTTTGGTTCTTGAGGAGATGTGTTTTCAAAGAGGAACAGCCTCCAGAATGTCAGACTTTTATAAAGTGGATGCAGGATTTTGGAAGGACTCAGATCAGTACTCACTAATGAGAACTCACACTGCTTTCACAACATCCAGGAAAATAAATTTAAAAAAAAGCTGCCAATAGTTACTTTTTTGGAACACAAAAAGCAGATATAATTTCCTAATCAAAGCCAAATTAGACTGACATTTAGGTTCTAACAATGTAAATGATGAGTGTGATTTAACAAATAATACTAACAGTTAAATATTTTATCACCACCTGACTGTTACCTTAAAAAGCTGCTAACAAAATCAAAGATGACAGTATTTTTCACTCACTATGTTTTTATGAAACATATCTTTATTCTAAGAGTTATCTTGTTCATAGAACCATTATAACATTTCACCTAAACTAAGTGTGGGTTGTCTCTAAGAAAAACTGATTAGCATTTTGGATATGAGAGCTACACAGGCGCACAGCTTCACTGTAAAGTATAATAAGCTCATAATAATATCACTTTAATCACTTAACTGTAATGCAACCTGTATGACCAGTAAACTGTATCAAACTATTAATAACCAATTTTACGAATATCAGTTGTAGGCCTATATAGATGTATCTATAGCTTTAAAAGCAAGCAATTCAATCTATAATGGTATAATCTTAAACCTTGAAATGCCTCTATCAGTACAATATTTCATTTAATTAATGTTAAGGTGAGTTTCTGCTGTGCATTTATGTTTTTGAAGCATGTTTCAAGCATCTTAGCATCAAAGATTAAGTTATAGTTCACTAAATTAAGAAGTATTCATCAAATACCAATGTTTCATCTGTTGAAAACGTGATAAAATGGAAAGTTGACTATAGTACAGAAGTTACTGATTCTAAAACAGCAATCGATTTACATCATTTTATTTCTCTCTACTATCCATTTCTTCTGTGTGCTGCTGAAACTTTTGTTGATTTAAAACTAGTCTATATCCACAACGTTCTAATAAACCAGAGCATGTTTTTCTCCCATCCCGGAATGCTGTGTGGACTAGCCAGACCATCCCCTGCAGCATGTGGAGGATGGTCTGGCAAAGCGAGACTAATTTAAAACTAACGAGACTAAGAATCGAGCAGCTAGGGGCTCTGTTAGGCTCTATAGGCACAGCAGAGCTTTGAGCTAAATGCTAACATCAGAATGCTAACATACTCACAACAGCAATGCTAAATACTGATGTTTTGCAGGTATAATGTGTACCATATTCATTAGCATGTTAGTGTGCTAACAGTTGCTTATTAGCACTAAAATCAGTTTTACAGATACATTGTTACAAACCAAAGCAGTGGACAAATTCAAATTTCGGCCTGATGACCTGGCAGTAGATGAAAAGTCAGAGGATTAGAGGTTATTATAATTTATGTCTGATTTTAAGAACAAACTACATATAGTAACTTTCATATTCTAATGAAATACAAGACTTCAGGTTTCCCCTTTTTAATACATTAGTCCACACTAAGGGTAAGAACCTGAGGTATTTATTATAGCAGCTGCTGTACATTTAGAATGTTTGAGAGCTGAAGGTAAATAAGCTAAACAGCTAGATTGTGAACGATTGAGCTCCCCCAGAGAGAGCTGTTTCCTTTTTTTCCCCTAAGGCTGAGAGAAAATGCTTCACAGGCGGGAGGGCCGCTTCTAACACACATATACACACACACACACACACACACACACACACACAGATACGGTTATACAATTTTTGTCTGTGTATTGCTTTGTCCCATAATGCTGTGCCCCACACTCTGAGGCCTGTTCTTTTGGGTTTGGAACATCTTGCTGACACCGCCTTTAAGGCTTGAGGCGTTTATGTCACAAGGGCATACGGTTACACATGGACTCTTCTCCAAACACTGCAGGAGATGCCAACCTTCAGTGCACCAGGACACCACTTGCTTGCTTGCTGGCAATACATTTAGAAGAAACAATAACCATTGAAGGTCGTAGGGGTTTCCAGTTCAGACTGGATGTGGATTTTGGACGAGTTTTAGCGTGTGGGCTGAATCTGGCTTGTTGTTTAGTTCAGCAGATTGAGAGGCCAGCACTAACAAGACCCCATGAGGTGCTTTAAGAAAGTCTGTTTCAAGCAATGGGCCAATGAGAATGTGTTTTTTTTCACTCAGCAGTTCTAGTCAAAATGTTCCTATAAAACTTTAAGAGGAATAAAATGGATAGATGAGGGTAAAGGACCATTATTTATGGAATGGACAACCAGAGGAAAATAGGGGAGGGTCATGTCTTTTTATTCTTTGTTGAGGGGAGGGTCATCCAACATTTTTCAGTCCAGAGGGGGGGGGGGTCACCCAACTTTTGTATTCATGAAAAAGCAAAATTTCAAAGTGGCTTGTTTGGTGCATATTTTTCCATGTAGCTCTTAGTCTCGGCCCTCCTTCGCTACCAGATGGGTCTGACCCATGAGTTTGCTGGGGGCAGGGGGAGCTGCCCCCTTGGTGGCTGAAACGGATAATTGCATTGTTTAAAAAATGAGTGGAATAATTACGTCTGGCATGACCAGATATTTTATAAATATCTTAAATAACACAAAACAACTAAATGGTGGTAGGTAATACATCTGATTTCATATACTGCAGCTTTAGTAAAAAAAATATTTCCTGGCTGACGATGGGAGCAGCAGGACATAAAAAACGAAAATGACTGTTGCTAGTCTGGACATCTTACCGTGCCAAGGTTGCAATAAAGGTTTCCTAAATGCCACATTTGATGTCAGCTTACTAATTGATTGCGGGTTTTGTTTAGATTTGGACTTACGTTTATTCCACTTTGTTTAAACGGCGAAGTGGAGGAAGCCTAGTGACGAGTCCATAGCAACCAGTTTGTGTGTTGAATGTTACCCAGAGTGCCTTGCTGACTGGTCTCAATATTTTATTGTTTTATTTAATGTGAATACTAGTTTGCTAGAGGAGTAACTTAGTATTTGAAGTAATGCAGGAAGTGTCCATGCTTATTGTGTTTCCACAACAATGTTAGTGAGTAAATCTAATGAAATGGCCACCACACCGTAACAGAGGAGTGTGATGCGTCAGATGAGAATGCAGAGGTTTAGCCATGTATGGCATGGCTGTAAAAAAAAACAATGAGAATCTGTGTATCTTTGCCAAGCCCAAACCAGTACAGAAGGTATCGGTAAATTGTTGGGGAGGGTCATGCCTTTTTTCCAAATCATTTTGGAGGGTCATAGAAATTTTTTTACTGGCGATGGAAGGGTCATGTCTATTTTGGCTAAAGGTCCCAAAACTCCTCCAGTGGTCCCTTAAATAAATAACGAACAGTCCCTAAAAGGCTCTCACATCTGTTACTGCTTGATTGGTCAATTCACAGAACATACAGTAGACACCTAGTTTCATACATGATTAATTATTGAAGTGATTTATCGTGCAAAAATGTAAAATAGCTTGTTTTAGATGAATAAATGTGAAGATGTGATGATTTTTTTATTATTAAATGAAATATAATGAATATAATGAAATATCTTTGGGTTTTGGACTGTCAGTCAGACAAAACAAGCAACTGCTATTTGTAAACAACAACATGCAGTTACTTACATTAACTAGATATGAGCTTATTAACGGTTGTTTCAAATTAATTGGTCCTGTTGGAACTTGAGCTTGGTTTTAGATCTTCAGTATACAAACTAGTCCCTTAGGCAGTATTAAAACTTAAATGAAATTAGCCCCAAATACTTCTTAATTTTCAAAGTTGTTTTGCTCATGCTAAAGGTAACAAAATGATGTGCCTGTTTGCACTACATAGTATAAAGGACCCACATAACAATTAACATAACTTGTACTTAAGATACACATTTGTATTTTTTGAGTGGAAATCAATTTCCTTGAATCTAAAACTAAGAACCTTTTGTATGCAAGAGAAGGTTTGCATAATGTACCCACAAGCTTCTGATGAGAAACACTGACGTCTTATTGCAATGAATTCACAGGAGCTTAGGCAAATGAACAGGTTCATCACTGCTTTGGTGAGCAGCCATGAAAATATTTACTTATGTAATCATCCATCTTTTCTTCACCTACATAAGACATCTACAGCCAAAATACTGTAGTTTTTGTTATAGTTCTCACATTACGAGTTTTATATTGAAAATAATTACCTTCTGTATGCGTCTATGTATGGCAGTCAAGACAGAAATACAGCAATTGAAGTTTACAGCCCCCGACTGAAAGAGATCACATTCAGACATAGTCCCTGTCAACGCACTCACATATCCTGCCAGAGCATCCAATAATCCACATTTTTGCTCAGAATTAATCATTCATGAGTGATGAGTTAATATTATGCAGCTAAATCAAGCCCTTACCTCTTCTATTTCACATAAGCATTCACCTAGACGTGTCAGATTTAATTTAAGAATGACAGTACTTATGGAAATCAAAGCAGTCTTAAAGTACTGCTATTGGGGAAGAATCATTTTTTGAAAGGTGAAGATGTTAAAATTTTGAAACTCTACATAAGAACCTTACTGAATAGCTCCCAAAAATGAATAAACGTTTTACGAGGAGGGTACTGAACATATTACTTCACTTAATTTGAGAGTGAATATTTTTTTTCCTCAGATGAAGTGAGTGGATTTGACTGTTGCTCTGAGAGTGCATGTCTGTGGGACGGGCATGCTCTGATGCTGGTTTATGGAACAACCACAATATTACTCATCCATATACGCCGGTAGGATGTAGCTTTAATAGCTGTGACTACACCGCAAGCTACATTGGTTCTTCAATTAAGGGAGTCAACATGGAAACATGCCTTAGTTTCATAATGAATAATTTAAGCTATATCTTATCTGCTGCTACAGTAGGAAGTGTGATGGGCACAGTGTGGAGCGGCTTAGGGCCATATTGACATTAATTGTGACTGGCATCTAAGGGCTTTCCTCCCAGTGTAGCAAAGAAAATGTCCCCTTTGCTTAGCTGGATCTGCAGCTCACAGTGAGGCCTCTAAAGAGAAATGAGCTGTAATTAGTTGATAGAGAGGCGACCCCGATGCAGAAAAAAGACACTGGAGGATACTGCTGTTGCCTGCCGTAGCAGAGAACAGCAAAGATTGCAGACAAAATACTGGCAAAGGGGAGCTCCAACAAGAAGAAGAATTACCAAGAAATGCTTGTCAGGCTGCAAAGGTTTGCATTGTTGGAGAAAAAAGAGAAGAGATCTTTGCCACCTGACATACAGTTTGCCCACAACCTTACTATACGTCGGGGAGAATGCCATTGTATGTCAACTGTAAAATATCAGGGCCTACACATATCTTTGTCAAAATTCTTTAAACAATCCTTATAAATATGTTTAGTAATGTATGTAAAAGACTAAATATTGGCTGATGTTATCAATTTTAAACTCAAATATAATTTTCAGTATCAGCTTTAAAAATCCAGTATCAGTCGGGATTTACTCTGTATATTTACCATGTATTGATCTATTTTATGACTTTGAGGGACTCTGGTGCATATTAAGTGGCTTATCTACATTTATTTCAGTTCAAACTGCTTGCATCCAAAGTTATTTAGCCCGGAAATTCCAGATAACTTTAAACTGATGCTCAAGTAAAACTATGAAAAGAACGAGCCTTATTTTTTCACCTAAAAATGTTTGACTTGGTAGGCCTACATAACTTTATCAAAATTCTTTAATAGCCAAATATAAGAGATCCTTCTCCATATTTTTGTGTTTAGGTAAAAAGAAAAAGAAAAACACATTTTTTATAACAAGCCCCGTAAATCCAATATTGGTCTTACTCTAGTACCTTGTGCATCTATTCAATTTGCAATGTCAAGGTGTTTTTGAATTCCTTTTAAGATTAAGAGTGTAAAGGTTCATTATCACTTGCAAGGACGTCTAATAATGCAGACCCAAACTGCAATAGTCATTCCTATTTAATCCAGAGTTTAGTGGCATTGAACGGATTAAAGCAACAGGCATGCCATCCATCTCCCAAGGCCTTCCTCCCACCTCAAGTACCATTTCACAAATCTCGCCACTGCCATCTTTTCACCACGAACCAATAAAAGAAAATAAGCAATAGAATAACTTCCGAGCCTCAACCTTGGGTCATTTTTCTCATTTTTGAAATGGCATAGTTCTTTCAAATAGTTGTTTTTGTAGGACATCCATGAAGGTGAACCTAATTCACAGACAGGGAGGACTGTATTTCATGGATTTAAAATGGATGCCTGTGCAACCACACCTTTGGAAAGATGACAACGTACAATACAAAAAACTATTTC
The DNA here is from genome assembly GCF_008315115.2 of Sander lucioperca. Classification (NCBI taxonomy): domain Eukaryota; kingdom Metazoa; phylum Chordata; class Actinopteri; order Perciformes; family Percidae; genus Sander; species Sander lucioperca. The sequence continues at coordinate 17,420,509 of NC_050179.1, forward strand.
ATCTTTAACCATACAATGAAAAAACAAAGATAAGGTCTTTGATTTGTTTTCCCCTTCACAGTTCTTGATTTATGCCTTTTAAATGTACAGACTCTTGTATAAAACTGCCTGAGTAAAGTCACTTCAGCTTACTCATTTAGGATTTATGTCCTTTAATGGTCCGGGCACTGTCTCATTAGCCTGGTCCTACCAGACTCTCGTACATTTCATCTGTACAGAGAGTCTGGCCTCTCTCCATTGACAAGTGTTAACTTCTTTGAAGGCGGGTACTCTGTTGAAGTTTAAAACTACTGGATCTGCCAATACAGGTAAAGATTGGCCAGAGAAAACCCGCGAATATACTGCAAACCCAGACGGTGTACTGAAGGAAAATGAAAGTGGAAGTACGTAGGAGGCGGAGCCAGGCAACTGTCTCATAAGTGCTTCATCAAAAATCAGAGACGCATTATAAGAACTGAACATGAGCCAGCCAAAGCTCTGTGGCAGATTGTGTTTCTGCACAACAACAAAACAAAATGTATTTTCTCCTCTCTACTACAATGTGAGAAAAGTCAAAAGGTAGATTTAACCTCCCAAACAATTAATGACAGGTCTGCAGTGTATCACTGAGGGTATACTGGCTGTTTTAATGTGTTGACCCAGACTTTCATCTGTTGACTTTTAACACTAAAATATAATGAGTGGACCCAGAACAACAAGGCATTTTAAATTTATAGTGCTGTTCTTGCATTGCCAAACAGTGACTGATCCCTATTCCAACCAAAATGAATCACCTGATTGTACATGCAAAAGAAATGGGGCCTGTTAAGGCATGCAAACTGACTGTAACTGAATTGTCCAAAGACTAAGGTCTGCTTGGTTATCGATTCAAATGGCTTTCTGCTGATAAAAAAAGCTGGACAATACACATACCGGCAGTGAAAATAATTTACGGTATTTAGGTTACAGTGGGATTTATTACACACTGTAGCTGATAAATAAGTGTTTGCACAGAAGACCTGAATCATCCAAAAACAAAAACAATCCTGGGCACTTTGATGGTTGCAGAACCGAGATGTTTGCCCAGAGTGAGAGTACTTTAATATTGATTTTCCCTATAAACCTATACCACAGCTCATCAATAAATCATTTGATTCCCACTTTCAGCATCCAATATTTATATTTTTCTCCTTTTCTGAGTATCATTTCACTCAAACAACCTGATGTCAATGCTTTTTTCCCCTCCTCAATCTACATTGTGTGGAGCAGCCCTGGCCGACCCCATCGTGGCTCCAGTGCAGAGATAGGGGAGCTTAATCCATGTCCTCTGAGAGATTTCCCAGAAAGATGAAGCCTTAATTAGCCAGATAAAACCCCAAATAATGGTGCTATTGATATAGACTGGGAAATGAGGACTAAGCAGAACAAAGAAAAACAAAGACTACTGTATATAAGATGGCCGAGATGAGCTTTGGAGACAGTTAGAAAGTAACTGCAGCGGATGGAAAAAAGGGGCCGTTCACTCTCACTCTCAAATCCAGCAGGGGAGCATTGTCTCATCTCTCTGAGCAATCCACCTGCTCCAAATTCTCTCATAAGAAGCTTAGAGAAAAATGCTGACCTTCATATAATCAAAGATTATGTGGAGGAAAACAACAACAGTTTTTTTGGAGTACTTAAGCAATAGCACTCATGGGAGGTTTGAGCAATTAAAGGCAAAATTACTTGTCTAAGCTGTCCTTGTATCCTTCCGTTCCCTCGCTTTGGTTCCCTGTAGTATGAGAGGAGGTCATAAAGATAGTGAAAAGAATAAGAGAATCACATCTCACCAGCTCTGCTAATCCTAGGGGTACTAGAGAGAGAGCGGAATCTCACTTTTAGAAAGACAATCTAGGTATTTCACATGCTACACATGGATCAATGACAAGGTGACCCTCTATATTAATACCAGATGGCTTTAGGGTTGGCAAAACACTGCAAATCCCTTGTCAACACTTCTGCAACCCTCAAAAGAAGTTACAAAAACATGGACTAGAACTTTATTCCTTTCAGCTTTGAATCCTTAAAGTAATTGTGCTAAAACAGATTTAAAATGGTACATTATGGTAAGCTCATATCGACTGTGTGGATTACTATCTCTTAGGAAAAACCTCATTAGATTCTGAGTGCAACTCATATCAAACCCCATCCAACCTCAATTTGCAGAGCTAGGAAGTGAGATCTGTTCTGCCACTCGTGCCTTCATTAATGAGAATGACTGTCTTTTTCTTTGTGTCCGAGCGAAGAGCAGTGCCTTTGTTGAAACATTCTGACAGGCATGATATGCTTGTGGACACACGTTTTAGAATTTCATCTTTGTAGTCCTGTCATGTTAGCCTTGTTGTGATGTAACTGTAATTTACAGAGGAGACAGTGCTGAAACAATGCTAACTGTGCTGAAAAGTCTTTCCAGATTTCTCCCAGCTTAAAACAAAAACTTTATTTTTGCAGTCTGGATGATTAAACACATTATTTATAGAGTTGGCATGGGGACCAAATAAATAAAGGAAAGGTGTATCAAACAAACCAATAAACACCACCCTACTGAGAGATACCTCATGAAACATAAAACAAAGGCTGTGCTTCAGGGCATTAAACAGTTGTACTGTAGAGTTTAAAATTCCCAAATAGTTCCCAAATGTTGCATTTAGAACTGAAAAAAGCAACAATTTTAATAATCGTTTCAGTCATTTATCAAGCAAAACATTCCCTTGATGCAGCTTCTCCAGTGTAAGGGGTTTGCTGCTTTTCTCTGTTTTATATAATTGATAATTAATTAATATAAGTGATGGTTTTAGCTTTAGTTACTTTACTTTTTTTAAACATGAACTTTAAAGAAAATGCTATTTGAGACATTCAACATGATGGCACAATGCACATGATGAAAATGCTTGGCTATTATCTGTCCTAAAGCCTGTTCACATTTTCCTTAGCTCTGTTTTACTCATTATTGCCATCATGGTAGGAGCAAGCAGAATGCTGAAGAAAATGCGAAAGAGCTGAATTATTTAAATGTTACATTTGCAACTACAGGTTTATGAACAAGGTGAGGGTATATTGTATTATGAAGGGGAGATTACTCCTGAGGTTTCTTTTATAAGACCAATTTACAGAACCCATTATTTCTCATCATAAGCAAGATTTTAATGTATAGTGAGATTTATACAATAGTTCACTACAAGGCACGCAAAACGCAAACCTTAAATTGACTCATTCTGTCATTGTAATAACTTTTGTCCACCTTCACACCCTTGAACAGAGTCCCTTGCTAAATCAGTTATGAGATGGAAGGGTTAAATTGCCTGGACCATCCTCCCGCCCCACATCAGCGCTCTGCAGACCTGATCTCTCTCCCCTCCCGATTCCCAAAGGTTCCCAAACTACTTTGCACTTCTGTGGCAGCACGTCACTCACCAGCGTCCAACAAGGTCAAAAGCCATTTCATTTTCTCGCCTTTGATCGCTGCCTGGCCCTTTCATCAGTCTTACCTTCCCCATCCACCCACACACTACCACCACCATTTCACCGCTTAAACTGCCCTCACTCATCCCCCCCAGATGTCGAAAATGTGACTGGCAGTAGCCCGAGTTAGAATATGTTTGCCCAAGGGTAATACATTAGCAATCAATCAACTTGAACTTGTAAAACTCGTAACGTCAGAACGTCAGAGAGGCCACGTAGACCACAATGTGCATTTAGGTGTGGAAGACATACATCTGAAAGCGTTCTTACAGTAATTCTGCTTTTCCAGTCCTTGAATGAGGCTCCCTGCATTCTGTTTTCCTAAATGAAAGCTGAAACACATTGACTAAATGAGATTCTCAATCTTGATTCATCTTAACCAACCCCACCCATACTGTGCAGCTAAGCTTATAGAGGAGGCTACGTTTACTGTACACTGTCCTGCAAAGTTCTAGTAAACATATTTTCCAAATCTACAATGTTGCAATCACAGCACTGTAATATGCTATCAGCTGTAAAATTGCCATCATTAGGGCTTCCTAGTGGCCTAATGGTAATCTGAACGTCTCTGGTTTGAGTCTAGCTGGGAACCTTTGTGACGTATCACCTCTCCTCTCTCTCCCCTAATATCCTGTCACCTCTCTGTCTTTTATCTACAAATAATACAGGTAAAAATGCCCCCTAAAATACTTTTTAAAAATTACATTGTCCTCACCTTATCACTCATCATTATGTATCTTTTAGATCCAGTATATTATGCTTCCCAGCTTAATATCCCCTATGTAAACAATATTGAAATAAAATGGACACAAGCCTGCCGATGGATATGCCAAACATTTTAACATATCAAATTAAACAGATTTTAGGAATAGTAATACTTAAATAAAACATTTAACACATTTTTCAAGCAGTGGTGTAGTCTAATGTATTGTAGTCGGTATATTGTACTGTATATGTATATGTTTGGGGGGTGGGGAAATTTTGAGCGTCAAAGACTTACTTTCCTGCATTTTGATACACCTTTATGCAGCAATTCACGACTGAAATACCTTTATTTAGCCTATGCAAAGAAAGAAAAAAACACAGATGACAATTCAAATTATGTCAAAAATATAATAAAAAGTAATTTGTTGAGTGTCATTGCACATTTTTAAGTGGGTATATGACAATCCTGGAGCTTTCTTAGTGAGTATACTGCGTATAGCTGCGTATCACGTAGACTACACCACTGGTTTCAAGATGTATTTCAAATGGTTAATTGTTTAATTGAAAATGTAGTCCAGTTTTGATCAATGGTTAGACATTGATTGGTAGAACAATTACATTTGTATATTTTTGCTGGATCTGGCGTCTGAAAAATTGCTTGCTTTTCTTGCTTGTTTTCATAACATAAATTGAACACTGGGTTTTGGCTGGTGGTCAGACTAAATAAGCAATTTTGACACAGTAGTTTGGCTGTGACAACTCGTGTTAGGGATTTGTCATTATTTTTGAAAATGGTTGTGAGCAAATTGGGATGTTTAGAATAAACGTAAAATAATTATTAGTCCCAGCCCTGATTCATGCTGGATTTCTCGATGTTTGCAGTGTTTATACATTGTGAACATTTTTTTAGACTTAACAGGAATACAGGTGGCCAAATGGCAAGCATTGCTGCATTCTTTGTCACATTAAAAGAATAGACAGGGTCTGTTTGTTTTTAATGTATTTAAGACAATAGGCATTTCCAAGCTGATGTAATCAGATATTTATTTTCTAAGTTATAGACTTATCCCAGAATATAGCACCTACATTCAAATGTAGATCATTATGATAATGAATGTGGGTGTAAACACCTTTAGCGACACGGCATAAGTTCCAGTATTTCTACAAGACCCGAAAAAGCTCTTATTCACATCTATCTGTAGGTGAGATTATTGCTGCTTCTTTATGTCTAGCACACTAACATCTCCTCATGCCATCCAGTCTGGTCGATAACCTGAAATCTGAACCCTTGTTTCCCTGCACTTTTGCTCCCCTCTGTCGACAGTACTAGAAGTTCTTTGTTACAATGTTCTGTCATTCCTTTCTCTCTCACACTGCATTGACAGTGAGTGGGTGAAAGAAAGCCAGAGTGAGGGAGGGAGAAAGAGAGACAGACAGACAGACAGACAGAGAGAGCTGTAAGGAAAGTAACAGCGAGAGCGAGAGCGAGATCGAGGGAGACCACCAAAAAGATGGAGAAAGTGAGCTTTCAGGGAACTAAAAGCCTCTGCCCCTTTATACCTCAAAGCAAGGCGCATGTTGTCTTGCGTCACATGATGAATGGGAGCAGACTAACAATGGATAGATAGCACCTACACTTATCTGACGAAAGGAGGGTATAATGGGCTTGAAGCCCATTAAATATTTGAATGATCGGAGAATGCCACAATCCAAGTATCCCAGAGGGTCACCTTTCTATACCGTGGCAGCATTTGAACAGGGGTGTCCATGGTAATAATGAATTATAATGGGATTAGTGGCTGTTAATGACAGTTTTTGAGTGCCATGAAATAGCAACAGCAACAAAACAAGTTCTGAGACATGTTCAGACTATCCCCAGAATGAATTATCTCAAAGGCAGAGACTGGTCTGCATATTGGTTAGCTAAACCCTGAGCAGGTCCATGTCGGAAATACTACCCAAAAGAAGAAAAAAAAAGACTACTGCATCTTTCACGTTTAAAATCAAAGGAGATCTGCAGCAGATACGGTGTTAATGACTACTTCACTTCTGAATAGATTCATCGGTCAGCCTACTAGACAAAGGAATTGAGAGTCGAGAGTGCTAGTACTGCAACTAAACACCGAACTCACTGAACTCTGGATCTCAAAAGGGTATTCAAACAGCGATTACATCAGGAAGGTGGGGCAGAAACACAAATCTTGTTCCCTCTTATGGAAAATATCATACGCTCCATTCAAGTGTGGCTGTATAAGTGGAGCTTCTGTTGTCCCACAATTGGGTTTCCAGTCACTACTGAATAGCTCTGTCTGAATAGAAGCTTTCAGTAGAACAGATGCAACATATTGTAATTTAGCTGCACAATACCATTCATTACCACAGCAACACAATTCATTCAGACACTAGTTATAAATGCCTGTGCGAATATCGAATGGGACAATAATATTCATTGTCTACAGATGGAAAGGAAGGCACTGTAAATAACAATGGACATGGAATTCACACCCAAAATTCAGCACATTTGATGCTTTTGTTTTCATGAAATCTTTTTGCCACTTCAGCAACTTGTATACAGGTGTTTCAGTTCTAGCCTCCTATCTCAAGCTGCTGAGTCTGAGGCCATCAACTGCCTCCGCCGATGTGATTTACAGCCTACTACCAGCTAACCAGAGTGGCATGCGTATCAATCACACAATCATCTAAAAGATAGGTGTCTAACTTTAAGTCTGGCTGGCAACAGGGGCGCCAACATAGTCACTGATTAGTCCGTATGCAGTGAATACAAATGCCCTCTCCAGAGGGTTGGTGAGGAGATTTAGTAAGCACAATAACACCTCCCCAACCCTTGACCCAAACCTCGTCCACCAAACGATGCCTTTTTTAATGATGCATCCTCCAAGAGACTCCAGGTGGTTTATGGCAAGATGCTATTCTAACCCTGGCACTGACTAGGAGTGTGCATCTATTTAATGTACATGGTTTAGAATATAATTTTAATGAAAGCTAGAGGTAGGCAGATTCAAGGGATCATTAAAATGCTGGCAATGGTCAAGCATTATTAGAATAAAATCTATATGGATGCTGTATTTACATGCAGACTGAATAGGGTCAAGGCTTGTGGAGGTATATTCCTAAGCTTGAGCCAAGAATCCATTTCTACAGGCTGTTGATATTTGAAAATGTGGTAATCCACTTTGTGGACACCTTGACTTTTCACACAAGCATAACAGGTGAAATTGCTCTCTAAAGGTACCTTTGTAGAAACTCTCTCAAGACAATTTTCACAACACTGTGAGGCAGATCAGAATTAGGGGCGCCTATATGAGCTTTATATGAATCCTTTAAAGGGGAATGGCTCCTACAGGCTAATGTGAATGCATGGCATTTAGACATGCATCTAATATGCCTTTACCAGTGCTGTCATATAATCATTATTGGTCATTTCAGATAACTTTGTTTTTTCTTTGCATTGCTGCTTTTAATTTTTTAAATATTGTATTTTAAAGCATTCTGACCAGTATCGTTGATGGGATAAATACAAGGTTACAATTTTGTGTAAATTCTGGACTAATGTATACAATATTATGTTAATACATCCAACATCACAAGATTTAAGGCAATGCAATCACAGTTGGACAAAATTTGATTTCTGAAATGACATAGTGAAAGCCACAATCACTCTGATGAAGGTAAAGTGGAGGGCAAAGCATTGGTTGCATGCCAAAATGGGTGTTTATTAGGGATGGGCGAGTACAGCATTATCTGTATCTGTATCTGTAAACCATATGAATTATCTGTATCTGTATCTGTACTCGGACTGGGCGGGGCCTAACCCGGAAGTGGGTGGGATTTAACCCGGAAGTGGGTCAGTTTGTCTTGAAATGGGCGGGGCTTTAACCGGTATGTTATTTTAAGCATGCAATTGATATGGGTTGATCAGAAATTGTTATATTTATTGCTGATTAGAAAACTATTTACATGACAGCATCAGCATTGAGCTTCAGATCAATGGTTTTGATCACGATAACAAACAAACTATATACAGAACAAGAACAATGAATACAACACATGTGGTTGCAATTATGAAGTAAAATGTAATGAACAAGAGTTTTCATACTCAACATAACTTTCTTTTTTTAACTTTTAATTTTTTTATGATCAGTGTGATTTTTTTTTTTTTTGGTTCTTTTTTATTTTTTTTATTTCCACACCAGGTATGTGTGTGTGTGTGTGTGTGTGTGTGTGTGTGTGAGTGAGTAACAGAGAGAGAGAGAGAGAGAAAGAGAGAGAGAGGGGGGCAGGGGGGACTGTGTTCTACGGATCAAATAGTCCGACGCTGTTTTTCAGATCTGTTTAGAGCCAGCTGACGGTTTAAAAAAGAAAAAAAATCTCCGACAGGCAAAGACGCAACGCGAGTCGCATTCTACCAAGCACCACGTCTGAACAAACCCCACGTTTACCAGAACTCTACTGGTTAATAAGTAAGTACTACAAACCAAAGTAAAGAACAAACCTGAAGCTGAAAAAACCCTAAACGTTAACGGAAAAGACCCGCGAACCTGAGTGACTGAGGGAGAGACAGAGAGAGAGAGAGCTGTTCTATGTGAGTGAGCAGAGCGGGACACAGCAACACAATAAATCTGTATGTGTGTAGGGGAGGGGCGCTGTGACGACTAGCCTATCACAGAACGCAGACACAGTCAGCTACCCAATGACGATTTTTATTCATTCCGAGCACAGATATTGACTCGTATTACTCGTATAATACTCATACTCGGCAAAAGTGCTTTATCCGTACCGGATACTCGTTTCAGCCGAGTATCCGGCTCAACTCTAGTGTTTATACAATGCGGTATTTACTGTAGGAACCCAGGTTAAATGAATACAATTTAACATAGATTTGTTAAAGCAGTATGCTTTGTATGGAGCCAAGAACATGAGCTTTTACATTTTTGGTCACCCAGAGGCCTGAAAAACATTAAACCAAAAAAAAAACCAAAACATTTTGTTGGACATAGATCAGCAGGATATACAGTATTACATCTGTGCAGAGGCATGTCCCATGCATGACAACCAAGTTGTGAAAAAGGGAAAAATCCTTCACTCAAAAGGAATTGCACTGCCGAACCTTTTTTGCCGAACAAAAAAATGCTGATAACTTTCAGACAGCACTTGCAGCTGCTCGTCCTGCTAATCTAGTTCAAAAGACATCTGCCAAGGACAACAGTGTCTTGTGAACAAGAAGCCCCCTCCCATCAAACAGCTACTCTGATTCCACTGCAGGCCTTTTATAAACATGCCATCCAGCCCCGGGCATTGTATCAAGGCAGTGGCATCAAGTGGAATGGCAGCCTGGTCTTATAAAAACAACATAATTGCTGTCCTGGGTGAAAACTCCCAGCACTGTGTCATTGTAGAATTATGTAGGCATCGTGGCCTCACAACTGGGAGCTAATAAACACCTTGTCAATGCAGTAGGTGTCAGCTTTACACCCAGGGTGAGTGTCTCCAAGAGACATACTAACACGTCATAAGCCAGCATTATCCCACTAACACTATTGGTCATTTAGTGTGTTGTGAGAAGGCAAGCCTGTGATCAGCGTTGGGGAGTAACGGAATACATGTACCGGCTTTACATATTCAGAATACAAATTATGAGTAACTTTATTCCGTTACAGTTACAATTTAAATAGTTGGTATTTAGAATACAGTTATATTGTTGAAATCAATGGATTACATGACGATACTTCTCTGTTTCACGAGTTTATTCACTCTTTAAATAAATTAAGGCAACTCCATGCATTTCCAAGAAGCCCCAATATGAAAACGAAAAAATGTGCTATTTGCGTGATCAGTCACAATGGAGTCGGAAGAGGAGCAGCAGGAGCTAGAGGTAGAGATGGAGTTGGAACCAGCACAACAGAGCCAGGACAGGAATGCGTTTCTATCTTGGAAATTCAAACAGCATTTCACATTAAAGAAAGAGAAGGAGACCGAAATATAACTGTGCAGTGCAACCTCTGCTTGCCAGCAACCAACCTCCTTTCAGCATCCAAATTACTCCACCTCCAACCTGAAGAAGCATCTTAAAGTAAGTTATTTTTCTTAATTAGCCAGGGGTAGTCATCTGCTGTAGTTTTACTGGTCACCTTGTTATTTTATAGTTGTATCGGGTAGCTACCTGTTTATTTGACGTGTGACTTTACATTCTCCTATGTGCTGATTTACAGAGCTGTTGAAAGACTGACTAGCCCCGTTTGACATGCTAGCTAATGTTAGCTAAAATTAGCTCATGGTAGCTTAGACTGCGGTTAGATTTTTGTAGTATGCAGTTCGGGACTACAAATACAAAAATCTATCTGCTTGTTCAGTTGCACATTCAGCCAGTTGGAATAGAATAGGTACGTTTAGTAAGCAGGATTTTATGGCTGTATTCCTACACTAATAAAATGCAATTCAATGTGGAAGTAATCCAAGTATTCAGAATACGTTACTCAGATTGAGTAATGGAATGGAATAGTTACCAATTACATTTTTGGGCATGTATTCTGTATTCTGTAATGGAATACGTTTTGAAAGTATCTTTCCCAACACTGCCTGTGATCAGTCATCATGCAATGACATCAAGGTCCACACCATCACCACCCACTCTGTCTCGACTGCTCCTCTGCCCCGGACTGCTGACAAATCTATGGTGAAGCTGATTTCCTTCACGAGTTATTACAATGCAGCACACACTCTTATTCTCGGCTTATTGGTTTGCTATTCCATTCTTTCTGCACAGGATTGAGTTACAAACATGGCAAGATGTAACCATACTTCAAAGAAATATAATGCTGTTATGTAAAGCATAATTTTATTGTGACATCCAATACTCTGTATTATATTGGCCGCTATGTAGAGATTTAGCTTATTGCAAACATTGATCAACGTGTTGTAATTCAATATAGTATGTCAACAGCAGCATAATGTTGTAGGAGAGGAGGAGGGGCGGTCTTTGTTACTGTGTCCTATAGCCTTATTGAGGGGCAGAGAAGTGACTACTATTGACAACTCGTAGATGGCCAAGGTCAGCGGCCGCACATTTATTTAATGACGACAGCCAGGGCATGTGGACAGAGCGGATCAGCAGCATCCAAATCATCAAATAGATCAACAGTAAAACCTGACAAATATGATTTAAAGGTCCAGTGTGTAGGAATTTCTCCCATCTAGCGTTGAGATCATATATCGCAATCAACTCTCTCGCACCACGCAGTTCAAAGTACGCATTACAGTTAACGGTAGCCTTCACGCTTCAAAAAGCCGGTCTCTTTCTCTTTTCAATATCCTTTTTCTTTTTCTGGGCGAAAAAGAAGACTCCTGTTCCTGAAATTTGGATTTTGAATATGTGTGGTCCACTATGTTTCCTTCTTCAAACTTGCCGGGAAGCTACAATACCCATTAGCAGCATTAGTAGCACCTGTGAGTTTATCATGTGACAGCGAAAACACAAAAGGTGGAGCAGTATGTCCTGTATGTCCCTTACCGGCTAACGTATTTCAAGATGGCGCATGAATATGGAGCGTATACCCCAGTTAATGCGAATGCAAATGTAAAATGTCAAGCCAAAAGGAATACTTGGCATTGATGGTGGAGGTAAATATTCATGAAAAAGGACAAGTTTGTGAACAGGCAACACAGATTTTGATAATGAACAACTAAACATGTTACACACTGGACCTTTAAAGCCTGTCAGTGAAGTTAAAAAAACTATATTGGAATGTAGTGAACAGTATAAGGGATTAAAGGAAAACATCTGGTGTGATAAATTCACTCCGAAGTCCCCCTCGAGTGCTACAAAGACACTTAGAGACCAGCAGAGGGAAAATACTAAATACTAACTTTTTTTTAATAAGGAAAGCACATCAGACTCCGGGGGAAAACAAAGACCTCAGGCTATGATGCACCTTCTGTATGAACCTCTGTGCCACACCCTTGCCCGTGCATCTGTGTGATATCTCAAAGTGTATCAGCTATCTATCATCTTGGATGGTGAGCACAGATAAAGCCCGGAGAGTCTGTGATGCTGCTGCTCGAGCTACGGGAGGCTGCTCCTGTTCTATCTGGCTGTCCGCTCCCTCTGGCTATTTATAACCAATAGAGCTACAGCACTTTATGAATGTCTGCAGGCACAGCATCACACAATCTTCTGATACTCTGCCTCAACTGTTTTGGTGTGTCATTATATGAGGCAGTGCTGGACAATAAAGTGGGAAACATTTCAGGGGGGCACTGTCATATAGGCTATTCTCTGCAAATGCTGCATGAATAATAAACAGCAGACGGCGTGTGGCATCACAAAAACACAAGTTTCATCCTGTGTCCTGTGTAGTCGCAGTGTAAGCTATATATAGCTAGATCCCATCCCTGTTGTCTTGTTGAAAACCAAAAAATTGCAAAGTCGTTTCTGAGGATCAATGCAATGCATGACTCCGTTGCAGCAGAAGCCTGCTTTGCTTTAATGCCTATTTAACAGATAGCCATCTTTGCAGATAAATAAAATGTCATAAAATGGGGGGGGGGGGGGATCACGACTGCCTCACACTTCCTCACACTTCCACACAATGAGAAATGTTATCTCAGCAGAGCCTATACGTGGCCAAATAAAGGCTATATTAAGATAACATAACCCCCCCGCCCGCACACACACTCCCCATTCTCTCTCACACACACACTCACATTCACGGGACAATTACATTTGATTAATGGCTTAAGCCTTCTTCCTCCCAGACAATCACGCATACAGAGAAAAAATTGGCCAAAAAAAGATTACACTGTCAAATGTGCATGGATAACAAATCTATAAATTAATTTCGAATGTGCTAGGATTAGATGCATTTTTACCTGCAGAGGACGCGCCTAACCACACACAAGTCACCGTTTGCTTTTCTGTCCTGTCAACCGATTCTGTCCTAATCATAGCGGACCTGCAGGAATATTTTAGCCGATTTGACATCACAATGAAATCCGACGAGTTTTAGGAAAAGCCTCTGGTATGAATTAATGCCTCTACTGGCACAGTAAAATTCACATTTTTGAGTGATGTTTTCTTCAAAGTAGCCCAGAGAGACCGCTGCATTCTGGATCTCCACCTCTCTAAAATCTTGGCCTCAAACCACATTATTAAACTGCATCGACATAAGAATAAACACTGAGAACAGTAATCGCCGTTACAAATAAAGAGCAACCCTTTTGCTTTCTTAATCTGATACTCACCTGCTGTAGCCTTCACTGCTTCCAAGCATCCTTTCGCATTTCTCCCCGACGGCAACTCCCAGCCACAAACACTCAAATTGAGACGCACTATCTCAAGTCCATCGCCGTGAAAGACAGCTTACAAAAAAAAACGAGGGTGGTGCGGGGGAAGGAAATACAATAGCCAGTCGTTTCTTGCAGATTTCCAATGAGTTTCTCCGCAACGGCAGTGCCGCGGTTCTAGAGAGCTGTAGTTAAAACAGGCAACCCACACTCACAGACACACACACAGACACACACAGCCAGATCCTTCCTCGGTAATGGGACTCCCTGTGCGACCGAACTCGTCCGAGAATCAGTGTAGAGAATAAAGAAGGAATGCAAATGGCAGGTAGAGAGAGAGAACAACTCCCACACACCGTTCCGATGCAAGCGCACTGTTCTCGTTCCTTGATGCAGTCTCTCCACAGCCTCGCACTCACTGTGTGACTGGCTGTCGTCACAGGCAATCTGCTTGCTGAGGGGAGGGACGGAGATGATCGGCGGAACGCACTCTGCTGCCCGGTGTCCTACTCAAGTGTGTTTGTGTGTGTGTGTGTGTGTGTGTGTGTGTGTGTGTGTGTGTGTGTGTGTGTGTGTGTGTGTGTGTGTGTGTGTGTGCTGTGTTTGCCTATAGGCCTATGTGTTTGATCACCGCTCGCATGCAGTCTGTTCATTTGCTGGTTTATTTTTATTTAGACTCTGCGCTTTTTGTCAACTATCTGTCCAGATGTGGCTGTCCAGATTTCAGCCTCCCCTGTTAGCGCGCACACACACGTTTACGCGCACGCAGACGCACGGATGATACGCATTCAAAACAGAGAATGTCTTCTGATGGTGAATTGAAACAAAAGACCTCACATACAAGCTGCTGGCAAATAAAGAAATACGATCAGATTTAAGTCTCTGAGCCCGGAGTGGAGACATGGGGAGGGAGGGAGGATCTATAAGAAAGTAGCAGTTCCTATTTTGAGAGCCTGATGGCACTGTGGGCTTCAGATACTACGCACGCACGCGCGCACACACACACATACATACACACAAACACACACACACACACACACACACACATTCGCAACACAGCTTTTTGCAGGAGACAGGCCCTGCATGTTGTCTAATAGTATTTGATCTTTCACCTGTGATTTTAAAGGGTCTCAGTCACAATTCGAGATTGCAGGGGGCAAAGCAAGACGAGTAAATATTTCATAGGAGCACACTCTTGTCTTGTCCAGTCCACTGTTCTCAGTGCATTGTCTTTATTGTCATGCCAAAGTGACATATGATCAGATTGTTGTTCTTAAATATGTAATAATGAGTTGAATTAAGCATCACTGGATCTCCTTTAAAATTCTTGGATCAATTCACGATCAATTAAGTCTGTTTTAAATGCATTTAAAGACAATTTTGGTAGCTGAGTGATAGGACTGTGTATGTGTAATCACGGTGTACATTGATTGGCTAAGGTTTGTGGGGAGACAGCAAATCTGATGGATTTCTTAAAACTAAAACTAAGCTCACCCACGAGAGGCCCCAGTTAATCAGTAGTCTGCTGAACGTTATAAGGGGCGAGAGTTATCCCATTTGTGGAACAAGAATTCACTCACTTGTTGTTACAATTTGAAGGGTTTGGTCTTGTTTATATTTTATTCTTTCATTTTTGGCATTCAGAGAGTTAAGAGGAAGACAACAAGAGAAAGTTCTAATCAGAATTAATCTGTAAATTTTAGGACGGTAACAACAGGTGGCATACAAATATTACCATTTTAACATAAAAAAAGGTATTTGGTATAATGCCCCCCAACACCGCAGCCAGCTAGCCACAGAAAGCTGGTTCCAAACACTGTAAAGACAAGTGTGCATGGTGTGCACATGATCTCTGGCAGCGGAGGCAACAGAATTTAACAAAGTGCTAACAACGTACCAACATAGGGCAATTAGCTATCTGAAACGTTTCTCTCGTTCACTCATAGATAATAACAAGACCTGTAGTTAACTAAATAGTGAGCAGTAGGTTGAGATACAGCATATGGGCCTTAATAATTGTCATTATCATCATTTTCCTGTCATCGCTGACAGGTGTATTTTGCATAACTGTAATCTTCACATCTATTATATGCATTACACTGTATTGTGGGATTGTTATCAAAAGTACAGGCATTACTTCTTTCATTCCATTGTGGGAAAATTTGCATATGCTTTATAGAGCTGAAATTCATACTCAGAGTTCGGTACAGACAAAATGTCTGACAGTGAATATGGTGCATTATAGTTAATACATTAGGGAGTGGTTTTGCTCACAGCCTTTAATTTACACTAATTGGTGTCGTGCATTATGGATCCAGCCAGACAAACCACTTTTAAAATCAGTTCCACCTATTTACAATCACATATTTATTCAATGGATTGTATGTCATCAATTACAAAGTGCTATTGTGACCTCATATTGTCCTTTTTTGCTTGTAATAAAATACTAACATGGCCATATATCATGTTTGATATATCCAAAATAACATCTCAGAGACAAACAGGATTATTGTTATTTCTAACATCTTGTTTGTCTCTGGGATGTTATTTTGGATATCTCAAACATGATATATGGCCATGTTAGTATTTTATTACAAGTTTTGTGAATGTCCACATCAACCATTAGAAGCGTGATCCTGTATAGATCTTTTACAATCCTTATTAAAAATTGTGGCGTGTTTTCGACTGATGGGAACAACAATCTTTGACATTGGTCCAGTATTAAGCAAGATCGCTGCAATCGGCAGCAGCGAAACAAGCTACAATTGAAGTTAATAGGGCAATTTTCCAGCTTGTATTTACCTTCACAAAAGTGCTCGTTTTGCCACTGACAGGCTCAGATTAATATTCTAAGTGTCTGACAACATTATGGACAATATCCTTTCAGAGATAGACCTTTAAAACCTCTTTGAGACCTTTCTGTTTAACCAGAAACAGCTCTGAAGTCGCTAGCGCTAAACCCACCAGACTCCATTTAAAAACACAATACTTTTAGCGTGTATAGAGCCAACATATATTTTACATTGTAAATCGGTAAACTATGTGTTTATTTCAACCAAAACTAGAGTTGTGAAGGTTGGAAAAGTGGAAAGATGATCCAAAATGGCTTTTTACAGTTTTATTTTGTTTCTGTCGACTTTGAATGAAGTGTATTTACGATGCTAAAATTACTGTTTATTTACATGGAGTCTGGTGGGTTTAGCGAACGCAATTTCGCAGATGTTTTAAAAAGGTTGACCTCCTTAGAAATCCTTTCCATAATGTTGTCAGACACTTAGAATATTAATCTGAGCCTGTCAGTGGCAAAACAAGAACTTTTGTGAAGGTAAATACAAGCTGGACAATTGCCCTATTAACTTATTGTAGCAAGTTTCGCCGATCTTGCTTAATACTGGACCAATGTCAAAGATTGTTGTTCCCATCAATCACTTATACACAAAAACATAGGAAAATAGGCTTCAGGTTGAAAAAAACTAGTTACCCTTTAAGTACTCGCCATAATTAATTTAATGAAGATAATTTGAGTGTGCAGAGGATTCTAAAATGAAGCAGTGTAAATGTTTCATGTGTGATAACTTTTCAAATCCACTGCTGTCATTATACAAGCATTCCAGTTTGCTGTGTGTTAATCATCGCTGACACCTGAAAGGGACTTGTGTGCTTTGTCTCTCTTGGGATTAGTTTTACTGTATGTAATGTATTAGTAACTGAAATATATCCTCGGTAGTTACCCTTCCTTACATCCAATGTAAAACAGTTTGGGTTGCTTTGGAAGGTTTTAAACAAGCTTACATCCACATTTAAATTTAACATGAGCTTAAATGTATGTGATCCCAGTTTGGTCAAGTGGTTAGAAGAGTAACAAAACTCAGGCATTAAATCCCAAATTAAATTTCATGTTTAACCTACCCTACATCATCGCGAGTATATTCCAGTCAAGTTTTCACTCATAGCAGAACAATGAAGAAAATACCTCTAAAGTATTTGTCTGGTTAAAATGTGTCACTGTCCTTCTTGCATCATCAAGCTTCTCTGCACATACCCTCAGAGCAACTTAAGCCTCTCAGGCATCACAGCTACATGTGAATGTCATCAGCATCAGTTCACGCATGGCCAAGACACTCTTGCTATGAATACAGGGTATTTTCTCTGTATTTTAGAGCTGTTTCCCAGTGTCTGGCTGTGAAACCATTCCTTAAGGGGGGACACAGGCTTCTTCTTTTCCAGATCAGTACACTAGTCCAGAGCAGATATAAACTTAGCTCCAGAGGTAACTCAACAGCTACTTTAGTCTAAAAGTTGGTTGATATTATATTTCGCTATGGATATGACATTAAAGAATACATTATTTAAATAAGTTTCATAAATGGTTAAAAAAAATTGTCTGAGCATATGTGAGACAATCATCTGCGGTTTAACAAATAAACCAACCATTGTCCACATATTAGCAGCACTAGTCAAATGTGTCTAGGACGTTGATAGATGTAGAAAACCAAGAAAGAAAGAGGTTAAAAAAGAGAAAATTAGCTTTGGCAGAATGCACTTTATGAGAAGGAGGAGAAAGGCTAAGTTTGGGGTCTTTATCCCTGCCTGCCTCGTCTCCATCTTCTCTGCCCTGCTAAGAGCTGCACACAGCAACAGAGGTAACAATGGATACCTAGTGACGCCATGGACTTTGAAAGCATCCCATCAATAATTCATTTGTTCTGCTGTGTTCATCAACAGTGGCACGCATGCTTGTCCTTAATCTTTTGCAATACTGGGTGTTAGATGTCTGTCAGTCTTGACTCTAAAAGATAAATGGTTCTGTGATATGATGATAACATTACCATTTGCTTGTTATGATAGAATCATCTCCCATGTTATTCAGCAGGTACGTGGTTTTGCATACCTGCATGGCTGTTATTTTTGCAAGTTAACTTTATTGATAAGCTCCACCTTTTAATGAACATCAATCCTATTCTCATATCAATACACTTCACAGCATTATTATAATAGTCTAGTGCACTATTCTTTCACAGAAATACTGACATTTTTAAACTAAATCTTGAAATGTGTCTGCAAGGGAGAGGAGCTGCCACTCCACCTTGATTAAATTTCCCTTTTTGCCAAATTAAATTCTGGTGTTTGGAATTAATGTTTTTTCCCCCACAATGAGTGACAAATGGAAAATTAAAAAGTGAAATCCAAATTGTATTTTCCATTAACTAAAAATTAGGAGTAACCATTGTTACACCTTTTTGAATAAATTGAAGCAAAATTGAATCAATAACGTTCACTAGCAGTTTGCACAAGCATTGCCACAGCAACACCAATCAATCCTTATGTGCTCTACCCCTGGTGGCCTTTTAGCAGTTGCTCCCTAAAAGGCTCCAATTTCCCACCATCTTGCAACATACCTATCCTTCTGACCTTTAAATTGAATATACTTTAGTGGCACAACACGCTTATTACAATTCTGAACTACTCTAGTACTTTCTTGTGGGCTTTCTGGCAAAAGCATTTCACAGACTCGTTCTGCCTTTCTCTACTCCCACTGTACGAACACAGGCACACAAGCACATGAAGATTTTCTGTATGACACATTCATTGTCATATTCATATTTCAAATCCACTTTATATTATCAGTGTGCATGTAGACAGGCAAATTAATGCTTATTAATTGGAACATGGTTTGCAGAGTAGAGCTTGTTTAGAACATCACCAATGTTTCTTATTGAAAACACTATTTTATTCACAAATGAAAGTAACTACGCAATTGTCTTTTTGTGACATGACGAAAGTGTGCAAAATTAAAAGTTTAAACATTCATATACTGTATGCATTTGAAAGCTCAATATTAGATCATTACAAAGTGCTGTGTTTAGACTGATGGCAAAATGTCTAGTATATATATATATATATGGCAGGAGTACTGTATACTGAGGTCTTATACCAACAGGTCCAGTGAAGAGAATTTGCATAATTCCTAAAAAATAGCCCCACACTTTCACTCTCTGTCACACTCACACATACATAAACACACATACATTGACTCACTCATTGTCACTCACCCTCACAGTCACTCATTTGCCCTGACTTGTATTATTGTGCTGCTATGTGAAATGCCTGGTGCAGTGAAAATGAAAAGCAGTATATTTGGCGAGGTTGGAGGGGAAACTACCCTCAATGGGCTTTGAATTGCCAAGATCCTGAATGAGCATTGTAATACCGGCTTGCAGCAACCAAATGTGCAAGGAATTGGATTTGGCATGACTGACATCTGGTTTTATCCTTGCAAATTTATAACCTACAATACAGATTCAAAATCCAACACTAATGACATCCGGTCATACTGTAAAGGGTATTATTGAGGGACTGCATGGGGTTTAGGGCTGGTCATTTGGGTTTTGCAGTGTAACATCCTTGGATGAAAGCTATTTTTAATGACTGTTCAAAGCCATAATGTTGCAAAGGTGTCGAACCAGTGTGATAATGAAGTCATCCAGATCATGAACATCTGTATGAGAGAGTGGCAGTACACAAGAGGATAATATTTGTGATGGTAACAAAGATGGAGAAATATGCACAATTAGAAGCAACGGTTTCCACACGTGATTGGAAACACCGAAGAAAAGAAGGCTAACTAGCTCCTTGGTTACTAACTCTGAGGCTTGTATTGCACTGAAACAATCAACTTATAGCAGATTGTGTGGTGTACATTGCCTATTGTATAATGAAGAATAAATGCGTCACAAGACATATCCTAGTGACATTAACAAAAATCTATTGTCAATTACACCGATTGCAGCAAATTGGACCTAGCTCTGTTAGGCCAGTGGTCATATGAGCAACACTTTGTCTTCAGTAATTTAGATTTCCCACAAAAAAATTGGCAGACTGCTGCTCCCTCACTGCTACTCAGCCTCAGTGCTGTGCAAGAAGTACTGCAACGAAAAATGATACTCCAATGCTACTTGCACACACTGCTTTGGGCAGACTATCATTCCCATTAAACTAATAACAGTTAGCTTCTTATCTCACAATGTCTTGGCAAAGTCACTTCCACCCTTGAACAAAACACAATGTCTTTGAATGCTGGGGCTTAATCTATCACTGAAGCCCAAATGAGACTCCATAATCCTCTGCAATTTGCTTTCTTGTATTCTACATTATCACTGATTTCTACTGCGTTTTTTAATACACAAATTTCTCTTTATAGGGACAATGATGCTGCCCTTCAACTTCACGAGAAGGCAAAATGTGATTATTTGTTTCAACTTTCTGCTCAAACAACAAAAGATATTGCATTTAGAACATAATACAGGATGATAGTCTTCTCATATCAACACTCTCATCCTGTATACACCACACTTCTTTGGTAGACTTATATTAACATTTTAAAGTAAATGTTACAGTTTAAGATTGTAGTGTATTATATTATAGTTATTATGTAGTAACTATTTAAAGTTGAATTATACAAGTTGTAGCCACTAGGTAAGAAGGAATGCTTTAGGTAGTCTTTTAAAGGTACAATATGTAACTTTTCTGCATTAAAATGTCTAAAAACCAGACCATACCTATGTTATATATTTTTTTGAGTTGTGTAGTTACTAGGGGTGTCAGCATTAACGCGTTAATCGCGTTGCCACAGTTAGCCAGGACCAGTCGAGATCACTTTACTGGCAGTGTCTCAATTGTTTTTGCGAGTAACCAACTCGGGTACTCTAGCTATATAATTCAATGTGAGTACACAAATGTTGAAATGACATAAAATGCCCGCCCCTTGTAGCCGTGATAAATTAGCCTGAAGCTAATGCTTAGCTACCTGTTCAGGAGGAAATTAGCCAACTCTTTCAAATACATTTTAACATCTCTGGTCACGCAACTGTTAGAAACACTGTTGTTGTTTTTGCACAGTACATTTTAAAAAGATGCCTGGAAGTCTGGAATGTGTCTGGGGACACTAGTTGTTACACTATGACCATTAATTGCACTTTATTATGTTGTGGTATCGAAATCAGCATTGAGAATCGTGTTATTTTACTGGTATTGGCACAGACTACTGAATTTTTGGTATCATGACACCCCTACACCAGACTGAGAAGTGCCTTCTGCTTTACCATGAGAGATTGAGATGGGTTCTACCAATGATTTAAAAGGAATAGCTAGTGCAGATAATGACTTGATTAACACAGTGTGTGGTTAGTATGGTGTTTTGCTCACACTCATACATTACATGTAAAACAGAATTAAAAGTGTCCATCAATATTTCCACACAGTCATTGTCGAAAGCTTTTTCTGTGTTCAGAGACAAAACTACTTGCAATTGGCTTCATTTGTATGACCAGGGTGAACCCTAGTAAGACTAGTTTTACCTGGGAAATGACATACTATGCAAACCTTAATAATGGGAATTTTTTCAAATAAAATAACATCAGTTTAATACTGAAATTAGATGGGAACTAGATATTTCAAAAAGATCCTTTCCACTCTTTAGGAACAAAGTTCAAAACAAATGTTTAATTCCTATAAGAGGTGTCAGTCTTGACAGAGTAATTTGACATAATAATCCAATTACATCAACAATGGCTGACAGGTCCTTTGGGATGCCGTGTAAATCAGGGTCTTTTGCTATTGGCATTGAGTGCTAAGGGTGTTTAAGCTCTTGTTGAGTAAAAAGAGCATCCAAACTATTATGTCTGGATGGCAGACAGGAAGGTACAGGGAGTTGAGGAATGGCATTATATGTGTACTATCACCTTGAGAGTGAGAGGAGTATAATTTAGAATAAAAACTTTTGAAAGCATTAGTCACCTGTCAATGTACTGTGAATAACTCCGCATGTTCATTTTTGACAGGCATTTTTAGACTTATTGCCAACAGCCAGCCATGTTTTTTTGTACTATTATAAAATGTTTGTTGTGTCTTTGATAAATTGATTAATTGCGTTTTTGTGATCACATTTGTACTTTGTCTGTTTGGAAAATCCAACCATATACAGCCCAGGTTTTAGGACTATGTGTATAGTAGATATAATTAGTCTAAAGGCCAATGCAAGAATTAAAGAAATGCATTCTTACTGCTTGAACATTTCTTGGGGAGGACCCAAAAATGTACTGTCAAATTCCCACCCGATATGAAACTATGACCATACATTTAGTGGTCAATGACTGTAAATGCTGTTTTATCTTTTTTGTTTTATCTAGCCATTTGTGTTTTCGTTTTGCAGGCAAGACAAATGTGTTTCACTATAGACAAGCTATTACGAGCAGCACTTTGCCCATGGCCTCTGAAACAATGGCTCCATTTTTATTTATTTTTTTCATCTGCTGGGCATAATCCATTGTGAGGGCTACTCGCCTGTCAACTCGGCAAACAGACAATGGCTTCCTGACATGAGAGCTCCTTGTAAAAGATGTTGCCACCCCTCGATCTCTGTGCAGTACAGGCATGCATATAAAAGACAAACATGAACACAGAAATACACACACACACACACACACACACACACACACACACACACAAATCTAATCTGGCCCTGAATCAAATTCCATCCTTTTGTTTTTCAGACAGTAAAGGGGGGTGGGGGAGTGGTATTGGGAGTAGTGTACACTGGTAAAGTAATCACTATTTCAAGTGGTTTTGGGGTCACCCCCCACTCCCCATCAACGCCACACTGAGAGATTTCAATCACTTTATAGCTGCCAACATGGCTTTAGTAAATTGTTGACAGCCAAATCCATGCCGATCCGTTGAGTGATTGCATGCTGCGAAAGGTCTAATCTCATTTTCTCTTTAGGTTCCGACTCCCTGTAAATGAGCACACATTAAGTTTAGGTTTTCGGTGTATTTTTTTCTCTATACAATACAATGTTGCATCATACAGCAAGGACATTTTATTAATTGAGAAATTGTGAAAACTGCAACTTCCTTCCTTGGGGGGGGGGTCTTGGACTTACAATGACTTACAAAGATACATAACAGCTACAAGTGTATGCACTATACAGGATTTACCCTATTATACTTTATAAACAGGAATTGATAGGTCAAACAGCAAACAGTCACCCACAAATAGACTAAAAAACAAAGCATCAGGCTGTCTTTGAGATTTCACATAAACAACGGTTAAAGAATAATACCATAATTCCTCCGTTCAATTAGGCTTAAGTGACGCACCCCAAGCTTCCATCCTTAACAAACAGCCATGTATATTGGCTCTTCCAGTCTCTCCACTGCTGGCTGTTCCAATTTAACAGGAGAGAGGATCAAGAGGGGTTAGGATTATGACCAGCCTCTGACGAGCTGTTACCACCTCCATCTTCAGCCAGAGAGGACATTATTTCTTCAGCTTCTTCTTGCGTTGTCACCCCGGCGGAAGGTGTGCTAACAGGGCTTGCCGCAGGTGAATCGGTCGTGCTATTAACATCATCGCTACACAATTTCTTAGTAAAACCAAAATTAATTAAACTGCCTTGTTTTCTTTTTGCCATGGCTATTTGATGCTAACTGCAGAATGGATTTCAAAGACCTTGCGCGCCGATTAATGGCCTCCAACGTTTATATTTTTTCTACGAATCTTTGAGTTAACATGTACTAAATATGAGTAGAATTTGCACCGCAGCGCCACCACACCTTGATGCTCATGACAAGAATAGCATGTATAGTTATCTTTATTGAAGTGAATTTTAAAGTTTAAATCGCCGTCATGCATGAATGAATATTTTTGCAATTTTACACATAATAATCCACGATGATCACATTACACAAAACTGAAATTGCAAGTCAAAATGACACACTGTTAATATTTTTAGAGACCCCCCCAAAATTTCACATTTCACATTTTTAGGGGAGCCCATGTCTTATTAAGGAGAGTCGAGCTCCCCCTAGCTCCCCCTAGCTCCCCCGTAGTTCGCACCCTGATTGTATGACTAAATCACTTTACACTTTACAAAGGTTTTAGAAAGACGCAGATGGTCACCGTTCATCGATTTTGCTGATGTCAAACACATACAAATGCTTATAGAAGCCCAGTGCCTCTGGCTTATTTTCAAATGCCTGCACTCTTAATGCTTTTCATGCATTTAATATTTTCACTAAAAGGCATGAATCATGGAAACATGTTCTGAATCACTTAAAACTGACAGGGATATTTCATTCAAAATCCAAAAAGGTAGATTTCAAGGAACATGCTCAATAAATATTATAGTATTGCTGATTTTAGTGACACCTGCCTCAAAACACTCCTGTTTATAGTCTCATTTGAATTGAATTAAAAATGAGGATATGTGAAATCAGGATCTATTTTAGTATAGCTTTTGATGAATAACGTGAGGAAGTGAATACACCTGAAATCCTTTAGTAAATGTGTGTGAATAACTGCCTACTCAGCCACATTTACAACTATTTCAGAGGGACCTTGTCAGTTGCTCCTTTGTGAATATTTTAGTTTGAGCAGTTTGGTTCTGCTTTGTGTTACACAAAATCCCTTAACCTATTCATCCCATATTTATCAGTTGATCCATATTATCTCACTATATAGGATACTCAAAAGACATATGGATGTATTGATGAACAATACGATCACTTTATCCACAATACAACTGTAATGGAAAATCATATTGTTATCATGCCAAAATGAAAGTTTCACCCTCCGCTCTTGAACATTGCTTTGCAACATGACAAACTGTCTACACATACGAGAATTGTTTGTCATCTGCTGTACATTAGAGCTCCACTGGGGCATCAAAAATCCATTACTTTTAAAACATCATTTGTTTTTTTTGGCAGAACATTTTCATACTAAGCAAATGACAGACAGCTTACTTTTTAACCCCTCACACATTTCACTGTGAAAATGTCTGAGCTTGCACAAAGCTAATGGCTTGCATCTGATGCCTCATTTGAACAAGGTGGCGACTTGGACCAAGAATATACCCACTTTGTCATTTTGTCTCTAAAGGCTAGCATTGACCCTAATGCACTGATGTAATACCATTGTTACAGACCTTTTAATGTAGGTACCTCTGTTTTTTTTCCGCAGAACCTTAGACACCAGACATTTTGGCATTTTCTAACCAGTGGCCACAAATATGGCCAGATTTTGATGTGATTACTGTAGTGTATGCTGATGCCAAGCAAGGAAAAGAAATAAAATATTTCCAAGTTTTTTGGTACTTTCTGGGTCTGTAGCATTACGTAGTGCTTCCAGTAAATACACCGTTCCAATCTTTATCTTCCGCTGCTTACTCATAGCATCTGTTTAAGCTAACTACACACTGACAGTGATCACAATTTAGCCTTAATTCAGGGTTAAAAACTCACTCATCATACTGTATGAGTGACTTTGACAAAGTGTATTTTCACAAAAAAAGTAGTTAAAAATAAATAAAGGATAAAAATCAATGCAGACAAACCAGAGGTATTGTCTTTTTTATTCCACACATTCTTCTCCTCTGTCAAATCCTGGTGCCTATGTTACCCATCTGCAGCGCTGTGGATATGTAACTTGATTGCAGACAGTTTGGTCTGAGATTCTGGCATGTTATGTTAGTAACAACTAATGTAGCCTCGAGCTGCTAGCCTCAAGCATATGAATATCAAGCTACAGAGTTTGGTTAGTTCACTCTTGTCTAACTCCAAACCCTGATTTTTACCCTAAGAGTCTTCAGCCCCACATGACATCACATGAGTCAATTTATCAGATTTTACGCAGCTTCCTCTGAAGCCACAAAACACTTTATACAACTTTATTCACATATGCAGTAGTACTCACTGAGACCTGTAAACAGACTTTGATGTTTAAAATCAGTGCTTGTGCTTACAGAATCTGTACAAACTCACTTTGCTGTGCTCTAAATCATCCTCCCCTTCTGTAGTATTAGCTGAAAGCCAATGCTTGTGTAATCTTTGTTTCACTACAGTAGATCTCAGTGTTTGAATTTATTTCCAACACCATCTCCTTTGCCATGATTCACAAACTCCACCTTGTCTTGGACGTCCAGACGTCCATTCACAGTGACTATACCATGCCATATTCGGCAGCCCTTAAGAACCAGCAAATATTATTGATCTAAAATATATAGATATTGTTTGGAATATACTGGACCCCTTGGTTGCTGTTATATGCATTTTGGCTATATTGGTGATTAGTGCATTGTGCCCATCTAAGATTGTGCCATTAAATTCAGATTTACTCATCTGGGTCGCATCTTTATCTTTATTCTGGAAAATTATTTTAAGTATTTTTCTTTGACCTTGCTAGAAATCTACCAGCTGCTCTTTGAGTTAAGCACAAACCCACATGGTGTATGGGTTTATTAATCACAATGAATCAAATGAAAACAAATTCCACAGTTCTGTCTTGGTTGATTTACAACAATACCCATTCCAGCACGGACAACCCGCTGTGATCCAAAGTCTGTCAGGAACACAGTCAAACAGAGCTGCATCTGTCAACATTTGCTGGGACACAAACCAGAATTTACTCAACTCAGAAAAAGAGTTTTTCTTTAATCACCATTGGTAATTTTTTTTTTTTCACAATTTGGGCTTACCAGAAGTGTCAAGAGTTATAAAAATTTAAATGTTATAACCTGGAATGTTGAATTGCCTCCTCGCCAAACAATTAATCATTTTCGGTACTTTATTTATCTCCAAAGAACAATTCTCTTCTTAATCATTCCTATTCACAGGCAGGTCATGGGTCATGATTAGATACAGAACATCAAGTTAGTCACTAGTTGACACTTACCAGTCTTGATGCTTTTTTGATCTTTATGCTTAAACCCTGATCTTCTGACTGAAGGGCAGAACCTCCAATTCATAAAATTGTATCCAATAACTGTTGTGAAATGCAGGATTGCTTAAGCAAATAAATGATATGCCTAACAGCATATCAGGTGGTAGACTTACATTCTCCAAAGGAGAGGCTAATGTTTAGCACTTTCATTATTCAATCTATTTAAAATATACTTCTTAAATTAATAGCCAATGCTAATGATTTGAATAATAGAGAATTTAAATAATAGAGAAAGGAAACATACAACTTTTACAGGAATCCTGCAGAGTTTCCCCTCCTATCAGAAATCCCAGTTAATCATAGCGAATTGCTTGTATTATAATGCTGTAAAAAGCAGTAGGATGCATCTGTTATCATAACAGTGTCATTATTTCTATAGCATTTTTCAGGTTAGAGGATAGAGCTATGATACAACAGCAGTTTCATAGGAGTATGGAGATAGGAGTTTCCCTGCATCGCAAACAGAAAATAGCAAATAAAACCATTTAACCTCTTCAACCTGTCTACCCTGTAGAGGCAAATGGCAAATGTTTGGGCATAAACATGCAACTGCTCACACGCACACAGCCAAGCAAGAAAATTGTGGAGAGGTTTGATACAACATATATTGCATTCACTTGGGCCACTGCATTGTGTCAGCAGAATCTCATTATTTCCATGCAGTTTCTGAGGCAATTATTGGGTGGGGAAATGCTCGCTCACTATTGGTTGGCTATCCATTTGTTCCAGGGTTATGGCCATTTCACAATGTGTGGCTCCGAGCAACATGCCGGTGCCCTTGTGGTGTGTGTTTGTGTGGGTGAGTGTTTGGAGGTTAGGGAGTGCATTGGGATCATTATTAGCCGTTTCAGTGACGAAAAGCCAATGCGGAAATGGCTGCTGGGAGTTAAAGTAAGTGACTAAAGGGTGAAATGTCAAAGAGGACTCTGCTTTTCTTTCATCTGGTAATTAGAGAGAGCTAAACTGAACCACGCTGAGCAGAGCTTAGCCAGAAACAATACAGAGAGCATCACACTGACCCCCTCCTCTTCCCAAAGTGTCTGATGTAATCATTTTCTTGCCATTCAGAGGGCCCGAAACAATTTTTGCCTTGCAGTGCTCACTAGAGGAGATGAGAGTTTCACTACCAACTTGATTCTGGACTTTAAATGATGGCTGTTAACTGAGCCCCATCTCAAGTTCCTCATAAGAGTAACATGCAGCTAAATATACCAACAGTAACAGTAAAGTAAGTGTAAGTCAATATAATTGGGAATCCTACTGAGATGTGGTATCTGCTTGATTGCATGTCAGCAGTTGATGATATCAGTGAAATGTGTGTGTGTGTGTGTGTGTGTGTGTGTGTGTCTTGTGTCTTCATGTATCTTATCAAAGTCTCCTTCCCACACATAAAGAGAAATACGCACTTCTCACAGTCTCTGACTGATTTGAATTATGGCCGGGACTAAAGAAAATAAGCCCAAGAAGTCCTAAGAAATGTAAGTAGTGAGTAAGCGAAAACGTTTAAACTTAGCTGCTAGCAGATCTGGTGGCTGCAGATAAGCACTTATGGTATGAGGAATAAATAAAAATAAACATAACAGAAAACGAGAAGAAAAAGAACTGTCACTGGTGTTGTCCACACATGATCGTTTTGTCCCAGCCACCTGTTGTACTGTTACAAAGTGTAGCCAGGCAGCTAGTGTGTTTTCATATTTTTATTGTATATAGTGTGGTGTTTTTCCTTTTGGTTATTTTCTTTGCTTGCCTGGTACAGAAGCTAAGGACGCTCTCCAAATACACCTGAGGCGCATCTCCTAATCAGGGGAGATGCTGGATTGGCACGAGGACGCTCTCCAAATAGAGCGCATCTCCCCATGAGGTAAGATAGGAGCTACATATGTGTTCTGAGGCTGAGAACGGGGGGTTGGAGGTATCGAAGAGACCTGAGGTGGTGTGGGGCTAGTTGGCGTCAGGAACTGCGGAGGCACCATTGCGTGCACAGGACAATGTGCAGTGGGACTTGGCGAAGGACAGGACCTGAGGTGGTGCTGGTCTAGATGGCGGTCGAGACCTGGGGTCAGGACCTGCGCAAACGCCCTTTGGGAGTGTAGGACGATGCGCAGTGAGACATGCAAAGGACAGCGGAGCTGAACCCAGGATAAAGGGGCAGGCTGTTGGACAACAAGAAGTACGCTAGGCCATCAGCACTGTATGGATGCACCGACCAGTTGGCGAAGAGTCAGCTGGACAATACGGGTGCCGCTGTCCCCCTTCCCCGCGTGACAGGGTGAAGACTGTAGTCCCTTTTAAAAAGAACATAATGTTTGTTTTATAGCTGTTTTAACTGTCAAAAATAAAATGTGTACTTTTGCTGCTGATAGTAAAATTAACCATAAAGACCATTTTAAAACTAAAAACAAACGTCTCTCTGTGTGTGTGTGTGTGTGTGTGTGTGTGTGTGTGTGTGTGGGGATTTTAAAGGACCTAAAATGTCTACTTTGTGACAGTACTGTTAGCTGTCATTGTAAATTATCCCTGAATGACTGATGCTGAGGATTTTGGTTAATAGTCATGTGGTGTAATTGGGATCGAGATCTCTGCCTCAGCTCTGGCAAATAAAGAAACACAGTGGAAGTGGAAACATGAGCAGCATGTGGGTATGAGCATGACATTTTACAGGGTTTTTCCTTTTTTTCATTGAGGATATAAGACATAATGTGACCGAATAAAGGACTGTAAGCACAGACCTAATTGCAGACTAAGACTCAAGACAGGTAGAGTTACTATAAATAGATTTTACTCTCTCAGTCAGAACCACAAGACACATTAAACACAGGAACAAACAAGCTTCACCACAGCTGAACACTTCCCTCTATACACAGGTATAGCGTGGGGAAAATCTAATGAGCCTGCAGGAATGACTGTCTAAAGCTAATCTGGTAATTGCAAGAGAGAAGGGAGTGGAGGCAGAGGAGGAATATGGTGTCTCTATCTTGTATTTAGTTTTCTTGTTTAGATCTTGTGTTTACTCTGTATGACGTTACATTTGTTTTGTGGTTTATTGATGCTTTGGTACACTTTTAAGTTAGCTTGTTCTTCAAAAACTTTTTGCAGCAGCAAAACAAACTATTACATATATAATTGCATTTGGATGAAAACATGGGCCATGAAAGTTACTCAATTCCCAGAGAAACATGTTGCAAAATGCATTTGGAATATGCTTAGTAACATGAAATACATTTTGTACATTTGGCATAACTGTATCAGCCCCAGCAATTTACTTTTCCACATGATGATGCATGGCTTAGTGACTCTGACATTAAGTGCATACTTTCCCTTTGAGTATATAGGGTATACAATTAGAGGTTCACTGTTTTGTTGTGAGTTGAAGTAATCTGAAGTAATAGCTCAATTAGTAGGTTACATGCTCTCAAATATTAAAGCCTTTCATTGTGGGAGGACTTAACACATATTCACCATTTCCTGCCTCAGGAGAGCTATCAATACAATTGCAGGTGACCTATTCTGTACAAGAAGACCCCTATGGTGCTACATTTCATTGACAGAATTATAGTTGACACTGTTGATTGAAACAATGATTGAAGGTTAATAACATGCCAAGACTGAGGGACGAAAGCCATGAAACTGGTCAACCTTTTCTGATCCAACAATGGTGCCCGTGATACTTGAGGCTACTTCTCACTGCTGAACCAAGTTAAGCCAATTAAATCAAGGAAATTAAAGAAATGTTATATCACTAATACAAAAAATGCTACAAAGGAAAAGATTGGAAATTTTGTCAAAATCCAGTCAATGATTTCCTAAATAATATTATGCATGACGTTAGATGTTATCACTGGTTTTAATGTGGAAGACAACTGATATCCGGCCCGGTTCTAGGTAGGGCCCGCCCCCAAATGATCCGCCTGCCCCACTCACGCCAGTATCCTCCCTTCACCCCAAATTTAAAAAAGAAGTATTTAATTTTCTCCTCATAGGTTCAACCAATCATAAAAATACCACATGGTCTTAAAGTTTTACTAATATCTAATTTGCCCTAATAAACATGGAGACACAGTGTGAGAGCGGTGACACTATTCTGATCAGAAGATTTTCCCTAAAGCGTAACTTTGGCCAGACTGCACATGCATAAACCCGGGCAGGTTCGGGGGCAGAGCGTGGCTGGAGCACTATTTCTACAAAGCTAGATTCATTTTTCTGTTTCCCCTGTCACAAATTTGTCGCATCTTATGACAGAGATATAGTGTTTACCAGGCAAAGATTTAATAATTGGAAAACTGCATTGGAAAAATAAAAGATTCAGCGGGGTGAAGCTCTGCTCCTGTTCAGAGGAGGAGCTGTTGCTGTTAGACGCAGAGCTCTCAGCCTCCCGCTGACCACCTTATCAAGTGGACTTGGGCACGGATCACATTCACACTAATCAAATGAACTGGACTTGGGGTCAAGTGTACTCAGATCAGGGACCAGGTCCCTGATGTAAAAGCCCCCTTACTGCAATATATTCTAATATATTTTTAAATATTTTGAATTGTCACCTGTATTTTATTTCACATAAATAATTATGTTTCCACCATAAATTAGTGCATAGAAATGTATCGGAATGCAGGAAATGAAGTATTTGATGCTCAAAATTTCCTGGGGGAGGACCCCCCAGTTAATGTGTCCCCCGCCAAGGCCCATTCGCAGCCAGGAAAAAACGTGAATTAACACTAGTTTTTGGTGCCCAACCAACATCTCTTACTGCCCCCCCATTCAAATCTGTTTAGAACTGGGCCTGACTGACAGTAGTGAATGATTTTACTCTTTTGGTTGACAGACATTAAAGTATAAGCAGCATTTAAGATGATAATCGCTTAGCTTGTCTATTTATCCCACATTACTTTATTTTTAAATTCTAGTCATGATTCTTCAGTTTCAAGCAATGCCAAAATATGTTAGGATGACTGTCAGACGACATCTACAATATTTCCATTTGATGTAATGATGTTGCAACAAACAACAAAGATATTTTGGGCTTTAACATTTCAATACATATTAGCATCATATATTCAATGAAAGTATCACATACAGTATTAGACCAATAGGACATGTGAGTATGTCAGTGTTTACCAAAGAAATCCACTGGGAAGGCAAATGTGATCAACCAGAAATAAATGAAAGGGTTCTGTTCCTGCATCTGTGTCTAGTTCAGTTAGTCTCATCACTCCTGGTCAGCAGTTACTACCAGTTATAGGGGAACCAAGGAACTCTGCATGACTCAAAAGGGCATGCTACAATACCACAAAACCCACAAAATCTCCTGCCTAACCAAGACACACTTATCCTTAGATAACCAACCTTGCTGCATTACTCGCCATGCAGAAAACCTTATCAAGCTCTCCTATCTGTCGATTTATATTCAAATCCTCCAAGTCCTGTATGTACAATGTAAAACCAGGTCTCCCAACAAACAGAGTACCATAATCACTTTTCCATAATGGGTTTTCTCCGACTGCTAGCTCGCTTTAGACTCTCACTGGAGTCTTGACTCAGCACTAATCTGCTGGCAACAAATTCCCGTTGTTTCTCTCACAGGGAGGAAACAAATGTCATCCCCCAAAATGATGCAGACATGTCATAACTCAACCTCATTTGGCCAATCTGGGAAATATGATCGACTAAGAGGGTTAGGACGTTTCAATTTCAAGTTTTGAACTTTAATAACACTGCCTCATCAGATCAATTAGTGTACCAAAACAGTGTTTCAATATTTATCATCATAGCATGATTCATTAAATCAGGGCAGTTTCTTTGTCATCATGTGTTGGTTAACAATCTTAATTGTTAATTTTGATCACATTTCAGTCTGGTCAGCTCTGTAGCACAATGTGAAGTATTTATCATCCTATGTTTTGTCGAACAAATGAGGCGAAGCAGACCAATCGATAGTCTCCACTTCTATTTCATGGGGGACAAATATTGTGCCTCTCTGTGACAATTCTGTAGATACGACTGTGCTTTACTCTATTCAGGAGCCTGGGGACCAGAGTTTCTAGTTGATGGCTGAAGTCAAAGAGGGACTTGACGCAGTCTTGGCAGGAATCTCAAAATTAAAGGTGAGGCAGGCCACCGCAAGTATCCTACTGATACCAAAGCCAATAAACACTTGCTGTTCCCAGCTGGAGACCAGCCAATGCCACAGGGAAGCAGCAGGATTAAAAGGTCTCCTGAACGATTGATAGGGCAAGGTGTGCTCAACAAAGTGTGTACAATGACACATGCTGTGTCACCCTGTATTACCAGTGGCGTGTAATATCTTAGCTGAAAACACTTATTATTGGTACCTGATTCTATTCCTTCAACACAAATGCAGGGAAAAATAAGTCTGTCATTGTGTTTTAAACCCCTCAGAAGATACTATTGTTGCTAGCAATCAAATAGGTCACCTGACAGTGTATAGGACAATGGAAACTTCCACTAAAAACCAAACCAAGTAGTTATGTGACTGTACACATTACCTAAACAGTTTAAGCGTTTAACTAACAGATAAATAATTATGTTGTTTACTGTGTTACTACTACCATTACTATTGTGGACAGACCTTTGAAACGATCAGTAGACATCACATTAACACTAAGTGCCGGAATTCCAAACTAATAAAAATGCCGTAAGCTTGACAGCCAGATTCCAAACTCTATAATCTCTCATGATAAATACCAAATTGCGAGATGAATACATTTATTGTGTTATGATGACTTTTAATCACATTACATTTAGTGTTACTCCATTTATTTAAATTGGAAGTAGGGTGTCCTAGTGACCAGGAGATTAAGGTGCCTAACAACTCAATGTCCCTGGGACTTGTGTTGCATGTCATTCCCCATCTCTTTCTACCTCTTCTTTTTTTTTATCTCTGTACTGTTGGATATATAATAAAGATATAAACCCTAACCCTAATTCCCCTAAAAAGTGGAAGTGTAAGCAGTTCCCAAATGTTGGTGGTAGCACTAATATTTTGTTCCTAATTGGATTAAAGATTGTGCCTTTAACCCTCTGAGGTCCAAGGGCATTTTCACACATCTTCTCAAATTCACCTTTATAGGGTATTTGCATATAATTGATCCCCATGTGTTTCATATCAAAATGTTTAGAACAAACTCAGCTTTCCATATAATGGCACCCAAAAAATTCTAGAGCAATGTGTAAAGAGATAATTTGGTGCTAAAGATGAACCGTTTATGTTCGCTTTTTGAAATTCCTCAAATCTCTTTTGAAAACAAACCTTAACTAACAATGTGTTGTACGAATTGTTTCGGTGCTTGAAGTCTTAGGTTATATATGATTAAAATAGTAAATAAATGTCTGAAATGAAATTTTGTAATATTGCTTTTTTGAGTAGGGGTTTTGTCAATCATCATTTAGACGTGCCGGTGCGTCTTTCGTCCTCAGAGGGTTAAACACGTAAGCATGCAGGCATTG
Source organism: Sander lucioperca (assembly GCF_008315115.2). Taxonomy (NCBI): domain Eukaryota; kingdom Metazoa; phylum Chordata; class Actinopteri; order Perciformes; family Percidae; genus Sander; species Sander lucioperca. Next base: position 17,455,235 of record NC_050179.1, read on the forward strand.
ACTGACTGAGAAAATATAAATTATATTTTAGTTTTTGGTTGATAAAACTGTATTTGTTTTGCATGACTATACATTAAGTGGGAGTCCAAAACAAGCTTGATGCCAACTGCTTGATGAAAACTCTTAACTACATTACTATTTCACTTTCAATGTCATTCTTTTACCAAGCGTAAGCTCACAAACTGTTTTGTAAATCTCTTCTGTCCCTTCCCATTCCACTGACAAGTGGTGTGCTTGTTTATACTGTATTTGTAATAGGCCCACAGTATAATTATGTAGCAAAATGGCATCAGACAGAAGCCAGCAAGGGGGGACCTTAGTTTAATGTATGGGTTGTCAGTATGCAAATTCTGCAGAATCAATATTCTTTATGAATAAAATTGCTTTCAAAAATGATTCCAGATTGCAATTTTTTAAAAAGCAGCCCTGTGTGTATTTTTCTCTTCCTGTGCTGTCAGTGCATCATACACTTTCTATGTTTGTGTGATTTATAGCGGTTCGTGCCATGAATTTCTTTCACCACTGAATACATTCAAATATTTGCTTGAATTAGTTTGAAAGAACTGCTTCACAAGAATCAAAAGAAGACCTTGTGTCTTTATTTGTAACTTTATTAATCGCTAATCATCAATGCCTTGCTTCGATTGTCGTGACATGCCTAAATGACATTCGAATAGGGCATGTGAGTGAGTGACAGTACACTTTTTCAATTTGAAGTAGTTGGCTATAGCAGGGTACCCATTGCATGTAGCAGGACTGGGGCAGAGTGTGTTAATGAATAGAATAAAGGAGAAGTGGAATTATTAATATTTACAGTGGTAACTGTGATCTTGATCGGTGGGCATCAAAAATGGGTGTGCTAAATTTAATTACTAATATAATAAACTCTGTTGTACAAGCCAGTGAAATTTGAGTTTGAAATTGAAGGCGTTTAACATGTCATGCTGAACATGTCATTTATCCTGAAGCCATGCCACTTTGTAATGCAGATGTTTATTCCAATGGTACCGTGGCTCCACACTGTGCGTCTACTGAAGCTTTTAATGCCTGTACCAATCTTAATTGTAACCCTGTAATTAATCTGCACTTCCCAGATAGAGCGGAACACATTCAATTCTTCTACCACCTTTGTAAACTAGCCCTTGCACTACAGGAAGGCCTAAATGTACCCTTGCAATGCCATTTTGCACAGCCCCTTGAGTCCTACTTAGTACTTTACTTTTAAGGCTGTTGACACAATGGTGTGACATGAAAGAGCTTTGAGACAAACATACTGCATAATTGCTTTTGAAAGGAACTCTTTCAAGTCTCAAGGGTTCTAATATTATTCCCATGATAGTGGTATTATCTAACATTGCTTTCACCTTCTTACCGTGATATGCTGAGAGCTGCAAGTTATCATGGGCAGAGGAAAAGATTAGAAGCCGCGCTCTGAGGATTCTGGTCTGTGATCACCTTGATGCATCTCTTTTGCTAATGATTTATTGCCATTAACCCTTTTTCAATAATCCCCTTTCCAGATCATTAAAGCACCTGTGGCTTGAACTTTGGTGTGGCACACATCATCTACAGCACACCCCTGCCCACTGACCCGCATCTCCAGTATCGAGAAGCCATCCTTCACGTTCTGAAAAAACAACAGCCAACAAATCACTTCTCCATAGGGAGTAAATTACTCTTTCACAATCAATGCTATTTTCCTCAGATGCTACACATTAGTTACTGCCACTTGGTACCACGGCAGGTTATTTGTCAAACAGCTGGTTCATGTATGCTTTCAGCAAGGCTGTATTTCTAGATTGGTTTCCCAGAGAAAAGCAGCAAAGAGTCTGAAGGCTCATTTCAACATTAGAGCGGGCATGATGAAAAATCTAACTTTACATGTGATATTAAACACTCCTAAACCTCACGGAGAACATATAAATCTTCTCAATGCAGGTGCCTCAGATGATGTCAACTTAATAAAAGTGCTGGGAGACCACACAAGTGTTCCCCCACTGCAAGTTACTGACTGTGGGTCTAATGGATTCTTGCTGTGATCTGTGTCTTATATCATTGCAGGCAACCACAGTATTCCCCCTGTTGGCTGTCCTCATCAAACTCACTGAAACCAGTACTGGGACACCTAGTCTCATTAAACCAATGTGCTGCTCGCTGTAATGTGCCACTGGCCACTGTAACATTAGTTGCCAGCAGACAGAATAATTGGCTGTATCAATTAAGGTCTGCTTACTGTCTTACCATCACACTTGCACACTTCACCGCTCTCCAAGGTGGAAAAGAACAAAGGATGTTCAGCTAAGTACAACCAGTCATTTTAGAACAAATGATGTGTTCATTAAGAGTTTCTCTGAATAAGGGAATAAGAAGCACATTTGCTACTAAATTCAGTTCTGGTAAATTTTCATTATCATTATTTTTCCTTGGAATCTGCAGCCTCCAAAACAATTTATTTGACTTATTCAAAGGTGTGCCTTATTAAAGCAACTGTCAATCTTTTCCAATTGAGCTTTTGTTTACAGAAAGTATAAGACAGGGTAGTAACGAAATATGTGAGAAATAAAAACATCAACTTTCTGTAGGAGATTTACCTTTGCCACTAGGGATAAAAAAGCAATTTCTGGACTTCTCTGTTTCTCTCCTACACTTTCTCTCCACACTACATTTGACCTTGAAGAGGAGTACCTCTGTGATTTTTGTCTTTTATTCCCACCCGTCTACCCTGACTTGAGAAAATGGGCTACTGCTCGAAGAGGCAAAAGCTTGCTATGCTAAATATTTGCTGTTATTTGTTTGTCTTTCTCTGTGTATGTAAGTGAGTGAGAGAGAGAGGTTTAGAGTTCGTTCAGTGTATCACATGTGATTTTCAGTTATCAGCTTCGATCATCATGCAGGAAAGCATTTATTCATATGTCCTTTTGTGACATACAAAACATATGGACTTGTGACCTAATATATTTGAGTATAGTCTAGTAGTATATTTGTCATTCTGCCAAACGTGTGCCTGTGCGCACGAGGTGTGAGTGGGTTTGTTCGGAAATGACAATTCTATACTTCTATACTGAAAAAAACACACTTTAAAGTATTCAAAAAACGTGTTCAAGCTGATGAGAATAGATGGAATTGATTCCTCTTCTCTTCTGAAACTTATTTTAAAGCGTAACTCTCGCCAAAATGCAACCTAGGTGGCCTTTTTGTGAATGTACCCGAGTCAAACTTTCGTTTAAAAGCATATTTAGGACAGAAGCGTCACTTTTAAGATTTACTGTATTCTCGTTTTTCTGTCAAATGGCCTTTTGAATGGGAGTGCTAGGGGCACTTTTATGCTAGTCTCAAAATAGCTATTTTTAAAACACTAAGAAGGCTCGACACAACATGAAACTTTGCTCGAAGTATCACCAGGGGCTCTACACATGAACTCAAGCATTGAGAACATTGTTTGTGTACCCAGAGTTTACTAAAAAGAAAGGTTTTAAGCAACTTACTGTAGCTGTTGTTCTTCCGGTCGCCATCTGTCAAGCCAGTCAAAAATAGTCGAGAGAAGAGAGTAAAGATGGAAAGCTCCAAAAGCTTAGTTCCATATAAATTTACGGATAATTTGTTGTTTTGTCGTTAGTGAAACACAATATTGACCTTGTAGTTGAAAAAGAAGCCTCATATAAGAATGACATTTCCTCCTATGGAGTCCGTTCATTCGCATTCGGAGATCGCCTATTTTGGACTGGGAAAATGGCGGATAGTCTAAACAACTGCTAACGTGAGTTGCTCAAAACCTTTCTTTTTAGTAAACTCTGTGTACACAAACAATGTTGTCAATGCTCGAGTTCATGTGTATAGCCCAGTGGCGATACTTTGAGCAAAGTTTCATGTTGTGTCTATCCTTCTTAGTGTTTTAAAAATAACTATTTTGAGGCTAGCATAAAAGTGCCCATAGCACTCCCATTCAAAAGGCCATTTGACCGAAAGACGAGAATACGGTAAATCTTAAAAGTGACGCTTCCGTCCTAAATATGCTTTTAAATGAAAGTCTGACTCGGGTACATTCACAAAAAGACCCTAGTTTGCATTTTGGCGAGAGTTAGCTTTAATCTGGAGCAACCAAAAATGTCCCAGGAAATCAGATTATACACAAGTGCCCAGCTGAATGCATTTTCTGCATTGTTTATTCACTTCAAAGCAATTATATTCATCTTCCTCGTGTTAGGGTAACCTAGCAAAACAGGCCAATTCTCAGCTATCCCATAAATGTGACAGTATTTATGTTCTGTCATAATAAATAACGCTTTGGATGGAAGAACTAGTTCAAGAGATTTGACCCTTTTTAGCTTATTTCCAGGCAGTAGTTATGAAAATTACCAGCCAAGTAATGATGTTTTCAGCAGTACACATGTTTAGGCAAGTTTATTTATATAGTTTATTAATTTAGTGGATAGACTGTCATATTGTGTCATTTCCATGGAGCGGTATTAAGCACTTATGATATTTCAGGTAGAAACATTCTCCACTATAGCCCACTAGTATGACAAATAATAATGAACTTGGTATGATGTCTACAAAGCATCTTTCCTGCCCAATCAAAAAGCCATAGAGGCAGAGCTGAAACCACTACCGCTCCCTCTTGAGGTAATATGGAGATCAAGCCATAACATACAACTTATTACATTGACACATGCATAGTGTAACACACACATGTACTGTATACAGCATGTGATGAGGTTAATTGATTGGTAGCATATGAGGGCAGGATGGAATGGTGCTTGATGTATTTCACTTTACAACACAGCAGTGGCTGGCAAATAACCGTTTTATAGATTCATAGAACTGGACATTAAGATAGACTTCTGTTTTATGTGAATGGTTGTGTAAAGCGTGCAGATGATGCTCATCTATGAGCTCCATTTCTGCAAGTTTCCCTTTTCTCTTCAGGAGGTCAATAGGGTGACATTAGCCTCAGCATATGAAATGAAAAGGCAAGATACAGTATCTGCATGGCTGAAATGCAGTGAGGTAAAGCTCTTCATAGGGCGTATTTCACACAAAAAGAAACGGGGAAAAAGTAGGAATATTTTTAAGAAAAATAAAGGAGACACAGAAAGACGATATATAACTACCATCCTCATTTGTTTAGGCCAGTAGTTGTGGAGTCAGGGGAATAGTGCAATTTAGTTGAATGATCCCAACAAAAAAAGGAAATTACATCACACCAAACACCGATACAAATGCCACATGAAGTGCATCATAGGTTTTGAGTCTTGGCAGGAAGGAGGGACACACCACACATTCTAAAGAATGCAGCGAGGTCACACCAGAGACAGGAAATAAATGATTACGCTTTTGTGTGTGCAGAGGTGGTTGTTAGGTGTGGGGGTGCATTAATCAGGGTACGGAAATAGAATAGTTTGCTCTTGTGTAATAGAAAACCATGCAGTTAGTGGCGGCAAGGTGGGTTCAGATGGAAATAAGTTTCTTCTTCTCGTTCTTCAACCCTTAAAGTGCCCATATTATGAAAAAATCACTTTTTCTGGGATTTGGGGTGTTATGTTGTGTCTCTGGTGCTTCCACACACATACAAACTTTGAAAAAAATCCACCCATGCTGTTTAGAGTGAGATACAGTTTCTGAATGTGTCCTGCCTTCAGTCTCTGGGTGAGCTGTTCAAAATCAGCACGGCTTGTGACGTCACAAGCCGAAACGAGCAGGCTAACCGCAACCATTAGCTCGTAGCGTTAGCATGCTAACACTATGGCTAACGCTAGCATGCTACCTCGTTCTCAATAGCAAAGCACTGCTACAACACACACAAGTTCACCATAATCTACAAAAGAACTACTTACATGTGCGCCCTCATTTAGAAGTCTCCCAGCTAATCCTGCCTTGTAACTGACCAAAGTTGTCGAAACAGCCTTTCTTTTACTGTCTATGGAGCTAGCTAGCTGACATGATCTACATCTGAGCTACTGGGCATGTGCAGTGCAATCAAAGATAGTACAGAAGAAGAAGAAGAAAAGAGGTCTCACTCTGTAGCTAAAACAGAGACCAGCTGAAAAGAGGATCTGCAGCAGTGAGAGAGAGCGGTGCAGTACAACACAAATATGGTGTTTTTTGAAAATTAAACCATGTAAACCTATTCTGGTACAACCTTAAAATACAATTATGAACCTGAAAATGAGCATAATATGGCTGCTTTAAAGCAGACGGAAAAACAAATCACGAGTATACAGCAGCATCCTGCATCGCCTGGGCTACATCCCTCGCTGATCGTAAAGTAAAACAACTGGTAAAACTGGTGAAAAGGGTGAACACTGAAGACAAGTAGCATGCATTTGTGTCTGTCATTGCTTAACATACAAATAAATACAAAGGTGTTCTGAGCCTATAACTACAGCATTTTGATGTGAGGGTTTATTCAAAGATTACATTTTTGTCCATGTGTCCATTGACAACTATTCCCAGTGAAAGTGCCCTTGTCCCCAAGATACTAAAATCCAACAGACTCAATTACCAGGGGTGATTCTAGGATCAGACCTTTAGGGGGGCTCAGCCCATTATGAGAATGTGACACGGATACAGTTCCTTGCAAAAGTGTTAACCCCCCGCTAAATCAATCATTTCATTAGCCGATTATCTCTGAGCTAGCTACTGAACACCAACGTCACCTAATGTTTTTTTACACTATTAACAATATAATGGAATTAAACCTCGACACTTTATAAGTCACAGTAATGTTCTAACATTCAGCAATTTTAGTTGCTTACGTTTCAATTTGGGTTCTAATCTCCGACATGACATTACCAACTTCTTGTTTGGGGACTACCAATGTTAAAGAACCGCACTCCTGCTCTCCCTCTGACAGATAGAGACTCAGCCAAAGGCGGGAGTCTGGCACAACCACCTCCGATTGGCCAACACTACGTTTCTGTTGACCCTTTCCTTGACTGGGTTACAGGTTCATAGCATTGGCAACAGCGACACAGGATATTAAACCTGTTTCAAGCCCTTTGAACCTGTAATTGTTTGTCCTCTGTCACTAACAGACAAGTTTGCAAACTCTAACTTGAAGCACTAAAATTGATTTTAATTTTTCTTTTTTTAAAGGTTGTTTTTTATTGTTATAATTTTTAGGCGGGCTGAGATGAAAGAGGGGGGTCTAAAATCGTCAATGCCTGATATGATCATCAGCCAAACGTCTAAAACCAAATGAACATAATCAAAACCATGTGTGAAGAAGGGCTTATCAACAAATCTCAATGAAAAAAAAATTGAGCTTACTGAACAAAGCCATGAAGTCTTCAGTGTTCACAACACACAGGATATAAAAATCAGTTTGGGAGTTATTGCTTTATATGATTTTATAATACAGCGCACCTCTGAATTATCTTATTTTTTCATTTTCTTTGTATTTTTGTTATTCTACTGATTGTATGTAACTGTAATTCATAACTGTGCATCAGATTCTTCCCCATGTCTCTCTAACTCTGTGTTTCTTGGTAAACTGCATCTGCTCTCTCTGCTGTAGTCCAGCCATTTCTCGTCAGTTGAACACATCAATATTTGATGTACAATCAGCTGTAAACCATTACGGCTATTCAGTAGGATAATCTTTGGTAGCGTAGTGCACCCACCAATATGAGAGGTGATGACCTTCATACTTTGCAATCATTTTAAAAGCAGAATCTCACCACAACAGCGTACATGAAATAAGACTAAACCTTCCCAAGAGGAAGTTGCTGCTCACGCCTGAGCCCAAAATCTGTTTGCAAACTCGAAACATAAATCCAACAAACTGCTAGAACTCAATTCAACCCAGCTGCGAGTTTGAACTGAAAAAATTGCCATTGCCTAATGTGATTGTTCATTAATTTAGCAAACACATTGATGTCCTACTGTCAGTTCTTCAAAGCAAGATCCTCGTAGAAATAATTACAAAAGCCATTTAATATTTAAGATTAATGACTATTGAATATCCATTTAGAGGACCATTAAAAACATACATCATAAGCAATAGAGATTAAATACGAGGGACATTTTAATATCACTTCCGATAATGAGGTACATGTAACAAACACACACACACACACACACACACACACACACACACACACACACACACACACACTCACACATAAAGAAAACATGATGCATTTGCATTACTCGTCCCGCTGAGTGTCAATGAGTGTGCTGACATCCACACAAATAATATTTCAAATCCCAGTTATGCTCTTACTAGAGACAATCTTTTGTGTATCTTCATTTTCCATAAGCAAACACTCCTATGTACATGAATACGCTGCTTGTTGCCATAGCAACAGCTTACGGCAAAACCAATGACAACTGTGTTTATACACAGGGAAGGCGTCGGTACTGAAGGTGCCTGTGCATTTAAAGAATGTTCAGTCAGCTTTCTCTATATTATTATTCAGCATTAGAGCCTACTTGTGTGCTTATTTTTTTATGCTACATCCCAGTCCCAGAAGCCTTGATTTTCTGCGATACACTAGTATAAGCATAAAAAAATAAAATTTTATTTTTAATTTTATTTTTATTTATTTCTATGGATATAACTCTTATTTGTCTTCAACCTACAATAAAATGACAAAAAGTGTTGATTTTCCTTTCATCTGAAGCACGTGTGTCTAAGCTTTTAGTGCACCACTGCCACAAAAAGATACATTTCAAAGCATTCCTTGGGTGGTACCTTTTCAGCTTGTGCTTTTGCTTTGTGTGTTATGTTAAACTTTGTGTGTGTTCTCACGAAAATATGTACAATTGGTGCAAGACAATGGTAGGAGAGCACGTATGTGCCACAATGCTGCGCCCCGTAAATCCTTTTACATGATAGAGCTAGGGCCCTTGCATCCTTTGGAAAGCTGACCTTGGATTCTTGTTTCATGCTTAGCAGCTAGGATTAAAGGAAATCTTCCTCAAACACACATTTTGCTCCAAGAGATCTGGGCCTCTTTTGCCTTAGCTCTATTTCAAAAATGCAAAACAAGGCAAATGCAATATGTGGCTGTGCAAAGGGCTGATTTTTCTCTTATCAATTTCTTTTCCTGTCAAAAGTAGGTCGAGCTGAAAGGCAAAGAAACTTACTGAGATTCAGTTCTGTGGGAAGAAAAGACTTTTCAAAAGTCAAGCTAAACTCTTGGGCAAAGTGACCTCCCCATAAATTAATGAACCATTTTTTTCCCCTAGCTTTTTGGCTCTCTGTTGCTTCCATAGTGACCTATTTATGCCAATAATTACTGAACTCCAGATGGGCTCTGGATAGCTAGATGAAATTTGTATTGGACAAAGTAAACACCATCTATTAATTTGTCATTAACATCATCAAACCAAATTTTCTAAATCCGGCTTTGCTGTAAATAAGAGTTTTTTTTTTAAAAATATGTATAATCCTGATGTCATTTAAATGGCTAAACGGCTCTTCCCTTTCTGGATTTCAAGTATTTAAAATCTCAATCCGGACCAAAAGTCAAAAGAAAGGTTTGGAGACAATAATTGCAACAATCAGCTAAGAAGATGTAATTAATAGGAACGTATATCTATCTGGAAGAGAGTCAAGAATCATTTCATACAAATGCATGATCAGAAACTTTGAAATCCAGATAGACATCAACTGTCTGAACTTTGTGTTCTTTAATCTCAAATTGGACATACTGTAGTGAAAAGAGTAATTCTTTTGGTTTTATTCTAAGTTCAGGCAAACCAAAGTAACAGTGGTATTAAGGAGTTGTTACATTTAACAAATAAATGTTGAACTTTTGTTAACTACAACTGGTAAAGCAGAGGTGATTTAAAAAAAAAAGTGATCTGTACTTGAAGTGGGATGTGGACTTGGGTAATTGGTGTTGAAGAAAGGTTTTCACACCAATCCCTTACCTCGGCCAAACACAACATTTCCGTCTAGTGGTGGAAGTGTTATGACACTTCCTTGTTATACCATTAGTACACTGCATGAACAAGCTTTGGAACATCTCATAATCACTGAAGTACACTTTACACTGAATACGGATGTGGAACTGCTTTGACTACCTTTTCACACATTGGTGAGCTGGTTGAACAGCTTATCTAAATGTAATGGTAACGTTATTTTGATGTATCACACCTTAAAAGCGAATAAATTGCTCAAGGGCCAGTTGTCGAGTTTACAGGGACACACCTTGAATGTAGAATAGACATTTTGGTGACTGGCTATTTAACATTCTACAACATAACATTCATTTAATTTCTCTGAATTTTAAGACCACAATGTCTTTTAAGTCTGTTGCCTTCTGTTGCTTACACAATGTTACTATTTCCCCCAATAACCCTAGCAGGAAGATAAGGACAGTGAAAGCCCTTGATAGCAGACAGTATAGCGTTCAATGAAAGCTTGCATGACGCTGAAGCTCTGCAGCTAGAATACTGCAACAGGAGTAAACACTGTCAACCCTGGTATATTTAATGCCTTTTAATGCCAGGCAAGGTCATGAATGGAAGATTTCTATTTGTTACTGAGGTTAGAGTTAAAAGTTTATTTTGTGTGTTAAAGGACAGAGACGGAGGACCTTTGGTAACATGCATTTTGTGCGTTGACAACCTTTAATACAACCCAAACACTGGAGAGCAGTACTTTATGACAAACAAACATGCCTCCTCCATCGGTCAAGTCAACTGAATATACCAGTGGGCACAGAGCACAAGTGGTGAGTGTGACGATGGAGCGAGACATGTGAAAAAGCACATGACATAAGAGGGATCTTTCTTTGAAATTGACAATACAACAACAAACAAAAACTCTGCTCGATCTAGCAGCTGCTGTCTGAGATAACTTCCCAAAATGACCACCACCGAGTGGGAAAGAGTTATTACTAGAGTCAAAACCGATTCAGTTTCTAGCAATAAAATACAGTCTTGTAAAGCTTTGCAAACATCCATTGTATGTCAATGACAGAAGCAATTATACCATAAAAACAGTAGTAGTAGTAGTAGTAGTAGTGATAGTACAGAGTAAACTGCAGCCAAGGGCTAATTACACATTGTCTCAAAAATTTACTATTTCATTTCCAGTGCAGTTAGAGAAAAAACATTGCACGTTCTGGAAGTATTCTACAAGTGTAACAGTTTGTCCATTGGCATTTTCTTTAACTGTTTGCTCTGGTTCTGAGCAACCCAGTCTCATGGCAGTTCGTGAAATGGTCACGTTATTTAATCTATTGATTCGTGTACACGGACAAGTTTATCTCATTGTTTTCGTAGTGGTCAGCACGTTTTTTAAACTAATGTATTTCAATGGGAAGCATCTTTCGTGATCACAGCACGACTACAGTAGCGAGTAGTATGAAATGCCGAAAATCCGCACAGGAAGGTTGGTTGGGGTGGTGGATGGGTCAAACAACACAGGACTTTCACCCCGGAGACCGGGGATCGTGTCGTGCGTGTGACGATTCCTTTCCCCATTGTTCTTTTCCTAAACACAACCGTCCCGTTGTTGTTGTCCCGCATCCCCCAGAGACCGCGGCTGTCTCCCGCGTGTGACCTTTCCTTTCCCCGTTCTTCTTTTCCTAAACCCAACCTCCGTATAGATGCTTCCCATTATGTGCTGACGACCACGAAACCCATTACGTGCTGACCACCACGAAAAAAACTAGATAAACGTGTCCGTGTACACGAATTAATAGATTAAAAATGACATGACGATTTCACGAACTGCCGTGAGACCGTGTTGTTCTGAGATGCTACTATGCTGCAACAGCTATCATGACTTTGTGAAGCTGAAAGAATTATAACGTATTTTGTGATTGAAAATAAATGGCAATGACAATTCTGATAGGGTGTTGAAATAAATACAGACATCAACACATTGCTAAGGAAAGAACTACTGCTCAGGTTATGTATTACCAGCCATGACAGCGACTCTAAAAACATCTTGAACTGTGTAATTTCCCTTAATACTTTTCCCGTTTGAACTTTTTTTTTCATTCAGAACACAAGACAAAAAATGCAAAATGTAAATAATATACAAAATACAGTTTTTTTATTACTTTATTTTTGTGATCAATAAAGCCAAAATCGTAGTCGCAATCAAAATTTGATTAATTACACAGCCCTATTTGTTTCCTCATCAAAGTGTTTCAAAATACACATTGCAAGAAGAATTTGAGAGTTCTTTGTCAAAATTTTTATTTGTCAAAACAGCTTTGAATGTGAGTCCAGGCAGGAATATCTTGTGAAGTATTTTGTTCTGAGTGCTCAGATAGAGCTTACATGGATTCGCCAAAAATATCAATGAAGATTCCTGTTTAGCTTATTTGATGTTAAACGGTTGATGAGAATATATCCTTTGGTGAAATCCGAATAAAATGTTCTACTTCTAACAACTTGCATTGAAAACTAAAGGGTCCTACTGAGGGTAAATTGTCTCTAATTGAATAAAGAACAATGCACTGCCCCAAAGCATGAGAAACCAATTATGTTGGAGTTGCTGAAAATAAAACAAGCTGCTTCGGAAATCGTTCCTTGAGGAGAAATGCAAGAATTCCAGATCAATCAAATACAGTCAGGATGTCTAATGATGTGCACAGATACATCTTGCAGTTGAAAATTGACAGGGCAGCATGTTTGAAATGCAGCCACTGTGATGAAAACAAGAAGATGCTGGAGCTAACTTTTCCAGCACAGACTGAATGAGGACGTTAGCTTTCCTTAAGGAATCTGATACACAGACCTCATAAAGTAAAGTGAAGTCAGGGATATTTCTCAACCCAGTGACTCACAACCATTAACTAAGTGGCATTTCAATGCATCTCAGGATGTTTTATCTCATAGTACATTCCTCTCCTGTCTTGTCGACATGGATGCAGGTTCACACAGTGGAGAATGTTCATGCTCTTGATTCAAAGGTCAAGTTGTGGTGGGTTTGTATGCAACGTGGAGTGCAAGCCATCGAACAAGAACATTTCTCATTAGAGCTCGCTGAGAGGTGTCCCTTCATTGTTCTTATGCAAATGATGAATCATTTTCTGATGCTGTACATGGCAGTTATTCTGTGCAGCAGAATATATAATCTCTGCTCTTAGGGTACAGTACACAAGTTTTTTATACGTTTTATCCTGATGTAGAAGAAAAGAACTGACAGCTTAGGCCTCTATAAGTTTATATTGAATATTAGGAGATTATTTTGGCATTTTTGATCATTATTTAACTATGCGTCCCTTGGTATACAGCTTGTTGAGTGTTTTTCGTGTAGGAAAAAAGAGAATAAAGGGGATTTGAGTGAGGATTTTAGAGGAGAGTTTCTGGTGCTCCAGGATGTTTGAATTCTATTTTCTATTCTATTTGGCCTTGATAATTCAAAGCTAATTACAACTTTTAAATTATTGTCATGGATACAGTACAGACCAGTTTTGCGCGATAGGTCAAGAGGAACCCTTAGCCTGAAACACAGATCGGTAAAACACACTGAAAAATTAAAAGAGAGACTGATGTGTGGACTATTTTGCGTGAAATGTAAAAAACACCACTTCCATCCTGAGGTGGAAGTATAATAAGCGAATCATGAAAAAAGCACAAATTACACAATGACACTGCAGAAATGAGTCTCTCTCATATTGTATATAATGAGCTGACAAGATAGTTGCACGCTCCAAACATGCAGCTTTATCCAGATCTGTTTTCATTTCAGAGGTGTTGATCCATCAATTCTTCTCCAATAATAACAGGTTAAAATCATCTTCTGTAACTTGAATACCTGTTCTAATTTGACTGTTGTTAAAATAACTACAATATATTTGGTTGTATAATGACTGTAAAGTCACAGTGGGTTTCAATATTAGTAAGACTAATAAAGACAAACAAACGAACAAAAAACGTCAGGAAGCTTTTAACTCAATCCAGTCAGAGGCATGGTATCCTATGCTATTTTCCATGTTGGCACCTTATGGTGGCGCTGGAAATACAATAAAGAAAAGCCCCACTAGCTCGCCTGCATGTCTCATACATCTTCAGTCATGCGGAAGGCCGTCCGTCAGTTTTACTGCACATCGGCTTCCTCTCAGCGCAGCATCGATGAATGATGGCCCTAAGTGCAACTAGATAACTACGGCAGGGGATGATAAAAATGTGAAAACACACATCCTAGACAGGAAATTGGCCATTTTGGAGCAATTGACACAGAGGAGCTGAAGTGATGGCACTTCCTGTAATGCTCATCCCTTGAAAAGCAGAGATGTCTGGTTGTCCGCTGGGAGATAGCTAAAGTCTACTGGACATATCAGGTGCACTAACCTAATAGATCTCTTTTCATGTTTTTCTCTGTAGCTTTTTCTTCCATTTTAGCTGTCATAGAGTCAAACCTAAGACATGTCATAGAGTCAAACCCAAGACAGGCTGTCATGGAAAATGTTTCAGTCAATATCCTGGTCATCTGCAGTGAAAGAAAATCAATTGTAGTTAGGGAATCGAGAGCTAATATGAGGTCGAGTCATCAGAAGAGATGGAATTACACAATGGCTTAGTAAAAGTAGGACAATGAGGAAAAGTGAATCTAAACCTATGAAAATGGATCGCTGGTGCCTAATGGCGAGTGGAATATCGAAAGAGACAGGCAGGCATATGGAATTATGTGGTGACTAAACTGTACTTCTGAATGTAACAGTACCTGTTAAAACACATGACTTTCAAGCCAGGGAAAACAGTAGACTTTCACCCAGGAAATGCATGTTCCTTGGGAGTGTTTTAATAGAAACCACGATCTTTTCCTAAACTTAACTAGTCGTTTTGGTTCGAAAACTCAACTTTTGTTGCTCACTTTTTCTTGCCTAAACTTAACCGTAATCTCCGCCGAAATGACCTGCAGCTCGTGGTGCTCTGTACCCAGCACACAGTCAAGTATTCTTGGGTAATTAGACCACCAACTACCGCTGACCTGACAGAGCACCACAACCGGCAGCTCGCGGTGCTCTGTACCCGCTTCACAGTCACCTATTCTCGGGAACTGAACCACCAACTACTGCTGACCTGACGGAGCACCATGTGGAGTACCATGCGGCGCACCATGCGGCGCACCATGTGGAGCACCACGCGGAGCACCATGCGGCGCACCATGCGGAGCACCGTAGCCAGAGGCACGAAGCTCTGTAGCGGCTTAAACAGCTAGCAACTTCCGCTCTGAAGCACGGAGCTCTGTAGCCAATGTCACGTGAACAGTCGGAGGTCTCCTAGTTTTCGTATAATATCATACGTTTTAGTGTGCATAACTTTTCGTACAATATCATATGAACCCATTCATGAGAATGCGTTGAATGACAATGATCTAAATCTGAAAATATATCTGTTTTCATACTCAACCTCTTTTTTTTTTCTCATCCTTTATCTCTCTCCTTCTATCCACCATATGTGAAATAGTACTTTTTTGATGATAATGACCATAATTCTGTTAAGGAAAATATATTCCTTTGAGTTTTTGTGAATCATTTCAACATTTCTCTGAATGCAAGCTTGCCATTGGCTACTGGAAATTGTTGAACAACCTTTTGATTGGTTTGTAAAAATATTCATTTGGCTGCTCTCCAATAAGATTGGACTTATTCTTCTTATGACATGTACAGTGTATATATTCTCACTATGTATCCCTGTGTCCTTTGGGAGATGCGGAGTGAAACTGAATGACACTTTTGCTTTGTAACTCCCCTGTAATTAATTACATAAAACGTTTGCAATATATCACTTTAACCATCTCTGTGTTTTCTATGCATATTAAAGAGGTCAGCAGTCTTTCTTCTGCAATCAAGGAATTACATACCACCTCTACATTATCTGACATGAATAATTGGCAATCATACCAATTTAACTCAGACTAAGACTATTTTATCTTCTTTTTATACCATTCATGGTAAAATTCCAATTTTCCATAGTTAAAACTACTGTATAAAAGAGTGGGTGTGAAAACCACTTCAGTGCTGATTAATAATTCCTCTCTGTGTTGTCAGAAAGTGTTACTGGTCTAATGCTTATCAAATTGAGACCAGATGATTGCATTGCAGAGAATGTTTTTCTTATTGACCAGCCATGAATAAAATGTTCTGCTCGCCTTATTAGGCAAAACAACTTAAAAGGTGAGTAGAGGAGAAGTTGTGGCACTACAGCAATAACAGTGAAAAGAAGTTCATTCATTTTATGTTTAGCAAATAATTTAATAAATCAAATAAAGCCAAATAAAAGGTCCACTTTAAATGCAGGGGCTCACAGACATAAATTAAAACACTCTGAAAGCTTTTGCCACAACACTCATTCAACAATAACTACAGTGGTGGAGTATTATGGTAAAATCAACTTTGTTAATTCATGTATCTGCCAAGTTGCAAAAGTGTTGATTAGGGCTGGGTATCGGCCAAAATAACCTAGTACCAGGTATAATCTTCTCCAGTCAAACAATACTACCATTTGATCCTTTTTGTACCCAGATCTAGAAAACAATGACTATTTGTATGGTTTTGCTTGTAGCCAATCACCACAAGCATTCTTCAAATTAATGCGACGTGTGATTGGCCCACTGTTGCAGCAGCTACAACCCATACAGTCTGTGGTATGGTAAAGTCGAGTGCAGTGTATTTTATGGAGTAGGCAGGTAAGCGTGCCGAGATGCTTCCATTCACGATGGGTATCGAATGAAGTAGTCTTGGTTAAAAACTGTCCACAGTGACTTGAAGCATGAGACACAATGTGTTTACTGTTTTAACATTTAACCAAAACCATATTTTGTCCCCTAACCTTACCCAAAGTGCTTGTGTTGTCTACACCTAACCCCACACATGACCCAAGATGAAAACCCTGTAAAATAGTCACTAATTACTGTTTTGAAATGCCCCAAACATCTGCTTTAGAAGCACGTAAAGTCCATCTAGAAGTCCATGCATTCTAAGGGATGTGTTGGTTGATATGTATGGTGCAGTGATGTTGATTTAAACAAATGAACTCAGGTGAGATGAGAGGATCAGATGTATCAACATCTAGGTTGATCTAGGTTGATAGCAACCTCACACGTTTCCATGCCAGCCCTTAACTGTGCTAATTGTTGTCTTGTTTCAAAATGTGTCAGACAAGGCCTGCAAAATCAATGCATTTCAGTGCATCGATGTTAGAAACGATGTTATTGCTCAAATTATGTGTGCTGATCAGCAGGAATATCTCATAATTGGGTAGTGCAATAATACTCACAGGAAGTAATTGCTGTCCTGCTGATTCCAAAGAGCTGCTGGAGCTGCTTACTGCGCAGAAGGCGGTAGGCTGAAGGTGTGAGGTGGGCAACGTCTCCCCTTAACCAACATACCCTCGCAGCGTTCCCTCTTCACTTTATCAGCCACCTGCAAGAACCAAGCAACAGTGGAAACCTTACTACTAAGTTTTCATTTCTAAAAGTGACCATTTGAGGAAGTATAACAGCATGCAGATAAATCCTTTCTTCAAACAACAGCCACAATCTATTTTTCTCTATGATAAAAGTTTTTAATTTTAATCAGGTGTCATCACATTGTATATGCATGTAGTCCCTGCTTCTTCTGTTGGCATTAAAATATAACTTATTTGCTCGAGAGAGAGATGTTTTAGTGGCCGTTCATACTGATCTTAAGAAAGCCCTTATATACCATCACCTGATAGTTAAGCAGCACTTACTAACATTAGGAGGGGGTGTCCTTTGACTGAGGATCCCAACCACAGCCCACTCCTGTCACAGTGAACAAAATGAATTACTGTTTCTGAGCAGGAGTCTACGTATGTGTACTTAGGGGCAACGGAAACAATCTGTCAACACAACACTGGCAGATGCAGTGTTTCTGGCCATCTAATGTCCAATATTCACTTCATGCTTGATGCTGGACAGCGCAGTGGGAATGAACCAAAACAGAGCTAAAAGATGCTAAAATGCATCAAAGAAATGGAGTGGAATGGCAGGGTCATTTGATTCATTGTTAGAATAAACATTGATTATATCATCTTTAAAAAGACTTGGGTGATATTCCAGAAAGGATACCAACATATAATGAAAAGTCTGGCCTCATTTAACCTAAACTGTCGTTTATGGTTTAAGTCATTCCTGGTTTAAACAATCAACATGATTGCAAGTTCACAGCTTTTAAACTACCGGCAAGGACATTCTCATTTCTCAGGATAACTTCATAGATAAAACAAGGCATATTTAACCGAGTGGAGTCTGCATAAATGTACCTACAGTAAGGCAGAATTAAATAAATAAATAACTATATTGAGCATAAAAAACAAAACCACTGACTACTGATCTACTATTACCATTCACAAAAAGATTTTTTTTTTGTGCAGCAACTTTATACTGAGAAGGCTCTTTGCAAAAGTTCACAACAGTATTTCTGCTTTTGGATTTCACATCTCTACTTGCCGCCAGTAATAACCACATGCTCCATTTCCCTCTCTGTGGGTGAGATACAATCAGACTTTGGAAATGCCAAAGATTGTGTTCAGAGGTTGTGGATGGCACAGTTAATTTGTTCCTTCATTACAGAGCATAAATAACAAAAGAGCTTCTGGTGAAATAATTAATAGTCACATTTCCAATAATTGATTTTGTATTACAGTATTTTACTCGAGAGGCTACTAGTACTGCCTGATGACGATGATGATAATGACCCAAAACTCCAAAGTTGTAACGATTTGTTATGACCTTTATGACCACACATTCCTGTAATATCATTATACAGTACCAGCTGAGATACATTTATCAGTAAAAGGCAACGGCCATCAAATGGCTTGGCAAACATTTGATCTTCCACATATTGATAGATACTCACAGAACTAGCTGATGCATTTAAATCAGAAGGGATGAACTTCCCTTTGATTTCCTGGCTGGGGAAAGTAAGACCTTGGATCCAAAGCAAAGTGTTGTAGCATCTGTTGCTGTAACTTGTCTGCAGAGTTATTGGCAGTAATAGAGACACCTTGTTCTTTCTCGGCAAGATGTTCTACATCTCATCTGCCTCATTACTGGCAAAACAATTAATTTCAACGCATGGTATTTGGTTTCAGATTATTAACAGCATCTGTTTTACATGTCACATTATGGGAGCAGCTGTAAAGGTACAGCTACAAATTCTAAACTTACATGTTACTTATGTACACTACAGTGACTTAAGCTGGGGCATATTTTGGATAAACAATAGTTGGCATTTGTGACAGGTACCACTTTAAAAGAAAATCAGATGGGCAGCAACAATCTTAATTGAATATTTTTTTAGTTTTTTTTAATTATTTTTGTGGCATTTTAGGCCTTTATTAGATAGGACAGCTGAAAACAGGAAAGGGGTAGAGAGAAGGGAAATGACATGCAGCAAAGGGCTGCAAGTCAGAATCGAACCCGTGAGCTAACAAGGCGCCCTGAATGTTGACTAAATGCATCCCTGTTGTGGATTTATAAAGCATGAGGCCGTCATTTTCTAATGTAACCAATGAATGTGATTATAATTTTAAGGAAATATATGTCTAAGGAAATGTATTTGATATACATGTGTAAAGCTATAAATGATGAGAAGCATCAATGACAATAGTGTTACACTATTGTTGTTGATGCTTCTCATCATTTATGACACTATACAACACTATACAATCATATCTAAATAGCTTTTTAGTAGCTGGTTTAGTTGGTTGGCTGGTTGCTGGGACATAAACCAGCTGAAGAATGCTTGGAAAAACTTACGGTTAACATTTGTTTAATTTCTGTCAGTTAGCTTTTAAGAAGCAGTGAATAAATGAATAAAAAGACCTTCAAAGAGGTTCTGTGTTATTTATAACCCGTACCCGTACTTTGTGCAGAAGTTGGCTGAATCAACAATGGCAGACGATTCATGAGGTCAAATCTTGCGGTCAGGGAAAATCAACTCATGTACTTTATACAGATGTCTTTTCTTTTTCTTTTTTTACCCATTATGCACTTTTCTACCAGACCATGTGTGATCTGATGTGAGGTATTGTGCTATTCTTCCTATAGAGTCCTCACAGCTGTATTTAAGCATTAACGACATTACTTTAACTTTGCTTAAATAGCAAACATATTATGCTTGGCTTCCCTCTGATAATGCACAAGGAGCTGCTTTTAGGAAACGTGGAAATCAGCTCCCCATAAAAAACTGCTGCTGGATATTTTAAGAACAAAGCAGAGGCTGATAAGGGAATTGGCCCATTGTTTCCACACTGAAAGCCGTCAGCTTTGGCATTCAAAAATGATTCCTGCCACTCCGTCACATTGACAGGACCTCCGAGAATATCACTCTTACCACCGCCGCTGCCGCCGCGCTACCACCATCACGGCATGCAGAGTAGCAACTAGCTACATCATGTTACTTACTTTGAAGTATAGCTGAGATTCCAAGGCAGCAAGGGTGCTTAACTGACATATTATGAAGACAGAGTCAGAGGGAATAACAGGATACACACAGTGACTTGACAACAAAGCAACTTCTCCTACGACAGCCTTGGGATAATCACAGCTAAAAGACAAAAGCACACACATTTAGTCTAAATAGAAATTGAATACTATATAAAAAACAGGGTAATGGGGAGAGAGACGATGAGTCTTTGATAAACACCATCTTCACAGCATTTAATCTAAACATTTAAAAAGGAGAACAGGGAACCAAACAAGATGGAAAAATAAGCATGATAGACAATTGTGTAAAAAACCCTACCACTTAGTTCTGCATAAAAGTAGTTTCAAGGGTAAGAGTTCGAAATAATAAATAACAAATGTATGCATAATTAAATTGCGGATCTACAGCAGCAAAACAAATAAAAAAACTTTTCTCAGTTTCTATCATGTGCTAGCATGATTTTACAAATAATCTCCATGAGCAGAAGTATTACTACTGATAGCTTGGGACTTTCCTTTCCCCCCCGTGTCTGTGACAAGATTAGACTATCTCTCCTTGTGCACATGGATGACTGACTCCTTGGGGCCGGTCACATCTCTCTTGCACCCATCCCCCCCATTTTATAATATGGGAAATTGAACCAATCCAATCCACTTAATGACAGATCTGTTGTTTGTTAAAGGGTAACTTCCATTTTTTTTTTCAACCTGGACCCTATTTCCCTTTGTTTTTGTGTCTAAGTGACTGATGGGAACATCAATCTTTGACATTGGTCCAGTATTAAGCAAGATCGCGGTGAAACAAGCTACATGTAAGTTTATAGGGCAATTGTCCAGCTTGTATTTAGCTTCACAAAAGTGCTCGTTTTGCCACTGACAGGCTCAGATTAATATTCTAAGTGTCTGAAAACATTATGGAAATGATCTCTTCAGAGATAGACCTTTAAACCCTCTTTGAGACCTTTCTGTTTAACCAGAAACAGCTCTGAAGTCACAAGCGCTAAACCCACCAGACTACATTTAAAAAAGCACTACTTTTAGCATGTATAGAGCCAACATATTTTCACATATAAATCAGTAAACTATGTGTTTATTTCAACCAAAACTAGAGTTGTTATGGATAGAAAAGTGGAAAGACGACCGAAAATGGCTTTTCATACTTTTACTTTGTTTCTGTCAACTTTGAATAAAGTGTATTTTAAAATGCTAAAATTACTGTTTATTTACATGGAGTCTGGTGGGTTTAGCAAACGCAATTTCGCAGATGTTTTTATGTTAAAAAAAAGGATCTTAATCTTTAACAGAAAGGCCGACCTCCTTAGAAATCATTTCCATAATGTTGTCAGACACTTAGAATATTAATCTGAGTCTGTCAGTGGCAAAACAAGCAGTTTTGCGAAGGTAAATACAAGCTGGACAATTGCCCTATTAACTTACATGTAGCTTGGTTGGCTGCTGCCGACTGCAGCGATCTCACTTAACACTGGACTAATTTCAAAGATTGTTGTTCCCATCAGTCACTTAGACACAAAAACATAGGAAAATAGGGTTCAGGTTGAAGAAAACTGTAGTTACCCTTTAACAAACAACAAATCTGTCATTAAGTTAAGAGGATTGGATTGGTTCAATTTCCCATATTATAAAATTGCAGACTCATTCGAGAGCAGAAAAATAAATAAGTAAATAAACAAAAAAGTAGTTAAGATGTCAGCTATTAGTGCGTGCCAAAGTATTTGATACATCACAAAAAACACTGTCATTGTGTTTTCCGTGATTTCAGTAGTAATCCCTGTTCCAGTTCCTCTTATCTTCATTTGGGGATAAACTTTCTGTCAGTGTGTTCTCTATGAACTCAATACTTTTCCCTAATCTGGCCTCTGTAATCCTTAACCAAAAATTCCTCAAACAAGGAATGATACCAAAACAACAAGACTTTGAGAGGGATTTTTATATTTTGAAATGTAACCTGATGAACAATGTAGCAAGTATTAGATTTTTACAAGCACAGATTATCCATGCCAGTTGGGAAAGTCAGAGCAGCTGAAGCATTGCAAAAAAATCACCTCATTCTCAACAATTAACAGCTTTTAAAAATGGCTTTGAGACACTTAACCCCAACTGCACTATTGGGACTATTCACTGACTTGAAGTAGAAATCTCACAAGCTCCAAGGCAGGACGTGTTATCACTGATCAAGTAGGTTGGTGTATTTTGGAGGAAAATGTGTGAATGATAAACCTTCACTAACACAATAAAGGGAAAATGCAAGAGGAAAATCAGCAGTAGCTAGCTACTCTGCTAAACCCTAAATATGT
This sequence comes from Sander lucioperca, assembly GCF_008315115.2. Taxonomy (NCBI): domain Eukaryota; kingdom Metazoa; phylum Chordata; class Actinopteri; order Perciformes; family Percidae; genus Sander; species Sander lucioperca. Next base: position 17,477,921 of record NC_050179.1, read on the forward strand.
AAGGGTTAATGCCCTTTGAGGTGTCCATTGTCAGGTATTAATGGATGACGGCGAGGCGTGAACCGTCCGACGCGCCGAAGTTCATTAATACCTGACGATGGACGCCTCAAAGGGCATTAACCCACTTATACCATGGTCACTTGCCAAATAACATATTTTTAAAACATAAGTTTATATTTTAATTAGTTTTACAATTGAAATCTAAAGTTTTTCCAAACAATAACTTTGCTTCCCTGGCTTCGCCTGAGGGTTTGACTAATACCTGGAACAATCATTCCCATCCCATAAGATTCTTATGCAATGCAAACATTATTCCCTGCTCCAGGAAATAGGAAGGACCTTAGATACGACTTGCCATCCGCAACGGGAGACCATGGTATAATTCTATATAATAATAATATGTACATTAACAAAGTGCACTGTTTACATTTAGTAATGTTGTTGGGTACACCCATTTCTCAGAAATTTCTCCAATTAAAATTCTCCAGAAAGAAAACATGTCGGTATTTTGTGAGTATGTAGATTCCATTTAGGGACTGTTTGTTATTTATTTAAGAGGCTACCGGAGGACTTTTGGGATCTTTAGTCAAAATAGACTTGACCCTCCCTTAGCCAGCAATACATTTTTCTATGACCCTCCAAAATGATTGGGAAAAAAGGCATGACCCTCCCCAATAATTTATTGATGCCTTCTGTACTGGTTTGCGCTTGGCAAAGATGTACAGATAGCAACTGTTTTTTTTACAATCATGACATACATGACTTAACCTCTGCTTTCATATTCAAAATATAACCCATCCCATCTGTGTTCTCTGTGATTTGGAGGAGTCGTGGAGGAGTACTTAAACTTATGTTGTCCTTTTCTTTCACCTTATACTCAAAATGTATTCACTCCCTTATGGAGTTAGATTCCCCTTTATACCTTGTAGCATGTAACAACCAGAAACACCAGCACAAAGACATGACCCTCCGCTATTTTCCTAGCGGACTCATCGAAGATCTAGCAGATCAGATAAGGGACTGTTAGTTATTTATTTCAGGGGCCACCGGAGGAGCTCTGGAATCTTTAATCTAAAAAGACCTGACCCTCCCTTTACCAGCAATACATTTTGAATGACCCTCCAAAATGATATGGAAAAAAGGGATGACCCTCCCCAACAATGTATTGTAGCATTCTGTACTGGTTTGCGCTTGGCAAAGATATCAAGATGCCCATTGTTTTTTACAGCCATAACTTACATGATTAAACCTCTGCATTCTCATCTTATGCATCACACTCCACTGTTATGGTGTGGTGGCCATTTCAGTAGATTTACTTTAAAAACATAGTTGTGGAATAAGCATGGAAACTAAATGCACACTTCCTGCATTACTGCATTACTTCAAATACTATGTTACTCATCTAGTAAACTAGTATTCACATGAAATAAAACAATAAAACATTGAAACCATTCCACAAAGCACACTGGGAAATAACAAATTCAACACTGGTTGCTATGGACTCATCATTAGTCGTTCAATCAGTCATTGTATATTTTAGCATGCCGAAGCTGAACATTATCCAAAACTCCATTTCTCAGATGAGCGTCAATTTGGGGGCTTGCATGCTACCACTCCTTCCTTCTCAAATGCCTTGAAAAGGCTGTCGTTTGCACAATTTCACAAATAATCACTGGGACCGAAAGGATATTTGAGCCGGGTATGGCTGCAGCCTGGAGACCTCCCGTCTCATGCATGCCCTCCCGGCTGGTGTAGTCTGCGAGCTTCGACTTTTCAATAGAAAAGCTTGTGTCTGGTATGTTTTAAGGGATACTTCACCGATTTAGCATTAAGCTTTGTATCAGCAGAAAAACTGTAGTATTTTTGAATGACCATGCTTCCCTCCCTCATGCCCCCCTGAGACGAGAGATCTCTGTATTGTAGGTCTGGAAAAAATCTTCCGATGACGTAAAACGCTGAATTTTGCGAAATCAGAAGATTTTTTGCCCAGAGGCAATGGACTACAGCCAGTAGTAGGAAATACTTCCGCATGTTTTCAACCCGCCCATAGGGGGTTGGACTGTCGTCTTTCTCCGAAGATTTCCGAAGCAAAACGAGCGTCAGCCATCTTGAATCTTCACTTGCTTCTCAGCAGAAAACTTTTAGATAGTTAGATGAATTTATTCATCCCAAAGGAAATTTTAGAACAACAATTATGTGCATTCAAACTACCGCACACGTGTACCACCGGGATACATTGGTACAGATCGGAGAATATGCAGGACACTTTATTACAGACGGAATACTCGACACACTACGCGAGCTTCGCCGGCTATGGAGACCAGCGGTGTTGCTCGATGCCTCTGGCCGGTAAAAGGACATCGTCAGCGGGGAACGTTGAACGAGTGTGCCGGTGGAAAGCTAACGCTAGCCGGCCACCTGTTCCATCAATCCTGCTTGCAAGTGTCCGCTCATTAGACAACAAACTGGACTACATCCAACTTCAACGAAACTCCCAACGCGAGTTCAGAGACTGCTGTGTTTTTTTGTTGTGGAAACATTGCTGAACAACAGTGTACCGGACTATCCAGCTACCAGGCTGGCTGCTCTGTCGCCGGGTAAGACTAGTGGAGGTGGGCTGTGTTAACACGGACTTGTGCAAAAATGGGGTGCTTGTATCCAACTAACTGTTAACTGCTGGTGGAGTTTGTGACTGTTAAATGCCGACCATCCTACATTCCACGCAAATTTACGGCTGTGTTTATACTCTGTGTTTACAGCCCACCAAGCGCTAATGCTAGTAGCTATGTGTTAGCTGAACTTTACAGAGCATATAATGTGTGTGCACTAAATGTAGCCTGTTTCGTATGTCATTTTTATATAATGTCGTTTTTATATATTTTAATTGTGTAACCACTTGAGCCACGGTGAAACGTTGTTTCGTGTATATGGTTGAAATGACAATAAAACATACTTAGAGTTGAGCTGACTGTCTCACTGTCTGTCTGTCTGTAAACGGTAGGCGTGGCTTGGGAGTAGACGATAGAAGCAGCAAAGCAAGTGCATTCTGGGATTTGGTGTCTTTCATCCACATGAGCCAAAAACACATTTTCTGTCTTTTCTCGGCCTAGAAGCCACCAATTTCTAAAATAAATTCACATTTCTACTACATAAGTGACCCAATTTAAAGATATATTCATCGGGATTTATTCAGTTTGGGAAATCCCATGGTCTCTTAAGCTACAGCTTAAATTGTCTGGCTGACTAAACAGGGAGGGACCCATCTGCTAGCAATAGGGGCCGAGACTGAGAGAGCTACATGGATAATTATGCACCAAACAAGCCACTTTGAAATGTTGCTGTTCTCATGAATACAAATGTTGGGTGACCCTCCCCCCTAGACAAAGAAAAATTGGATGACCCTCCTATCAACAAAGACTAAAAAGACATGACCCTCCCCTATTTTCCTCCAGTGGTCCATTCCATAAATACCGAACGGTCCCTAAGAAAAGCCCGTGACGTGTTGTCGCCATAGCGAGTGCAAGCAACGGTGATTAGACTGTGTTTAAAGCGCAACTTTTCAAGCTGAAGCCAAGAAGCTCTCTACCATTAGGCTACATTCAAGTTAAAGTGGTGTGAGAAATGGTTCAACTTGGAAATTGAAATTGAAATTGAATTGAAACTAAGGGCTCTGTTAACCTTGCATTAAAGTGCTTAGCCTACATGTTCTGGGGATGAATCTAATGTGCTGGTGTTTCTGGTTGTTACATGCTACAAGGTGTAAAGGGGAATCTAACTCCATAAGGGAGTGAATATGTTTTGAGTATAAGGTGAAAGAAAAGGACAACATAAGTTTAAGTACTCCTCCACGACTCCTCCAAATCACAGAGAACACAGATGGGATGGGTTATATTTTGAATATGCACAAAGTTTTGAACATTATTACACAACAATATTACAGTCCAGGGGTTTATTCATTCATTAAAATTAATTAATGTATCATTAAGGTGAATAATTGTCATATGCACATTTAAGGACGTTACTTCCTCAACAAAAGATGCAAAAGAGGAGGGAAGTGTAAATTATGCCTAGGCTACATGTGTGCTGACTCAGATATAATTAGAAAAGTCGATCCAAAGGAGAATAAATAGTTGAAAGCAATACGGAATGCCTAAGAGCCTTATTGCAATATATTCCATTATGTTTTTATATTTTGAATTGTCCCCTGTTTCCCTTTACATAAAGATATTTCCAGCATAAATTGATTCAGAAAAAGGTAGAAATAGGTGTATACAAATTCACCTGAATGCAGGAAATGAAGTGTTTAATGTTCATAATGTTCTGCGGGAGGACCCCCATACCCCCCGCATCATAAGTCACCACACAAATCTGGAAAAAAAAAACCTTGGCCTTTGGGTTGCTAGGCCAGTTATGATTAGGCCACATGTTGGTGCCATCTAACTTACATCTACAAACTGGCCAGCTAAAATGAACATACACTGGCTATTAACGAGCTGGGCAAGCTAATTGCTGTTTTGCATTGCATTCAGTTTATTTAAATGGGTCCGGGCTAAGCCCCAAACCTCCTCAAGTCCTACAAACGCCCCTGCCTCTGTTCCACAATGATGAGGAAACAGTGTGTCTCCTATACCAATGAATATTACATGCTCTGCTTACTTCCTCCTTCTAAAAAAAAACATCTAATCTCTAGCAGTCATTTTGTCCAGGAGGTCATGGCAGTGTCAAAATACTTTGTAAAAGCAAATAAAGCAAATCACTTCTCAGGAAGCTGAAGCTCCATTTGAATTAGTTTAACCCCATCACATTACAGTACTTACAGAAAATACCTCTCCCATTTTCTTGCCCTTTCTTAGATTTTTTTAAAGCATAAAAGCAAGGAGAAAAACGCTATAGGCTACAGGGTCATGTGAACCACCGCACGGAAAGGTCCAACAGCACAGATGATTAAAGGAATACCTTCAACCTTGACATTCTTTTATTTTGGTTTGTTATTTTTCCTCTGCCAGCTCAATCCCAGTGCAGTGAAAGCTTGTGTGCTATTATTGTTAACTGAAAATTGCATGATAGCATTATTAGCAATTATTCCTAAAACCTATGGATAATACAGAATACAGGCAGCTCTACATTACTGTACAGTGAAATAATTTAATTGCATTGCAATTTGATTAAATTAAATAAAAGGTCTGTCAAGATGTAAATAAGCATGATTTCAGAGTTGTTAGTGATGACAAATTCAGTAGAGCCATGCATGTGTTTTCACAGTTCAGTGCAGGAAGTTTATTGTTTTGGATCTTTACTCCATTGAATTTTAAAATGAAACAATGACTATCAGGCTGACTTATTGTTTGAAAGGTGCAAGACAGTGATACAGCAACAATGGACCAGTAAGATGCTCTTTGCTTTCACCGTGTGTTTTACATGCCAAATATCAGACTCAAGAAAAGAAAAACCTGAAGATCGCTTCCGGTGCAGACTCGGCAGGTCATTTTCTACACTCGTCTTTTAATGTAAATGTAAAACACTCAAAATAAAATACATGAAAAAGCTGGGAATGTTAAACATCTTACTGCACAAGCTTCAACAACACACATTAAAGAGCACACGCAACGTTCAGAAGAACATTCGCTTATACTGAATTAAGGCAAAGTAAGTTTATTTGTATAGCACATTTCAGCAACAAGGCAATTCAAAGTGCTTCACATAAAACATTAAAAGCATTGAGACCAAATGCAAAAGAAACACCTCAAAAGAACATTTAAATACAATCAAAAAAGTAATTAAAGAGCAGAGAGAATAGAAAATAAAAACAAGCTAGAATAGACAGGTAGAATAAAAAGTTACAGTGCAGTGTAAAAAATTTATAATTTAATGAAAGGCAGCGTCAAACAGAAACATCTCCAGTCTTGGTTTAAAAGAACTGAGAGTTGCAGCCAACTTGCAGTTTTCTGGAAGTTTGTTCCGGGTATATGGTGCATAATGCATAATAACTGACCGCTGCTTCTCCATATTTAGTTCTGACTCGGGGGACAGAAAGAAGACCTTTTCCAGATGACCTGAGAGGTCTGGATGGTTAATAATGCAGCAGAAGATCAGAAATGTATTTTGGCCCTGAACCATTTACTGCTTTATAAACCAAACAGTATTTTGAAATCAATTCTTTGAAAAGGCAGGCAGCCAGTGTAAAGACCTTAGTACTGGAGTGATGTGATTCACTTTCTTGGTCTTAGTGAGGACTCAGGAATCATCTGCAGCTGTCTAATGGATTTTTTTAGGAGACCTTTGAAAAAAGACGCCATTACAGTGGTTGAGTCTACTGCATGGACAGGATTTTCCAAATCCTGCTGAGACATAAGTCATTTAATCCATAATATATTCTTAAAGTGATAAAAGGCTGATTTTGTAATTGTCTTAATGTGGCTGTTGAAATTCAGGACTTAGTCCACAACAAGACTGCTTAACTAAGATTTCTAGCTTGGTCCGTGGTTTTTAACATTGCCGATTAAAGCTGAGCGCTGACTTTAAATCTTTCCTCCAACTTTAGGATAAAGGACAGTTGTCTGTTGCATCCTTTGTCCATACATGAGTATTTGTGTACAAGGTGCCGATATTAGTATTTGCTACAAACATGTTTTGTTTTTAAAAGGTCCATGTCAGTAAACTCGAAACTATAGTAAATGTAAAATGATTAGCCTAAAACTTGGGTTGCTTTCACATGAAACCTGTTTGGTGCGGTTCAAAGAAATGCTGTCCTGCTTCTGTTCTTGTATATTTAGGCAGTTCCTCATTCAAAAGTGAGTAACATTATGAAAAAAGACACCACTTGTTCATCCTGTTTCTACCTGTTCGTCAGTATTCGCAACATGCTACACTCTTGATTTATAATGCTCATAATACAGTAAGTTATGTCTGAGCTCTTTGTGACACCCAAGAATATAAATTAACACATAGGAAGAAGTAAAATGCTTCCCAATCTGCTGTCAGTCATAGAATTTGATTTCCCCATCAGGGTCCAAATATAGCTGATGATGCAGCGTGACAGTCACCAAAACTGTCCAATCAATGAGTTGCTTATTAGTCCATATGACTACATGTTTTACAGCTCCAGGCCTGTGTGAACTAGAAATAGTGTATAGCATGAACTACAGGTATAAAAGAAACAGGTCATTGTTTGCAAAAAAACACAACACTCAATGTTGGTTGGTAGTTGTTTGTAATGGGTAATATTTGTTTAATTGTACATGTACATACAGTACATGTAAAATTAAACAAATATTACCCATTATAACCCCATATATATACCCCATTATAAGAACTGACCAAAAGTCCCTTTTTTATTTTACTTTCACATTTAACCATTCCCAATTCATTCTCGGCATAACAATTTGAGGAGACAAGCTCAAAAACACATTCCAAATAACCACAGTCAACATCCCACAAGGCAACAAAAAACATTTTGACATGCAAAAGTAATCATGCGCTCCCCAAGCCCTTGTTTCGACGGTTCATGGCGCCTGCCCCCGCTCTTCCCCCACCAGCCCCCCCGCCTCCGAAGGAATCTGAATTTATTGTAATGACTTGATTTAAAGGTCCAATGTGTAGGAATTTCTCCCATCTAGCGTTGAGATCATATATCGCAATCAACTCTCTCGCACCACGAAGTTCAAAGTACGTATTACAGCTACGGTAGCCTTCACACTTCAAAATTGCTCTTTTCAATATCCTTTTTCTTTTTCTGGGTGAAGAAGAAGACTCCTGTTCCTGAAATTTGGATTATGAATACGTGTGGTCCTCCATGTTTCCTTCTTCAAACTTGCCGGGGCCGGGAAGCTACGATACCCATTAACAGCATTAGCAGCACCTGTGAGTTTATTATGTAACAGCGAAAATGCGAAAGGCGGAGCAGTATGTCCTGTATGTCCCTTACCGGCTAACGTATTTCAAGATGGCGCATGAATATGGAGCGTCTACCAAGGGGGTAAGCGTCTGTCAACAACCCGTAGACCTTATGGCGCCATTTTGATGCTAACAAGCACTCACCCGCTGTTAGCATTCCATTGACTGCCATTCATTTTGACGTCACTTTGACAGCGAATAACTTTACATCTGAAGCATTTAAAGACTTTATTTGTCCATTGTTTATTTCTAAAGAAACACGACAATGTATAAAAGGCTCCATTACCTTGTACCTCACGTTATGGCTCCGTAGCACGATTGTGTCATAACCAAGCAACTTACTGTTGCATAGTAGAGGAATTACCGTATAGTACAAGAGAAGCTCGCAGGCAGTTTCAACTTACATTAGCTGTTTAAGTTTAATTACTAATGTTAACTAGTATTTTAGTTAGCAATAATTAGCCTGTGCCTATGTTATCGCCTTACATATACCTACACTCTCTGTCTCTGCAAGATTGGGAAAGATTGAGATTTCTCTTGGCACAGCTACCAGAAGACTTACAACTTTCAGACAGGTTGCTCACGTCACATTTACGTCGTCTCTCACAGTTGGAGGCTGCGCAGTAACGCTCAGCGCTCACCGGAAAAGTGCTTCTAATATCCTTCACTGGTCTCCGTCCAGAGCAATGGGATCTGTTGGTCCAGTTTATATACTGTCTATGGCGTCTACCCCAGTTCATGCGAATGAAAATGTAAAATTTCAAGCCAAAAGGAATACTTGAAATTGATGGTGGTGGTAAATATTCATGAAAAAGGACAAGTTTGTGAACGGGCAACACATATTTTGATAATGAACAACTAAACACGTTACACACTAGACCTTTAAAAGTACAACACATTCGAGGTAATTAGAGAAACCAAGCAAAGTTTGGGTGACGGTCAGATTTTCAGTCTGTGTCATCAAGGGGAAAGATGCTGCAGGTGCCGGCCGTCACATTAGTTCCAGCTCTAAATGGAGGGCAGCAGTTTAAGTGGGGTGGATCAAAAAGGTGTTCAGGGAGCTCTACAGGTCCACCTTAATTAACGGATAAGCAATTAATCAGTTACTCATTTGTGAGGGGCAATTAACAAAAATTTCAAATCTGATCTTAATTGTGTTGTTATTTGCTTTAAGTATGCACTGTGCCTTTCCAGGTTTTACTTTACAGCCACTAAGAAAGGTCCAGTGGTGATTAAATATATTACCATATGTTTTGGTCATTTCAGAGCACAATGAGGAATCTGACCACAGTCATGATTCAACATTTGCACCGCTCCTTGCCAATTTCTATCTAATCCATCAAATAATTTCCTTTACACAAGCAAATTAATCTTACATGTATAATTATAATATCATTAAGTGGTTGCGTATCCCTGAAAATTATGCCTAAATTATTTCATGAATCATTCCGTCCAAGGTGTTAGAGGAAAATAAAAAAAAAAGCTGCAATAAAGAATGTGCCTCTCTCACCAAAGAAAAGTTCAGCTTTGTTTATTTTGTCACATAGCACATTAGCACAAACTGTTTTTGGGTCGTGAGCCATCATATTAAATAAACTCAAAAAATTATTTTCCATATGCTTTAACAGAAAAGAAATGCAATCATATGGACACAATATATAATAGTATATATTGAATTTACAGTGCAATGACTAAATATTGCGAACAGTCTCATAACTTTAGGAACTTCAGCAGTCTCAGTCCTGTAAGCAGATGCAACTTTTTGTCTTTTTTAATTTCTAAATTTTCCTAATGGGTGTCTGTCTCATAATTAAATTCTGAAATATTGCTCGCACTTACTGTAACTGCTGTCTTGGGTGGTTTATTTCTGTAGAGATGAGTAATTACATTATTGAGAAAAGTTTACTAAAGGGATCAAGTTGCAGAACTTTTTTTTTACCTCCTAGCATCTTTCTAAGGGCATATCCTCTTTTCAGTGGCCATAGAAGCACCAGCATCTCTTTGAAGACATGTTATTTGACTACATGAGGGGATGGAATGTCTGATAAAGTAGCAGAGAACCATTATGACAGTGGCTTAACTTTAATGAGGTAAACAGTTTATAGACACAGTGCCCGCTTTATGGTTAAATCAACAACTAAATGACATAACTGAGCAACGTTTGGTATCCATCTCACATTTTACGAAAGCACTGACCTGGGGTCAGTCTCAGCTTTTACATAAAAATGAATAAATCAGAGGATTCTAACTTTAAAAACTCCTCCTGAGTAGATAGAGAAGATAAATATACCCCATACAGTAGGCCGTATTTATTTGGGCAGCTATCTATGAAATTAATCAACAGGGATGCTAAGGAAATGAACTAAGAGGAATAACCAGCCTTTAGACAACTTAGAAGAACATGACTGCACATTTAAAGTGCATGATATATCTACTCATTAATGCATATCCACTAAATGCATACTTATGCTCAGAATGTTTTGGCCTGATGGCTGTCTGGACAGAAGAAGCTAACGCGGTTCATGTCAACCTGCAGCCCAGTCATGAATATTAATGACTATACCATGAGACCACAGAGACTCATTATGATGCTGGGCCATTATTGCAGACCTACAGCACAGGCTGCTGGATTTGCAACCTTGGGATCAAATAAATGACACTGAGTTTGGCCCATTTACATTACAGAAAGGCCAACATACAACGGCCAATAGGAGCAAGTACAATTCTTATCTTATTGTAGTTGTGTAAGTAAGTGTTACCATTTATTTTGATTTTGGTGGCTTGTGGCTCGGAGGTAGAGTGGTTGCCCCAACCACAAGGTTGGCAGTTCAATCCCACGCTCCTCCGGCCACATGTCAAAGTGTCCCTGAGCAAGACACTAAACCCCAAGTTGCTCCCTGGATGCTGTATAAATAGTTGTCCACTGCTCCTAATACTAGAATGGGTTAAGAATGCAGAAATAAAATGTCACTACATTGTACTGTGTGCATATGACTATTAAGAATAACGTTTGTTTTTTTAAGTTTGTTTTTATTTTATGGTATTATTTTCTTGATGACATAGAGTATATATTTACAACATTGATCTACAGACTGATTCACACATGGCAGGGAATGTTTCCAGTTTTGTGTAGAGGCAGACATTCCATCTAAATAGACAAAACAGCAGTCACTATTAACAAATGCACTTCACCTTGAGCATGTGTATTTGCGTGCCTGGAAGAAACTGTCTCATGATTCATTTATAATAGCTGCTTCTATCTACATTGCATGCCCTGACTGCAGCAGAACAGTATCACCATGAAGGATGCTGTACTGTATCTGATGGCCAGATGTTGCTGTGGCATTACGCAGTCTCAGAATATACACAAAGGTTTTCCCCTTGAATCTTCCTTATCAAAAAGGTCAGCAACACATATTGCTTTGTGCCGACTCAGTATCACAACTACCATTACTCTTTCACTTATGCAATTTGTGTCTTGGCTTCTGTTTTCCTCCCTCCAGACTGATTGCCAGTCTATTATGTTGAAAAAGAAATCAACATCACACTCTTCCTCTTCTGTCTAAACAATCACTAATAATGCAGTGGCACATTAAGCCCTCCCTTCCCCTTTAATAATGGTTTTATGGTGACAGCTGAGAGTCCCGAGACACACATACTGTATTCCCTCACTGATGCTTAGGGAATGATTTGTATTAGCGCTGCAACCTGATACCATATTCACCACATGGCACTAGGCAAAATAATCAAATTTATACCCAGAGACACTTAATTCACAAATGGATTGAGGAGTGGTCCAAGGAAAAGAAAGGAAAAAAGAGGCAAATTCTAGAGCAGATGGTGTAAAATGACTTGAGATTTTGGTGTGAAACAAATTGAGATTTAGTGCATGACTAACAAAAAATGCTGCCAACAGAACTTATTTTATAAGCATTAATGAGATAAAGTGCAATGGAGTGGCATTTTAGGGTCTTGAGATTAATGGCGAATATAAATTTGTGATTCTGTAAGACGTCCAACTCCTGACTGGCTGAGACTCAGAAGTACAAACAGTCTGAATAATTTGGATAGTAAGATGATAAGATACTGACACATTTTCATACAGTCAGCCTCTCACAGTGGTTTAAATCTTGGATTTAGTTTTGTGTTTTCAATTTTTGATGAGTGAGGAAATTCACCCTATTATAACGTGAATCAGTGCATAAGTAGCATTTTACTGTTGTAGCTGATGGAGGTGGAGCTAGTTTGAACTACTTTATATACAGTTAGTTAGAATCCAAGTTCCAACCTAGTTCCAACCTGCATGGCGTCCAGTCACCTGCAAAGGGCCACAAGATAAATCTGAGAGGTTGAGAGATGATAATGCTGGAGGGAAGAAGAAGAAGAAAACATTTTAGTTATTCTACACAATTTTATGTTCTATTTTGTTCTCTAATCTTTGCTTTTTTTGTTCAATATTTGATCATTTTACCTGTTAGGACTTCAAAGAGGAATTTAAATGAAACCATCTGAAAAGATTAGAGGGGAAATCGGTCATTGATAGAACTGCACTATCACACAACTCAGGGAACCCTAAACTACTCACTGTTTTTTGTAAAAGGGTGGGATCCACCGGTTTAATCTTAAACAATGCATTGTATTTTAACATTTTTTTTTATGTTAATACTTCATCTGAAAACTTGTATTGCTGTAAAACGTACATTTCCCTCTGAAAAGCACTGGAGTAAAAGTATCAAATTGAAAAACAAGCTTCAAAAGTAGTAAAATAAAGTACAGTACCTCAGTAAATGTACTTAATGTACGTTATTTTCCACAGCTGCTGTCTCTAGACGCTTCTGACTTGAAATTAAAAAAAAAAATTTTAAATGACAAATCAGTTTTCCCTTTGGAATAATACAGTTCATCAGTCTCAAAAGCTCTGTTAAAAGTGACAAATTACATTCAGAGTTATTATATATATATATATATATATATATATATATATATATATATATATATATATATATATATATATATATATATATATATATAAATGACCACATCTTAGAAGATGTTTACACAGAGGTCCTAAGATCTGAGCACTGCATACTGCATGGGAAGCCCCCCTGAGATTTCTCCCCCCATCTCAATAGCCTTATCTGTGATGTGTAACTGATGAACTCCTAAAAGACTCTCTTGGTTTCGCCCGTATGGATCAACTGACAGAGGGACGGGGGGGGGCTTGGTCCATTTCTCTCTCACAGGGAGATAAGCGCTGTCTGTCAGCTTGATTGACGTATCAAAGAAGAGCAGCCTCTGTCTTTGTGGGGGGACTTGACTTCTAGATAGAGGCTTTCTCAGCCATTCGCTGGACTAGTTTCTAATATAAACAAGCCAGCCAGACAGACATCGCTGCTTTGTTTGCAGCCATAAAGAGGTATTATGATGCTGAAAACTGAATAGCAAGACCTGAAAACTGAATAGCAGACTTCAGCAAACGCAGAAGGGGACAATAAAGCTTGAGAATGGACAAAAACTGTGAATTTAGGATCCAGGATACATGTCTGGAATCAATGATTAGAGAGCAGGCATGAAGTGTATGGATTGTTTTGTTGTTGAATAAAGCATGATTCAACTCATTAGTTTGAATCAAGATTTCAGTACTCATTGAAAGGCCTTAATTCTAAAACCCACTGGCGTTTGTTCTGTTTCCTGCTCAAAAGCATATAAAAAAGTGGCATTGAGAGATACAGCAGTCATTGGCAGCAGCCACTAACCACTGACTGCTGCTTAACCAGCTTAACAAATAAGTAGAATATAAAGGTTTGAGCAGCTCTTGAGTTATCAGGATTAATCTTAGGCATCATTTGGGAGAAATGTTTATCTGCAGAGGCTTGTCGACTTCAAGGCATCACAAGTAAATAAAAGACTGTAAATACTGACCGACAGGCAGACTGTCACGCAGTGAGGCAGAGCGAGAGAGTTTCACAGTGAAAGAGCAGCTTTCTCCTTTGATACAGCAGCAGGCTGTTTGCCAAAACACCCTTATCCTCAATTCACCACTGCTCAAATGAGGCTTCCATTATTTAGCCAGAGACCAGCGAGGAATCATAAGACCTTGTGCACTAACGGCGCTCTGTAATGCATTCCTCTGAGTTTTCCATTGACTTCTTGAGTACATTGAGTAGAGAATCCAGCATCAGGTAGTCGCATTAATCACATTCACATCACACCGCTGCCAAGGATGTTTCCCTGACTAAGGTTGACAATAAGTGTTTCAAACCTGCATTGACTTCCTGGTCTGTTCCTGTTTGACAATACATAACATTACAACAAGCACAAAAAAAACAACCCATACATATTGCAGCCGTGGGCTCACACAGGGCTTCATACATCAAAGGCTGGAAGCAAGAGGCTGCCGAAAATCACAGGGGTTGTTTTGCATTCACCTCTCCGTCCTTCAAAAGCTGTACGGTTACCAGCCCGACTGAAGAAGCCACAGAAAAGTAATTGGGAATTCAGCCCCACACAAGGAGCCACCATTCATCAGACAATGATCATTCATCAGACAATGATAGGTACAGTTGCATTTTGCCCGACTACTTTTGATAGTTTTTCTCAAGTGGTTTGTTGTTTTCATGTTTGGCCAGTCATTGCTTTTATTCAGCAGATGCTACAGCTCGTACTATCTGATTGCTTGAAGCTGAATAAAAAATAAATAAAGGCAAGAACTCTACATTACTATGCGTGGACACTACCATATTACTTTTATGTATTCAGTCAATGTGTTTACATATGTATAATTGAGTCATTTACTTCCATGAATTAGTGAAACTCACTAATTAGAAATGAATACAAATAAAACGCACAACTGCTGCAGAGCAAAGATGTTTTAACATCACACACAGCCACCGCTCTTTCTGTGTGCACATCCTCACTCTCTTCATCCATGTTAGAGTCCACAACCAGACAGCCAGATCAGGAGGTTTGTAGACTTAAAAGTGCCTGAAGTTATGGATGTGAGTATCTGTATTTCTGTATTACACCAGTGATGGAGTGACAACCTGCCCAGGCTTTCGCCTTGCTTTTTTCCCAACTGAGTACTCTTCTTAATAGTTTATCATAGATTATGATTGTTTGGACAATTTGTGGGCCCATTCAGGCCCAACCCCAAATGTATTTTCATTTGCCCTTTTTTGTGTTTGTTTTTTGTTAAGGTTGCCCCTCTCCTTCTAATTAATCCAGATGTTGCACACAGGCAGTGTAGCTGAAGATATCAGGGCTCATTTGCTAATCGACTAATTGACTAATTGTTCCAGTTTAATTAAGATAATCTGTGTCAGGAAAATAAAAAAGTACTCTTCTGACCTTATTATCGGTGCATGTGTTATGTTACTCTTTGCTTCATTCAAAATACTGTTTTTCACCTTCCAACCTTTGTTGTTACTGTAGATACATGTAACATGATTATTCTTTGAATCTTTGTTAGCTGAGACAGCAATTTAGTTAATTTTCTCTTACATTATGTATAAAAAAACCTGAACAAATCTAATCTAAAAAATGTAATTACATATGACTTGCACTGCACACATTGCTTGCTAAATTAAGAGCTATGCCATTGCTCTAAAATGCAACCCTGTTCCAGCCTTAAAGGTTGTCTAATGCCTGTCAATAATGTAATCAAATGTTTGTTTAATTCCTGGTTTGATTTTAAGCAGTGAATAACTATAAAGTAGCCTCTAGGTCTCAGTAAATGTGAACAGCTCTCAAAAATGACAGGATACAGTTGGTGCATGTGTTTCTTTGCCTAATTATTTTGGTTTGAATTAAGTTTTTTCTTAGCTCACCTTGAAAACTGTTAAAACAAGTTTGTTTTGGCGAGAACTGAAACAGAAACTGTTTTTGAAATTATTTTTCTGGTTTGTTTACCAGTTAGAAGTGCTGACCTAAATTTCCTGTCTCCCATACTTCCTATCTAAAGTCTACTCTTATTTCCTGTTTACTGATACAGCATATGCCATCTGTGAGCCATTACCATTAAAATCCAAAGACTGACACCCCACTGGCATGCAGGGAGAGACATGATTGAGTGAAAAGAGCAGACACTTTTTTATTGTCAAGACAGATTTCAAGGTGGCAGGAGAGGTGTCGGAAATTTGATTGATCACACTCAAATCTAACAGAGTCCAATAACACACACAGCTGAATCAAACCACCTGGATCAATACAGTTCCAAGTGACTAAGGTGGACATTTATTTGTCTTGTCTTTGTCTGTGAGAGCAGTATGTAATAAATCAAGTGCAGTTGGTAATTACCTCATATGTTAACTGCCAGACACTATGATTAGCTTGGGAGTCAAGGTTTATTGGTAATTATTGCCAAAGCAACTAAACATAAACAAGGGGCTAGTTGATGTGCAACTTGTGAACACTCAACATGCAGGCTTGAAAGCAGGACAGATGGAGAGCAGAAGCACTTCATCCTAAACAGTACCACACTGCAGTCCCTGAGTATGTCATACATAGCCATACACTGCAATATTAAATGTTATTTCAACATTGTGTACAGTATTTTCTGATTACTCACTACAAATCTCCACATACTGAATAAACTTTGATATTTCACAAAAGTCCAGTAATTTCCATAATGGCACCACATTGAAAGGTCACTTCATCCAAGAACTATTTAGAACTATTTTCTACCAAAGTACCACCGCCATTTACTTCCAACAAGGAGGTTGTGTTTTTGGTTTGGTTAGTCAGTTTGTTTGTCTGTTACGGAAAAACAAAAGGCCCGATTTGCATGGAACCTGGTGGAAGGGTGTAACACGGGCCGAGGAAGAACCCATTACATTTAGAAGCAGAACCAAATCACGGTGTGGATACACAAATTACTTTTCCCTTTTTGTTAACATTGCTAGATAGAGCATTTGTGCTGCATTCATATGGTGTCGAAATAATCGGGAAACTGAGTTACCATTTAATAAAATTCCCATTGTATTAAAGCTTTAGTGCGTAACTTTTTGATATTAATGAACGTCTGTTACATTCAAGCCATTGCCAAATGAGTTGCTCCAAAGCTAATTAAGACTATCTGCTCCACAAAATTCTATCTCTCTCTCTCTCTGTATTTCTCAGTATGGCTATGTTCAGAAGATTGTGGCGTCCGGTGACTCTCCCGTGCAGAAACTCGAGTAAAGATAATTACCTCTTCTGAAGAGTCCATCATGTTTGTTAATCCTCCGTGTCCTCCTTGGCTACTAGCAACTGCATGGAGGAGGAGGAGGAGGGGAGCAGTGCAGTGTGCGGTCACATAAGGCTTGTATCATGTGGACGCGCCAACAGTTTTGTTGTCATTACTTTGAATTTCTCATGGGGAAAACTATGCACTATAGCTTTAACATTGTGAGATAGGGCATGCCTTGGTGGAGGTTTGCGCTCTCCGAGTGCCCTTCTAGTTCTCAATGAAACCGTGGAGAGTGAGGTCTGTGGATTGCCCCCAGTGATAGGGATATTGTGTCTTGACACATTTTGTTTTTTTGCAGATGTCATTTTTTGATGGTTTACATTCACAAACCATATTCTTTTCCTCTACAGTGTGTCAGGGTGGTGGCAGAAGTCGCAATGGCAGAGATCTCAAAACCTCTAAAGGAGGACCTAATCAATTAAGCAAGAACTTTGACCAATGTTGTCTCTGTCTTATGGGGAAAACATTTAAATACATAATTGAAAATGCATGGCCATTGTGTTTTTATTAGGAATGTATCAATGGAAAAGACAGATGAGCACTGATACTGACCCTATTAGCTGATCAGGTATTGGCCATGACAATCAATTTGTTATATACAGTGCATTTTTCTCAGTGTCACTATACAATTCAGTGTTTCCTATTAGCTATATTTATTTAATCACTGTCAGCCACAGCAATCCCTGATCCCATGTTAGCTAAAAAAAATACTCCAATGGCTTCCACGCAGTGGGGCATTTACTGCATGTTTTAAATTGTTATTGGCTCGTTTTTAAAGTTTAGATATATTTAATATACTTCGTATGTACGCTCAAATATAAACACATCTGTGTGATGGCCCAAAATGATGTCATGCTATCTGTTGCTATTGTATGATACGGTAGAATATATGGTGTGTAATGAAGTCATTTTTAACCATTATAATAAGCCTCAGACAGTATTTCTTTGTGTTTATGTAATATGCTGTAATGGTGGTAGTAAGGTTGCAAAGCAAAGTATGTAATTTAACGGCACTCTCAGTATAACAGATGAAGGCATCAACTATGGAGCTGAA
The DNA here is from genome assembly GCF_008315115.2 of Sander lucioperca. NCBI lineage: Eukaryota > Metazoa > Chordata > Actinopteri > Perciformes > Percidae > Sander > Sander lucioperca. The sequence goes on from NC_050179.1 coordinate 17,496,094, forward strand.
TAAGTGAAATTGTTCATACATTTGTAATTACAGTATGTTGCTTAGTCTATACACTATATTACAGTATACTATATACAGTATATTAGAGAAACTTGATAAACAGAAATGTGAATTCCACAGCACCTCGTTAGTGTATGGGCCCACTGTCACAGTACAATGGCGGACTCAAATGCACAACTCAGGATACAGAGGTAAAAGGTAAGTTGATTTATTGTTCAACAAACAATGCAGGCAAAAGTACAGAATCGGCAGGCAGAAGACGTCGTCATACAAGCAGTTGGTCTGGTAACACTGGACTATACACTAGGAAAACGCTGGAAAGAGACACACAAGGAGCTACAATCTGGCAACAGGTAAGTGAACAAGGTGAGTAAATATATACACAGGGGATGGGAAGACAACTACACACAGGTGAATCGCATTAGGGCAGGGACAGGTAATCAAAAACGGCGGGAAACAAACAAAGGCAGGAAGACAAGTGAACGGGAATGAAGACAAACAGTAAATTTCAAAATAAAACAGGAAGTCCATGAAACAAACAGAAAACGAAATAAGAGCGGGGACTGGATGTGACACCCACAAAATATCAAGTGTATGTTCTACTTAACTCTCCTCTAAATGCAAGACTCTCTCAATCAACCTAATCTTCACTTTCCATTCAGCTCCACTTTCAAGAACATTAACAGTTGTGCAACAGAACAGAATCTCTCACTCAAGTTGCTTAGCCAAAAAAAACGGCACCAGATGCTTATGTTAGATTATCATGCATACTAATGGCAGCACACTTTTCACAGCACTGCATCAAAATGTTAATTTTCCCAAGATGAAATAATCTAACATTCTGCAGTTTTAATTAGAAGTTAGTTTTCCACAATTTTGAAAATATGTTATATCTGTAAAAGCCATTATTGGGGCCTGTCAGGGGAAGACTCACACAAGTCAAAACCTGCATTTGCGAATAACCAATATACTTTAGACGATATGCACGTTATCCCATGGGTCTCTAGTTTTTGAGGCCACTGAAAAGTTCCATACCAGCTGCATAAAACTAAGTCAGTCAAAGTAGCAAGAAACATATGAGAACACTTCTTTTTCTAATCCCCTCACTCAAGATGATTCTGTGAATGTGCTGTCTAATGAAGACTAAATGAAAGGAGCTGTGCAAATCAGAATGTACTTAAAATAAATTGTTGTTATGTGAGTCAAGGGCCACTACATCTATTCAAATTTTTTTAACAATCATTCTCTATTACTAAATTTATGAGACCCATAGTTTAGATTATTAGGTGTCTTTTATGAACTGAATCATGATGAATAACAGATGTGACAGCAACTAGACTTGGCGTACATCAACAAGCTGCAGGGAAAACAAGATGTCCACCAGACCTGAATCAAAATAGCATTTTGATGAACCTGTACAGATAAATGTTTAGACTATTAACCAGACAGAGTTCAAATATGTCCGATGTTCTGAATAGTCTTCTGCTAAACATGTTAATTTAATTGTAATGAAACACAGAACCGAAACAGAGCTACAATAGCAAGAGTCTGGTGGTTTTATGAAGGACATGAGTGTACACTTATCAACCTCTTCACACTGTACAGTGCCATTTCACATCCAAAATAGTGAGTACGCAGGCTCAAACTCAGTATGGCAATTGGAGTTTTATTACACTACAGCAAGCAGGTTATATTAGTCATACACTATTTAAGTAGGAATATAATTTTATAAACGGAAAGACAGTTTAGATTATTTTCAGTTATCAGGTAGCAGAATGTCCAGAGTATATTCAATTGTGCCTTAATGTCCTTATTGGCACAAAATAGATGCGGTCAGAGCCGAGGCGCTTGCACAGATGTCTGTAAGCATCACTGAAGTTACACATACAATGGTTACCAACAAAATGTAATGTGAACAGTTTAACTATAATTAAACATAGCATGAGCAATTTGCTCACAACAAATAAAATAAAAAAAACAACAGAGGATTTCTAGTCCTAGCCAACTTGAGCTAAAGTTAGCTTTGTAGAGATCGTGGAATTTCCCAAACTGAATACTGCACATATACACACAAAGTTGTTTTACTATAATTGTGTTGTAGATAAGTTTTAATTTAATCTGATGAATCACTTTATATAAATATGTTGGAGAGCTTCTGTGTGTTCCACTGAGGTTTGTGATTTATTTTCATGAATAAATTTTTTTGTTAACAGTTTTTGATTCAACTCTGGAATGTTGACATGGACATGGCAAAATACTATGTTTAGTGATGAGCATGGTGTGCTATCATGCTAATTTGAGCATGTTCTAAATGTGTAGTTGACCAATCAGATTGGACTGATTGGATCTACTTGTTGTAAAATGCATTACATTATACCTTTGGAGAAAATGAAGGGGACTTTAAGTTCTGGAAACAGGGTTGCCCAAAATAACTCCCACTTATAACTCTGCAACTCTAGAGCGTATTGCAGCAGGGTGGCTTTGTGAATAGGAGACCAGCCTACAATGGGAGGAACAGGGTTTCAGTGGATATATATATATATACACACCTCTCTCAAGTGTCTTTAAACAAAACACAGAGTCACTATCAGCAGAAAGATGATGTTGTGCAGCTGATCTGATACTCTGACCTTCCTGTGAGAGACGGCAAACAAAGAGAAAGCTTATCTACAATGAGCAAGAGAGTATATGTAGTAGCTGCCTTTAAATAATGCAGCTTGGCTATCATTTAAAAATTTCGGTTGATAAGCGTTATCTTGTTTCTGAACAGACCCTACAAATTTGAACACAGTCTCATGTCAGTTAATCTTTGTTAATTCTGGACGTTAAAAAGAGAAGAACAGGATGTAAAAGAATGGAATGAGGTAAACCTCTTCACAGCCTTACTTCCCTACTCCTTCCTCCTGCCTTGTTCTCAAAGCTCCAGGGAGCTCTTGTAGGGAGGGAAAAGGGATATTTTTAGCGGATTCCACAATCCCTCCTGTAAATAATTACCCTTGTTGCTGTCGAAGCTGCCAGCTCATTGGATTGGATGAGCACACGGCCCCAAACGTCAAAATAAAGCAAGAGGAGATGGGGACATCACATCTACACAGGCCTCTTGGTGATGAGAGACCAAGGATACTCACCCACACTACAGCATAATGGGAACACTGAAATGGTGGGATTGGGGGAAACACGAGCCAACACATTTGATATGCACTGGTTAAGAAAAAAAGGTTTGAAATATGAGAATGGGAAGTGCACTAATCTGGTAAGAGAGCAGTTGACTAGAGGTAAATGTCTAAAAATTAACAAAAAGTGAGATAACACCTTTAATTAAATGAACATTTTAACACCCCAAACTGCCGTAATGAAACTGCTTGGTCACCAACAGTCGACGACAGTTTGTACTGGGCAGATCCCCAATGTGAGTATTTATCTGTGTAGCCCTCCCTATTCTTGCAACTACTCCCCTAGGCAATGGCTGTAAACAAGAATATGCTCTTAGCCAAGTTTGCCTGGTTAAATAAGGATGAAAGAGAAGAAACTCCAATAAGAAGGTCAACTAAAGTTTGCTGTTCTCTCGTCTTTTCTACTGCACTGGACACATATGCAAATGCTGCACATTAATTATGATAACACTGGGTGACTTTAGGTAGGGACACTGGTGGTGTCCCTTTGTGCTTATGTTTTGCTGTGAAACTTCTGAATAGATTATTTCTTCAGAGTTGCATAGGTTCATGCACAGCCAATTTGCAAGCTGTTCAACGGCTCACCAGCTATTTATAAATTAAAGGAATACTTTTACCTTTTGGGAAATACGCTTATTCCCTTTCTGGACTGTTAAATTAAGATCAATACCACTCATATCTGTCCATTAAATATACGGCTACAGGCAGCAGCTGGTTAGCTTAGCTTAGCAAAAAGACTAGAAACAGGGAGAAACAGCTCGCCTGGCTTGGTCTAAATGCTGGGACCAGCTGCAGGCGAATTGGAAAACTGTTGTTTTTATACTTCAGCTTCTGTACGAATGAAATCAACAAGACTTAACATGTGAATTAGCGAGCATCAGAGGGGCTGGTTGGTAGATTTTTTTTACAGTCCAACAGAGACAGGCTAACTGACCCCACATTGCAGTCTTTGTGCTAAATTAAATTAAGCAAGGCAAAGCTGCTGGCTGACGCCTTATGATTCACGGACAGACATGAGAGGAGTATCAATCTTCCATGCATGTAACTCTCTTGTCTAAGAATGTATTTCTCTATTAAGCCACGTCAAACAGAAATTGTGGTTTCTGTTTCTAAATTTGACTGGTAAAACGGTAAAAAAAAAATTCTTTAAGAAAGCATTTCATCTCCCTGATAAGGTTTATAGTTACAGTTGCTCAGACTTGAACTGAAAGCTTTTCCGTGGGCCAAAAAGTGGAGGACTGTGATTACAAAAGCACTGTTAACAGATTCTCAGGGGCCTACTCTTTTCTGAGAAGAATAGGCAATCAGCCCTCCTTTGGTAATTTATTAGGACTGTTTGACGCAATACCCCCTCTGCTGTGATGTCACTGATGTTAACTATCTGGCTTTCATCTGTTTTCGGCTTTACTGCCTTAGCAGTAACTGCTGCATAGCTGCCTCATTTCTTTGTATCTAAAGCCTGTTATAGTTCACTGTGTAAGGCAGCGCGTTGATTTTTACATATCCTCTGGGCCTGCATAAAAGAAACCTAATTTGGCCAAACAATGTAAAATCCTTGAGTGACATGTTCCAACAGTGAACCTGCTAGATCAGATCAATTATGAGATGAGTAACATCAGTCATTGACTTTCAATACCCGCTGTCAAATACTTGTCCTAGAGAATTTTCTCAGCTGTCCGTCTAAACCTTCCCAAATCATCCTTACTTTATAAGCCTTGACACAATCCATCTTTGCTGCTCACAAAGACACATCCTTGTGGTATTTCTGTGGGAAACCGCAACAAATTCCTTGGAGGCAAACATTGTTTTTAGGAATTTGTTTGTACATCTCATTTAACATCTACAAGTTATTCATGAACCAATTTTTATTAGTACATAACCAAGATTTAAGCAAAAATATTAACATAAAACATCTACAGTGTGGAATCAGTGCAAGGTTGACACAAATATCAAGACATCATGAAACAAAATGTTATGATGTCTATAAATAACATCCATACTATGTATGAATTCATTATTTATGACTTATGTCATACAGTATGTTTGGGGTTAGGCTCGCTTGTAGTTTGTTGGATTTCAAATTTGATGGGATTAGTTCATACCATCAAAATACACCTAATTATAAAAGGGTGATGCAAACACAAACTCAGCAACATCACACCCCTTTTTCACCACTTTCAATTTTCATACATCCTAATTTGGCAGAGAAAAGCTTAGCATGGTAGTGTCATCACACTTGGAATGAAGTTAAAAGCTACACATGGTTTCCAAAAGATGTGCCTGTTAATCACAAACTGTATTGAGTTTGAAACCTTTAAATGTAAGACCACACTCAGGTCACACCTTATAGGTTGTTTGTACAAGCAGCAACTACGACACATATTTACGACCTCTAGTGGTTGTAGCAATATATGACAGGAGCAAAGCAGAAAGTCATCGAACCTCGGTAATTATCAACCTGGACGCTATATTCTTGTTCTTGTGTCTAAAGCCCAGTTCAGACCAAGGATTCGCGACGAGATGAAACCATTTTAGAACGTTTGAGAGAAAAGCTGCAGCGGTCTGAACTGGCCTGTCTCAGCTCTACTCAAGCCAGCTGATGGTGGTGCTGCGACTCAGCTGGTCAAGTCGCAGAGGCTGGTTTTAGAACGTAAGAGATGTCACCTGTTTTAACAGCCAATAGCGAAGTCAGCTAAGTCAATTACAAAATATAGAAATAAAATTAACCATAATCCATTTTATTTCTATGTTACAAACTGTTAACTGGTCGAAATGGCAGATAGACGGAGGCTCACCTGCGTACGGTCAAGCAACCTAGAGAGTGACTGAAGAAAGGGAGTGCCTAGGACAAAGCCGTGAATCTGAGAAATAAAACGGGTTTGCGCCGATTCATCAGTAGAAATGTCACTGTAGCAAGCATCTCACTATCACTAACGTTGTCCACATTCACATTTAGACGCAACAAATGATATATTCAGCTACAAAAAGCCTGGAAGTCGGAAGTCAGAACGGAAGTACAAAGGAGACAATACACCATCTTGTCGCATTGGTGTGAACTAGCAGGTTTTAGTGTGTTGCAAGTAGTTGCACGTCGCGAATCTTTGGTCTGAACTGGGCTTAAGTGACTGATGGGAACAACTATTTTTGAAATTGGTCCAGTATTAAGAAAGGCCGCTGCAGCCGGCAGTGGCGAAACAAGCTGCGATTTATGTCCACTCAAAGTGCTTGTTTTGCCACTGACATGCTCAGCTTATTATTATTTTACTCTCTATTATTTTAATATTTCTGACAACATTATGTAAAGGATCCCTAAAGAGCTCAACCTTTTTGTTAAAGAGTAAGATTATTTTTGTTTAACATGAAACAGTCCCGAAATCCAGCACCAGACTCCATTTCGATAAACAGTAATTGTATCATCATAAAACACACTTCATTTAAAGTCAACAAAGAAAAAATAAAACTATCAAAAGCTGTCTTGGTTCGTTTTTTCACTGTTCCAACAATCACTACTCTGGTTTGGTTGAAATCAACCCTTAATTAACCCATTTACATGTGAAAATATGCTGGCTATATACACACTAAAAGTATTATTTATTTAAGAGTCTGGTTGGTTTGGCGAGGGCGATATCTGGGCTGTTTATGGTTAAACAAAAAGGCTCTTACTCTTTAACAAAAATGTCTATCTCTATAGGGATCCTTTCCATAATGTTGGACGGAACTTGACAGTGTGCATTCTCCCCATTTATAGCTACATTGCAGCCTGGTTCGCGGCTGATGGTAACAGTGTTCCTGCTCAATACTGAACCAATTTCAAAGATTTTGTTAGATTAGTCACTTAGACACATGTGACAATAAGGTCCAAATACCATTTAAAACCGAGAAAGTCGGTTTTCTTCTAAACTTACCTAAGTAGTTTTGTTGCCTAAAACATAAAGAAACTGCAACCGTTTCATCAAGTTAACCAAGTGTTTAGAACCACAACGCTTTGTTTAGATATGAGGATGGGAAATGCTCCTATAGGTCCTAATTTATGAAACGCTCCTATAGGTCATTTTAGAGGGTAGGAATAAACAAACTATGTGGTAGTTTGGAGGACTTACTGTGATAAAACCAAGAGTTAAATGTTTAAAGAGTTGAATCAGGCCACTCCTGCCAAAATCACTTACAGTACAATGGTTGAGACGGTATATGCAACATATTGCCATTCCTAATGTTTTATGTTTTTGTCAATTTTTAGAATAGAGAGAGGTACAATTTTTACTGTTGTACATTTTAGGAGTTATATTGATGAAATGGAGCATAAACTAGAAATAGAAACAACTCAGTGACAGGCACCCACCCCCTGCTAGTCTCTCAAAATGTAAAACTATAAAGAAATAAATAAAAATATGCACTTTGCACTTTAATAAAGTTTGGCTTGCAGGTTGAAGGTTAATATGAACATTGAATTAAATAAAATGACTTTAATTCACATAGTTTAGGAGTACAGTCAAGCATAGAATAAAGCAAGTTGTTGTTTGGAGCACTAACACAGCTACAAGGTCACTCACTGTTAGAGCTCACGCTAAACCATTTCTCTTATTAGCATTGTGTTTTCACACCTCATCCAGTGGAATTACACAGTGGACATTTTCCATCTTTCAACTCGTTCCTTTTGGGCTGTTGAACAATGGAGTTGATACAGCTGTTTTATCGCGGTATAGGCCTGCTCCTTCTAAGTGAGACTTTTTTTTTTAAGCGCTGCTTTAAGGAGCTACTTTAATTCTCTATACTGAGAGAATGTGACTTTGTTGGTTGATTCAATTGAAGTTGTAATGCAATAAGAAAGATCTTAAAGGAGGCCAAGGGATTATGGGGGGTTGTGTTGCCTGGTTTTGTTGCTGGAAACAAAAGTGATTGATAGTATTAAATCCCACTCCACGGATCATCAAAATCAATCTTTACAAGACTATAGATGTGATTATAAACAATACAGTATGGAATATTTTTACATTCAACAGTATTTCACTCTGAGTACCTTGGGAATACTGTATATTATTTGAGTGAAGATTTGTTTTAATAATAAATAAGCATTGAATGCTCATAGCCATTGGTGCACTAACATTGCCTACTTTAAAGCCTACATGTATGCCTGTGTTACTTTTTAAAAGGGGTAGTTTTAATTTTGTGCAATATTTAATTCTTCCAGGTTTATGAAACCTTGTTTGCCACAAGTATGTGGTGTTCAAGTGAGCACCATTCCAAGTACATTTTAAGTAAATAAAAAGGCATTATTGCTCGAAAAGAACTCAATATGCAACCTGCTGATTGGCTGCCCTATTTCCTCCTGGCTGATAAGATCCTCTGAGGTACTGGTTTTGCTTTGTTTCTTTCAAACAATAAATTCACCTTAACAAAGCAGAAGGTCCTTTACAAAACTTTAATACATTTCCTTTTTTGGGCTTGTTGCGCTGAAGAATAGAAAGTGAGATAATGCACATTTTTGAGTTGCAAATGGCAAGCCTGCTGGGACATCCTGAAGACGCAGTGGTACAGTGTAGATACATTTGTTTTATTTCTTGTGTATGAGTGTTGTTCTGCAGTGAATGAACAGTGTGTTAAAGATCTGCCTTGGCACTCATAAGTTTATGAACCCATGCTAAAGAAAGAGGAATAAAAAAATATCATCTTTTGGAAATTGATCTTAATTAAAAAATGAGGAAAAGTCCAACCTTTAAGGACACCAATTTTCTTTGTGAATGAATAATGTATCGTAAAAAAAATAAATGTTCTTCCTTAAAATACAAGGAGCATAAGTAAGTAAACCCCTATGTTAAATTCCCATAAAGGCAGGCAGATTATTATTTTTAAAGGCCAGTTATTTCATGGATCCAGGATACTATGCATCCTGATAAAGTTCCCTTGGCCTTTGGAATTAAAATAGCCCCACATCATCACATACCCTTCACCATACCTAGAGATTGGCATGGTTTTATTTCAGTTAGCCTAATAGCTGGTTTGATTTGCATTGAGAGATTATTTTATGGAAAGTACACCCATGCACATGAACATTTATTTATTTATGATACATTATTCATTCACAAAGAAAATTGGTGTCCTTAAAGGTTGGATTTTTCCTCATTTTTTTTAATTAAGGCATTAAGATCAATTTCCGATGATTTTTTTTTTATTCCTTTTTATTCAACTTTAGCATGGGTTCATAAACTTATGAGTGCCACTGTATAGTTCATGCAACAGGTGGGTGATGTGCTCAGCAATAAACACTGTAGCTGACTGCACTTTTAGTCTTGATTAAATGAGGAACAATGCAGTTTGAAAATCTTATTTCAAGGTGTATTTGCTGGCTTTTCACAGGACTTTTATCTGCATCACACAGTCTTGCGTAAAGATGAAGATTATGATTAATAAAACCTGTGACACGTGAAGGACCCATGTTTGGTCCGTGATAAGTTAGTTCCACTCTTCACCTTACTACTACGCCCCTGCTCAATGGTAAATTTGTTGAGGATCTTTGCAAGAATGAGTGTTGAGTGAATGTGTGTTTCTGTACTTTTGGTTTACCTTACCATTACAAAGTGATCTATGCAGTGTGCATAATATGGGAGGTATTTCTGTATAGCCTACGTAACAACCAATAATGAAAAAAAAAATTTCTAAAGTGCTACCTTTTCTCTACTTACTGAAAGCGTCTTTTAAATTGACACAACTCCGAAACAAAGAATATCAGAATCAGAATCAGAATCATTTATTTGTCATTGCAAAACATTGTAAAACATTGTCACAACGACATTTAAGTGCTACTCCTTCTGGTGCCTAGAAGTATACATTCATACGCACACGCCATACCCTTCCACAAACCATATCCTCACATATACATAATGGGACAGATGCTTCTAGTGCATAGTAGTACACATTCATACACTTACTCACGCTGTAATCTCACACCAGTGTCAAAACAGACAAGAAAATCATTCAGCATGATGAAGTCGTATTTCTGTAATTGAATGTTTAGAGTTGTGATGGCTGTGGGGAAAAAGCTGTCTCTGAACCTGGATGTGCGGGTTCTGACAGCCCTGTAACACCTACCTGAGGGGAGTAACTGAAAGTGTTCGTGGCCTGGGTGAGAGGAGTCCTTGATTATGTTTTTTGCTCTGCTGAGGTAGCGGGATGAGGCGATGCTGTCAAGTGTGGGCAGCGAGCAGCCAGTGATCTTTTCTGCAGACCGGATGACCCTTTGCAGTGATTTTTTCGGGGCCACAGTGCAGCTTGCATACCACACTCTGATGCAGTACGTCAATATGCTCTCTATGACAAAGCGATAAAAGGCCACCCGCAGCGTCTCCCTTAGGTTGTTTCTCTTTAGCAGTCTCAGGAAGTAGAGACACTGCTGTGCCCTTTTTAATGATGGTGGTGGTGTTAGCTGTCCAGGAGAAGTCGTTAGCGATGTGGAATTTGAAGGTGTGGACCCTCTCGATGGTAGCACCTTCTATGAGGAGTAGCGGTGGGTCCATCTGCCACTTCCTCCTGTAGTCCAGAATCAGCTCTTTGGTCTTTGATGTGTTGAACTCCAGGTTGTTGTTATGGCACCATGCTGTCAGCCTCTCGATCTCAGCCCTGTAGTGTGTCTGATCTCCCTCTACCAGGGGCACCGCCAGGAATTTTGGGCCCCATGACAAAAAATCAAATTGGGCCCCCTCTGCGCAGCTGTTGTCACCACATCTCTAGGACCTAACTGTCCCATCAAAAGCTTTACATAACTCTAATTAAAGGCTTGCAACTGTCTTGCTTCTTGTAGTTCAATACTAGTACTAGAATTTGACAAAATGGAAAATTCTCTTAACAAAATTATTATTATTAATTATTATTATAATTATTAATGAAAGACAGAGAAATCCCTAGCCTGGCTCCACCCTCCTACTTACTTCCGCTCAATTTTCATTTCCCTTCAGTACTCCGTCTGGGTTTGCGGTATATTCTTAGGTTTTCTCCAGTCAAATATTTGTAGGTCCAATCAGCGAACAGAGGGAGTGGCTGAGAACGATGACATTGAGGACGTGCACTAGAAAGATGCAAGCGAAGCCATTCGGTCCGTTGTGGCAGCAACGCTGCCGAATATCCAGAAGCTAAAGCCCGAGCAAGAACAATCTTTGCTGAGTTTTGTTGGTGGCCATGATGTTGTGGCCCTCCTCACCACGGGGTTCGGGAAAAGTTTGATTTTCCAGCTCGCTCCGTTAGTGGTGAAGGAGTTGGCTAAGGCTAACGCTAGCGATGCTAATGCTAAATATAAGCCGATAGTTGTTGTCGCTCTCCCCTCTTATTGCACATGCGCATGACATACGTCACGATCAAACGTTAGCGATTGGTTATGGCAGATCCAGAGTGGCTCTGGGCTGATCCAATAGTTTTAAACTTCAACAGAGTACCCGCCTTCAAGGAAGTTAACACTTGTCAATGGAGAGAGGCCAGACTCTCTGTACAAATGAAATGTACGAGAGTCTGGTAGAACCAGGCTAAGAAATCCCCACAGACTCCCTGCAATGATGCTAACTGGCATGTCATTGAACACAATGTTGCTCACCTTCTTCACTGGGACAGGGAGGGGCACATTTAGGGGGAGACTGGGGTGGTGCTGACTCATCTGTTGTTAAGTCTGCTAAAAGGGGCAGGGACAATGATTTAATATGAATATCTTGCTAAACGTTTCCCTGCACTGATTAAATGGTGATTACATGTTAGGCTAACACTAGTCTGTAGCTAGCTAGCTTATTTCACTATGGACATTAAGCCAACAGGTTAATACCACTCACAGACTATAGGCTACCCACCTTTCTTGGAGAAAAACTGGGTTACAGTTTGACACCCTTTCCTTTGTCTTTCCTCTCTTTCCTTTGTTAAAAACCAGATTTTGATTTAACGTTACTTGGCAACACTGTGGTCACTGTAGTTCTGCCGCATCTACTGACTGCAACTAAACACCATCACTGAGTGCTCTACGGCAGGACCAAACCATTTCATGCAGATACAGGGTGGTGGTCGGTCTATATGGATGTTTACTTTTTGGTCAATGGGGATATTTAACTTTTACTGCCAAAAACAAGTAAAAACAAAGAGATCATTAATTTTATTATTATATTTGAAATATATATACTGAATGATGATGGTTTAATAATTTTAAATTACTTTTTACCTATTTTTTGGGGCCCCTGTCAGTCATGGGCCCTTGGAATTGTCCTAAATTTTCCCCCCTATACGGCGCCCCTGCCCTCTACTATGTGACCGACGACTGAGGTGTCATCTGCAAATTTAATGATGGTGTTGGTTGGATGAGCTGGGAAACAGTCGCTGGTGTACAGGGAGTATAGCAGAGGGCTGAGAACACACCCTTGAGGTGCACCTGTGCTGAGTGTGATGGTGAAAGAGAGGTGGGGGCCCAGTCAGACAACTGGTGAGTGGTTGGTGAGGAAATCACTTATCCAAGTGCAGATGGGGGTAGAGAGGCCCAGGTGGAGCAGCTTGTTGATGAGGATGTCCGGGATGATGGTGTTGAATGCCAAGCTGTAGTCCACAAAGAGCATCCACACGTAGGCGTTGCAGTGTTCCATGTGGTTCAGCGCCGCGTGCATCGCTATGGCGATAGCATCCTCCGTGGACCTGTATGCCGGTATGCAAACTGATGGGGGTCGAAAGAGGCTAGGAGGCTAGATTTTATGTACCGTAGCACCAGTTTCTCCAGGCAGTTCATGACAACTGGTATCAATGCAAATGGTCTGTAGCTGTTAAGGTCCACCTCATTTACTCCAAACACAGGTACTTGTATACATATTAATACAGTGTTCATTATATTCATATTACAACGCTACTATTTAATGACTCTGTTGAGCTACTGATGTCTCATACTGTGATGATGTACAGTACATATGCCTCTTAGGGACTTTAATATTCGGAGCTGAATCTGAACAAGCAGCGCATTATTACTCACATAACAAACAGTTTTTGTTATAATGTTGTTGACATGAAGTCATCACAAAATGTGTTACCCCTCTTTCATGTATCACAAGTATGGATATACTGTCATTGCCTGCCATAGCTATGCCACAGCAACATTTTTATCACCTGGAATTCAGTCAGTAAACTCAACATTACAGGATTATACCAAAATAGTTTAGGAGTAAGACTAGCAGAGATCAATACTGTGCCAAACAAAATGACTGTTAGGGGAAAATAACTCTTATATGCTTTATTATGAATTCATAACACACATTTTGCTGTAAACACTATAATCAAAATTGAATTTCAGTCTGACTTTAAATATTTGGGTATTTATGCTGAGAATGAAGTATATTTAAAAAGTTGAACTTTTATTTAATTGACAGTAATGGCAAATGAGTTCCCTAAATTTTCTCAGTTCCTCAGTGAAGGCCTTTAGATTCACATAACCTCCCAAATAATTCAAACAAGCCCCAGAGGTCTACAGCGTGAGTTTAACCCAAGAGAGAAGCACCTCAGCCTATATTATATATCTTCCACACGTATATATATATACATATATATATATATCAAATATATATATATATTTGATATATATATATATAGTTTGTGTACAGTAAACCTTGGGAAATGCTTTGTTTGGAATGTGCTTCACTCTTCACATCACAGGGACATGGCTAAAATAAGAGCCAATATCTCAGAATTGCACTTATATACAGCACTTTAGTAAATGTATTTTACTTTTTCATGTTGACAAATATTATATAAAAATAATAAATGGTTCATATTTACTGATTTTTAACAAAAATTGTTCTGTTCAATTTCAGAATTTGTAAATTGTTTTTATTTCAAATTTGGTCTATTTTTATTGTATTTTATATGACTTTTATCATCATAATAAGTATTTTTACATATACACTATAATCAGAGAATGTATAAGAGCCACTTTTTAAAAGCACCACTGGATCAGCCAGATTTTAAAAGCCTAAAAATGGAACAAAAAAACCTTCTTCAACACATTAAAATGTAACATGTCTGTGTAATTTTCGCCTGTCAGCACATAATTGGATGTTTGCTGCTGTTCCCTGAAGGAGTAACTACAAACTTGTTTGCAGACATATTTTAAACCTTCAGAGGGTGAGCTTTTGATAGACAAAAAAAAACAAACCTAGGGTTCAGTCTTATACATGCTGTGGCTTTTTACACATCCGAGCTTCTTTTAGATGTCTTTTCACCAACAGCTCCAGAACTATTAGTAAAATCCTTTCAAAAAAAGTCACAGCAGGTATAATGCTGCTGACACTAAACTCTCAAAGAGAGATATGTGTCAATAATAAAGGTCACACACAGGTCTTTTACTTTTCAGCCTGGATAATTCAAGGATATATTGTCATGCTCCATAGTATGACAGAAATGTACTGTGCCGATGAGACTGCATCTAAAAAAGAAGACATTAATAATTATATGAGCTGAATAAAGGGAGAGAGACCGAATGGTGATTATTGGCCAAGTGAAGAGATGCAAGGGTGATAAAGAGAGGGCATAACATGTAAGACTAGAAGCAATTCTCAGTGTCCCTCCTTCCCTCCCACTCCCTCTCATTATCACTGTGTTCTAGCCAGCTCCTCAGTGTCAAGTTCAAGACAAGCTGTGACTGTTGTCAAGATTACTTGTGCATGTAAGGCATAGGTAGAGGGATGTGGCTATCTTCACTCCTGTCGCATACGGGCAGACAACAAACATCTGTCAATCAGTTTACTGGAAATGGTGGAAGATAGATATGGATGTCCAATTTTCGTGTCATCTGGTGACTTTTGCACACAGAAACTCAAGTGAAGATAATTACCTCTTCTGAAGAGTTCATCATGTTAATCCTCCTGTCCTCCTTGGCTACTAGCAACTGCGTGGAGGAGGAGTGTGGGCTGTGCGCGATCACAGAAGGCTTGTATCATGTGGACACGCCAACAGTTTTGTTGTCATTACTTAGAATTCCTCATGGGGGCGACAGAAACTACGCACTATAGCTTTAAAAATCAAATAAAGGTGTGATCAGTGGTTAAACTGGGCCGGGGCTCTCCGGGGCTCACCCCCGGCACATAAGCCTGCTCGTTTGTGTCCGGATGTGCCTGCTTGCAGTCAGTTGCCTACTGGAAATATGTCACATACAATTTGATGAAAGTGATGCTTTTGAAAACATGATATTTCTGACAATAAATGAAAGATTTTTGAAATGGCATGTCTGTTTTGTCTCGGCGGAGCTGAGATGAGAACAATCGGAACACGGCAACAACCCGCGCAGCACTGCAGACAATTCACCACTGTGGGTCAACTACATAACGCCTAAGTGTCTACGTCGGTAGAATTAACAGATAAAATGCCTTCTCTTAAAGCTAAAAACCCCATTCGCAGCGGTGGAAGCCCGGTGCTCGGAAGCTCCAACGGCCGCTAAGAGTTCATGTCGCTGACTAAGCCGTTGAACCGGTCCTCGCTGTCGTATCTCCTCCAGCGGCAGGGCTCCGAGCCGGCCACGGCTCGCCTCCGAGCATCGGAGAGCCTCACACCGTGTGATAGATGTGACAGGGTGACAAACACATTGTTTGGGTTTTCTTGCCCACAAACTTCACTATCAACCTAATTTCTAGCTGTAGCAGGAGGCTTTTTTTCGGAAAAAAAATTATTGGTGGAGACCAAAACAGGGCTAAAAGTAGGTAATTTTGGACTTTAATTAATTACGTAACCAGAAACATCACCCCAAATGAAGGCTAATGTTGCTCCATATGTGCTGAATGTGTACATTAATGAACAATGAATGTTAAACATGATGGTCCACTTCCCTTAATTGGGCAAAATATAAAATAATGCAGCTTTAAGGCATGGTTAAATGTAGACAACTGACATGCAGATTCCCAGCCTTGGTAATAAAATCATGAGTCAGGGTTCCTTTAACACTGAACCCCATCTTGCATTGGCACTGAATATAAATATAAATCATTAATGTATGAGCAAATGGACAAACCTGCTTTCTCTTTTCAGAAATAAGACAATCGCTACAGTCCAACATGTCTAACAGCAACGTGTCAACAATTGGTTAAATCTCATTTGTCTCTAACAAACAGTAATAACCTTCTTTGTTCTCTATTTCCACACGCTGCATTTCCTGACAAGGATTACTAAGGTAAATCCATAAATAATTACACAACTTACTCACTGAAAAAGTGAATTAACTGTTTTTTTTTAACCACTGTAAGCCCCTAATCAAGTCAATCCAGTGTCTCTTAATACTGCTTTTCAATTAAGATGATAAAGAACTAAACGATAGACGCCATTAAAACTCAATTGAAAGTCAGTCCTCGAATCCCGGATCATATCTTGCCTATTTTCACTGATGGAGAAAAAACAATTTAAAAAGCAATGAATGTGTTTTGAAAGCATGAAATGTTGTGCACTTAAACAGAGAAACGAGTGGAAGGGAAGGTGGTGATGGGATGTCATTTAAGACACAACAGCGGAGTCAATGACTCATTTTCACAAACAAAACACAAGCTTTTCTGTGTGGTGCCCCTACTTGACTCCCCAACCATAAGTTAAACCCCATATTAGCAGCAAATATTATCATCTATTGAATCTCTCAAGACGCAGGTTTACTTTATACCATTTAATAGCCTTTAATGTATTTATTTCCTCTATCCCAATAGGATTTATTTATTAACTTCTGTTTGATGAGGAAGTTCTTTGAATGGAAATACTGTTCCCTTATGTTTGTTTTTCTTAGTTTTTCTCTGTTGAAATTGTTTACCTTCCCAATAAATTACAGCCCAGTCTCATGGCAGTTCGTGAAATGGTCACGTTAATTAATCTATTGATACGTGTTCACGGGGACGTTTTTCTTGTTTTTTTCGTGGTGGCCAGCACGAAAATGTGAAGTAATGTATTTCAATGGGAAGCATATTTCGTGGTCACAGCACGAAAATGGTAGGGAGTAGTATAAAAAGCTGAAAATCCGCGTAGGGAGGGTGGTCGGGGTGGTGGATGGGTCAAACAACACAGGACTTTCACCCGGGCGAGCGGGGATCGCGTCCCACGTGTGGCGTTTTGTTTCCCGTAGTCTTCCTAATCACGCGCGTCCCCCGCGGCCGTCTCCCGGCGTGTGAGGCGTCCTTTTCAGCCGTTTCCCGGCGTGTGACGCGTCCTTTCCCCATAGTTGCGTCCCCAGTGGCCGCCTCGCGGCCGCCTCCCAGCATGTTAAACGTCCTTTTCGGCCGTCTCCTGGCGTGTGAGGCGTCCTTTCCCCGTAGGGTATTTCGTGCTGGCCACCACGAAAAAAACAAGAAAAACGTCCCTGTGAACACGTATCAATAGATTAAAAATAACGTGACACTTACACGAACTGCCGTGAGACCGGGTTGTAAATTAACCTGTGTGTCCCTTTTTCTCCAGTGTCCCAAAAAAGAGAAAATATTGACTCTGCAAATTCACAAACTTTATGCATATCAGCAGGGTTTTGTGTACAAAGTCATTAGAACAGATGCTGCTCCACACTGCTATGCTTCTTGCTGACAACTTTACACTACACCAAAATTATCTCTTATGCCAAATAGTCTTCCACACAGCATAAATTTGTTGTGCTAAATCTAGCATGGCCTTTAGCTATGGGTGTTGCTGTGCGTCAACAGCATGATGTGTAAGGATGGCACCCAACCTGCTCTTCATAAGGCTGCTGATTGCTGGCTCTTATTACTTGGCTTCATATTGATTTCATGGCATGTCAGTGTGTAATTGTGATTCACGGCAGTAACAAGTGCTGTATCAACATTTTCACTCCTCTCTGACCCGATAGGACTTGACGGTGTCCTTGGGTCAGGTTTGTAACATTAACTAAAGTTTACAGCTGTCGTTATTTAAGATTAATGACAGAGAATGTCAAGTAGAGACATATGGAGGTGATACTGTACCATAGCCCTCACTTGGGTTATTTTCATGAACACTATTGATTTTAAAAAGCCTCTGCTGAACTTTAACCTGCACCAAGGGCAACACTCTGTCTGCATGCTAATTTAACATCTGAATAAAATAACTTTGTTACGGCTGTTTGTCACATTCATTGCATACTCCTTATTACAGCCTTTATAATACATTCATTAACCAATGTCCGTTGTAACACTGGACATACACCAGTATATACATTTATTGAGAACAACGCTGCACTTAAAGCTGCACTAATTCATATTTTTATATTAACTTGGATCAAATTAAAAGGCACGCTCTTAGTTACAAACCCGACACTGCAGTTCCCCTTAGCTAAACCGAGCTTTATAGCATCTTTCAGCTTGCTGTTTGGATTTTACAGCGTACAATGTTGTTTTTTTGGCACTTTCTTTGGCTCAGCACTCTCGCCAAACTTGTTTCCAACCACAGTAGGCAGCTGTTCTCAGCAGAAAAGCTCCATTTGCAGGCAGGAACAATTAGGGACTAACTTGTGGATCATTTTGCAGCTAATCAGCTGTATGTTCATCTCAAGAGTTGGTGTAGACCAAGACAGAGCTAGTAGGTTCACCAGCTGGCTGCTAATGTTGCTCTGTGTCTGCTGGATGTCTAAATTGTCAATTGTTTGGTAACAAGTTCACAATGGCAACTTTATTATATGGTAATAATATATCAATGTTGTGTTTACAGCTTGTTCTGCTGCTCCTAAGTGCCCGATAAAATCAATAGATGCTGCTTTAAAAATACAGGGTCCTTCTTATCAGATGTACTTCTCGTAGACACTGTAATATACTCACAGTATGGATATTTGTATGGGTGATACATCAATAAAAATGTATGGCACAGCAAATCATAACAGATTGAGTAAAATGCCTGCCATGGCTTATAGGACAGTAACATTTGTATCTGAAACTGTATCAACACAGCTATAAGAATCTAATTCCATTGGGAGCACTTTGCATTCAATCTCCAAAGCTGAACTCTAAATCAGACCTTCTGTTTCCTCTGACACTTAAACCTGTCAGGAGTAGATGTTTGCTTTAATAAGACAGTCCAGCTGGTATTTGTCTTTTACACTAGTTGCAATTGATAGACTGTGACTTTGAAAAGATAACCCACCAAATCAACTTGAGAGAAAAAGTTCTGTCAGCTTTGGTAATTACTGAGTTATAAAATATAACAGTGCCTCTCTTGAATTGTTCTGAGGGAATTCAGTTTTAAAACACAAAGCCTGATTACCAATTTGGTTGATTATTCATTAAAATGGGTCCACATCCTCCTCTGTGGTTTCCTCCCACTGCCTGTGCTGACTGTGGCAAAGCAGGGCAATAAAACAAATTGGTTTTCAAATAGATACAGGTGGCCCACATATCTGCACCCAGCCCACTGGTGGAAACAAAGGCACACCTCTAAGTAGTGGTTTTATCTTACTGAGGAGTGACAATGCCAATTCACATAATCAGCAGTCATTTAATGAGGCAGGGGTCCCCTACGGTTGATGCACCAGGATCCATTATAACTTAATGACTTACTTAATTAAAATTATAACACAGTATCTGTGCAAGTAGAGGTAAGAATTTAATGATATATATGATTTTGTTTCTCCACCTAAAAAATAATAACAGCATGTTCATAAAGATTTTTAGAAAAATGACATGACTGAATTTTGCAAAATAAGGACATGCAACATGCAGATATAAAAGCACAACTCCTAGACTCTAAAATCAGTCCCACTCTACATGTATACAGCATCCAGCACCACACAAGACAACATGTAGCAGATCATCTTTGGATGACTGCTGTTTTTGGCAAATGACTACTGTAACTATACTTACAATTTATAACACAAAGGGCTGTGTACTTCCTGGAACATTTGTATTAGTGCAGTTAGAAACTTAGAGCCAATAGCCTGTCCTTAATTCCCTCTCATGTTGCCATGGAAACAAGAGAAGAATATTTTTTTAATAATATATTTTCTCAAAGTACAAGGACTTGTCAAGTCTTCAGGTTGACTAATTGTGTGCTGTAATTTTTCAAAAAGAAAAAGAAACACGTAGCCTTCACATGTACTGAAAATAACTAGATAACACAAAAACCATGTCTAAAATCTTGCATTATCTTTTGTGTCATTGATCAAACATAACATTTAGCATTTGGATGATACTTAAAGTATCTCAATATTTAGTGCTAAAGAATAACTGAAGGATCAAAAACCCAATACACCTCATTTACAGTATACATTCTGTCCTGCAGTCATTAGATAGATAGAGGGCCTGCAGGTTTGAACTTTCTATATACAATCTACATACTGCACATGAATCTCCAATATTTCCATATAGGGAGAATGCAAAATCATAATAATTATAAAAAGAACAGTAATACAAATGTATTGGCTGCAAATGTGGTAATCACATAGTTTACTGACTAAAGTTGTACAGTCTTACTGGCAAGTGAGGAAGAAAGACTGAATCCTACTTTATACCTATGTGCCAGTAGTACAGTTTTATGTTGCCAAAACACTAAGTGCTTTAAAAAATGATTTTCTTTGGCATTTTTCCCCAGTAAAAGTGAAGTAAGCTGCCTTCCTTGCTAAAGCAAACTGCAAGACAAACAAGGTGTTATTTCACCTCTCTCACACAATATTTCACTTGTCTATTCCATTTTGGGTTACTTCACACTTAAATGTTGTGAGAGCCCACAATGTCATGTTTGCAAAGTAAGGTATAGATTAAGTCATATATTGAAATTGCTATTGATGTGTGTTGCGGTTGTTTTAGGGTCACTCATGTATCACTTTCTTGACTATATGTCAAGCCTAGCATTACGGCTGACTGTGGAATGATACCTGAGTCATTATGCCTATCCAATAGTTATGCTATACCAGGGGTGGCGAACCTGTGGCTCTTGAGCCGTATGCGGCTCTTTGCCTGCTCCTGTGAGGCTCTTACTGTGTGGCTGGGGGCTGTGTTATTGGTGGATTTATTTTTATTTTTTTATTAACTTTTTGAAACATTTCAGATAAGTACAAAAAAAAATGGAATGCACTTGCCAATACATTTGCCAATTATTTTAAAATAAAAAATAATGCAGCAGAGTTTTGAGGACAAATTCTGCAACCCGAGGAAAAAAAAAGCTGCCACAGATCACCTTCCTCATTAACCCTTTCACTGCGTTTGAAAGCCCCTCTAGTGACAAACGAGTGAAAGAGTCGCTTCGAGTGGCACAACCGAGTTCTAGCAAGACCTGAAAAGGATTGTGGATAACAAAGACTGTCAGGTTTCCCACTGAGTCAATCTAAGTAAGAAAAAAAAAACTATGAAAACTGCTATGTATTATGACTGTCATCAGACCTGGAAGTCACTGTTGCTGTTGTAGTGTGGACGTGCATGTGTTGTGTGGCTTTTTGCTATGGTGCAGGTTTTTTTGTGGCTCTTTATGCTGAACTGGTTGGCCACCCCTGTGCTATACTATTTATAGGGCAATAGGGCAAGAGCAATGCCAACTCATTGTTACCTTATATTCACTGCAAAAGAGGGACATGGACTGAAGTTCTTTTATATTGTTGTTAACTCCAACATATATAATGCACACATTTTCACTAAAAACATTTTGTATAACTGTCACATGAAATGTAGATTGAAAATGTGTGTGTCGTTGAATGTTGAATTGTTTCACTATGAGTGACTGACTTAAAAGTGCTTTAGTCTTTGTATTTATCATAGAAGAAATTGACACCTCAAATTTATGAATTGACTTATAAATCAGCAGCATGACTGTCCATTAGCTTTCATCTTCCCACAAAAACTCACAATGACCTTTGTATTTGAAAGAAGATATGTGAATTGTCAAATCCGTGACTTTGTGCCACCACGCCACAATAATTCAACTGCCTTCGCCTCGGACCTTCTTCTGCTAGGAAGTCATAAGGCAAGGACAGGGAACAACGACCTTTCTGTGGCTCTGAGAAAAACCACCATTCACACAGTTGTATTTGCATAACTATCCCTACCTGCACATAATTAGTCAAATAACCTTGAGTCAGCCATTGAATGAGTTGTAGCTAATTAACTGTGCAGTTTGTAAGACGGTGCCAGTGGAATGCTCATGGCGCAGAAATACGTCCACAGATTTTAGAGCTATAAAACTCCTCATTGGGTACTTGAAGCAGTACATTTATGATGTTACAATTACATGTGCAGAGCAATAGCCTATGGTGACGTTTACCATCTTTGTCAGTGTAGGGAGATGGAGATGTAATTCAAGAATATAAAAAGGCATGAGGTCATACATCATCCGTTTTAACAGAAAAGCACAAGTGAAACAAGAAGAAACCAAATAAATGCAGATCAATTATAATTGTGTGACACACAGGCAGAGAAGTAGGGGAGAAAACTGTTTGGACTGACATCAAACAAGGACCAAGGCTTCAGGGAAGGCATTGCCAACTAAATGTGTTATTTGGTTCTTATATCATGTTTTGTTCAACTTTTTTTTCAAAGCCATTTTTCAAAAGTAATGTCAAATGGTGAATGTGTTTAATGTGTTGCTTTTCAACAGTATTTTTAATCAGATATTATGAAGGAAGCAATCAAAATGGTGGACCCTGATTTGCAGGTAATACCGTGCCAGCAGCTCCTGATTGAAATGAAGGAAACCTGCTGAGTGTAAACATTCTGGAGAGAAATGACAAAGCAATTACTGCGTATCTAGCTGATTGGAGAGGTTAGACGGGTTGTTTAGTGAAGGACACCAATCAATTTCAAGCCCAAATGGAAAGCGACTACAAAATGGGTAACTTTTTAAAACTGACTACAAATATTGTACAAACTCTTTCAAAATGTCACACACTGACTCGATGGAATACTGTGGAACTTTTAACAATGTTGTTTTTGATTGGGGCCTCCGTCTCTCTATCAATATGGTGTTCACAACAGGCTGCTATTAACATACCATTTATAAGACATAACATCACAAAAAAAAACTGGCAGTTAACAATACCATGTGTTAGACAGCTTTATTGAATACTCAATTCTGATTGGTACTACAGCATTCTACGGTTTGTTATTTCTAATTATTACACGGCTTGGTTGAATACTTGATTCTGATTCCATTGCTAAGTATAACAGACCGTTGCCATGGATGGAGTTCTGATTATAGACTCTGGCGGAGCATTTTTGAATCAATAAAATCGTTTTTAAATCAATATTTGTTCTTATGCTGAGCTCGTACCGCTGACCAGCAGATCACAAAGGAAGAGAGAGGGTGGAGAACAGCTAACAGGTTCGCTAACAGAACTAATGGCAACAGTGGAAACAGAGCATTAGTTAGCTCCAAGGTTAGCTTAGGTTAAATTCTGTAGATCAGTTTCAAGTGAATACAATCTTCTCTGCGTTGTCACCCTGCTCCAGCCACGCAGGAACGCATTTTGATCGGGGGGGGGGCTGCCTTAATGTGACCAGCTTATAGGGCCATGGTGACCAGACGTCCCCGTTTTTGGTGGCCTGCGTTAACACAAAGCATTGCTATTTTGAATAAATCAAATCAGAAAAAGAAAAAAACCTGGGTAACAGAGTTGACGTCTCAATCGCGTCATGCTCTTTTTTTTATACAGTCTATGTGATTGCCCCACAGACAAACATACATCACTGTTGCGTTTAATTGTAGGAATTATTCTTTGTGCTGCTCTGCAGGGTTTGGTACAATTGTAGGCCTACTTTAGAGCAGCTTTTATAAACATCTTTGTCTTTCCTGTCTACATATGGTTTTACATTAGTCAGTAAGTTTTTAGGCTAAGGCGTAAGGTTTAATCATTTAATCCGAAAAAAATAGTTAGGCTAGTACCCAATTTTACCAGTATGTCAGTTTATTGCAGCACAACAACAATTACAATGGTCAATTTACATTAAATTGGAATTGTCTCCCTGTTTTATTTAATAGTTAAGAGCATCGGATAGGCCTATTTTATTGTTATTGGGCGCTAAACTCAAAATGCCCCCGGTTTTCATTTGAGAAATGGTCACCTTATTATATAGGCTACTGTACGTGCATGCGCATAAACCCTCCCCAAAATGTGCAGTTTATTTATGATTTAATAACATGGATAAACGCTGGCTCCTTACCGTCTTCTTCCTCTGAAAGCTAACAGCTGTGGCTTTCCGATGCTATCCTGTCCCCGGGGAGATCGTAGCCAGTACAAAATATTTCAGACTTCTATCCAGTCTGGAATTTCTGCTTCTTTTCGGGGACTTGTGTAGAATAAATCCATACTCTTAGATCAATAATTGAAAGTCTTGTTGTCCATATTTTATCCATTATCGACCATCCATTAACGTTTACTGTCATTAGCTTTGTTGCTAAAAACAAACAAACACGTATTACCATTCCCGTCAGAGTCTAACCAACTCAGAGGTTTGATTACATCTGTGTGAGGCGGGTCAGTGCGTATACTTTACTTCTCATCAAATACAGTTGGAAAACGCATAGGTGACTGACCCAAATGCTCTCTGGCTCATTGTAAACAGGGACTCCTTTGTTTAAAAGTTTAAGGTTATTACCAAGTGAAAGCTGCATTATCCCTTACACCCCTCTAAGTGACTACATACCCATATTTAACCAGCCAATTCTATCATACAGATGTGCCGCCATCTTTTAGAAGGTACATGAAACAAAACTACAGACATAACTGCCATATATGGCAAATAATATAAACGTGTACTGTAACCAGACAGCCAAGCAATTATCAAGCCAAGTGTGACTCACACTGCCACAGCTGCTAAAGTGATGAAAGTCCAGGGGTTGTTGCTACAGTGCAGCTTTGTTAGTGCACATGTCAAAGAGAGTATTTATGTAACGTATTTATGATTAAAATATTCTAATTAATTTTGCCCCACAACATTCACGTAAGGATGGCCATTTCAGTTGCAACTTCAGCCGCAGGCAACAGTAAAGCTTCCATTAAAAATGCAATGCCAGGAAGAATAGACTTAACTTCCTGTGAATGAACATGGTCAATACAGTGTTATTACTTGCTGTTAAGTTCTACATTGACACAGGCCTACAACTTATACCAAACATTTATCAGATTTCCAAAGTAATCATCCAGCAGTCAGTATTGTTATCAAGTAACTGGGGTTTGACAGAAAAAAGATGCAGTCATTCATTCATTCATTCTGCCATGCATGCATGGATACATGAATAATAGGTATGTGCAGAGTTCCTTAAATGTCTGTATTTAGACTTGGATTACCAACACACATATACATGCTCAAGGCTTTCAATTAAGTTTGCAGGCAATTCAGGCTGCATCTAACCTTTTCCCCTTAAGTTTATTTAATATCAAAGAATGACACAAATTAGTAAGACCTCTTGAACTCTGGGCTTTGATTGATTATTAACCATCCATTCAGCACATTTTCTTATCCTTTCAAAGTCATGAGCCTTTGGTCAAGGTATAGATCAAAATGTATCTGATATACAGTATGCACGCTGTGTAATCACTTGCTACAGCATGAGGGGTGGACTTCACTATAAACAAACCAACAGTACAGCCATGAATTCCAATGAGATCTTCTCAACGACATAATCTCATACACACCTAATAAGAATTTAGCATGCACCCACTAACTCACCTGTGAGCATATGATATCAAGGGGAAATACTGGAAAGCGTTTGTCACACTGGCAATACATTAATACTCAGATAGGGGTTACTGATAAGCATTCACTGCATAAAAAAAAATAAATCAATTCTACCTAGGTAGCGCTAGTTCTGCTCCTAAATAGCCGTCTGCACTATCGGAGATGAGCATAGTAGGAATACATAAATAAATAAGCAGCAAGCACTATGAAACCTGCCGCGGGTGCAGGGTGAGTGAAACCAAAGCACACAGAGGCTGACTGTTGGTCATAGTGGTGGTGAAAAGCAGCATCACTCATCACACACTCTGGAGTGAGCAGCAGGAGTAGCAAGTGGTAGTCTCTTCCAGTCAATATAGCCTGCATCCCATTAGTCCAACACTCCTTTCCTCTCATTATCAACTGTATCAATAACCCAAAGGCAAAAAAAATACATTTAAAAAACACATTTGAACATATTTACAGACAGTCTTGACAGCTTTGTGAGGCTGTACTTAGGCAAGCGGTGCGTACAGTTAAGCATTTACATCAGCATGCTAACATGCTCAGATGACAATATTAGAATGCTGATACTTAGCAGGTTTAATGTTTTGTTCACCATCTTAGCTAATTTTTGAATTAGCATAAAGTACTTTTGAGGCTGATGGGAATGTTGTTAGTTTTGCAGGTATTTGATGATAAACTGGACAATTTAAAATGTTGACTCAATGATGGAACTAGAAGAAAAGTCAGGGGGTCACCAAAATAACAAAGATTCATCCTCTTAGGACCATGGATACCTGTGCCTAATTTCATGGCAATCCATCCCATATTTGTTAAGATATTTCAGTCAGTACCAAAGTTGTAGACCGACCTGCCAATGTGAGTCTGGCTGAAAATATCAGAATCAGCCTTTTAAAAACATTTCAAGTATGGTGTGTATGACGTAAACTCCACTTTATATATCTTTAAATCCCCCAGATCCCCTTAATGACCTGAAGTATCCTCACTGGTAGCTCTAGCTTTGATTTTAACATTTGTAATCATTTTTGCTAAACTATTTTAAATTTTAAACTGATATTTTCTTTTATATTTCACAGTTTTTCTGTCCTAACATTAAGCACATTTGGTCGACCGGGATGCAGCTGTTTGATGAGACTAATATTGCTTTTGTCAGACTGTCAGAGGTACCCATTCTTTCAACTCTTTTATTGCTTGTAAAACGACTCCCTTCTAGCCAATGACTAGCATGCATCTGTGCCACCATCAATAAAAACAGCTTTGGCTTGTGTTTTAAGCAGCTGTTAACAACTCCTGCAAAACTGGGACAGCAGGTAAATTGATATTGTGAACCATTTCCAGATCAAAGACGAAAGGAGATATTGAGGAACTAACAGTACCACCGAAGACAGATACATTTAGGGATACTGCAGAAGCAGTAAGATCATGGGTGCGTTCATGCAGTCTGCTGTGCAAGATGACTGAAAACTCGGGTTGGGCATGATGTCTGCCTTTAACATGCTGTGAAGATATTTTTGTCTTTTTTGTGTTCCTAGCTGGTTACATGGAGCAGACAAACAGTGATTTTTTTGGATACAAATGTGTGATCTAATTGGAGAGACGCAGCTGCAAAAGACTCACTGTGAATCAACTTTTTTAATTCATGAGACACTAACGGAGTGAGTGTTCTCTGCCACACACCAGCAGAGCTTCATAACTTTACCTAATTACACATGTGAAGAGCACTATCAACATCTAAAAACATCCTAAACTCATCTCAAGTTTAGTCGGTGCTCACAGCTATTTTAGTCCCATCATGTATTACCAGGTAACAGATTGTTTAGTGCTACTTCAAGCTGCGAGTAATGCAGGCAAGAGCAGCAACTGCCATTTCAGTCTTATGTCCCATCAACAAGTGCAAATAAACACAAAAGCAAAACAGCTTTCAGAGAAGATGTTGAGTCAAAGACATTGTCCAGATTGTTGCAGATTGTAATAACCTCAGTTAGCGTAAATTACATTTGAATGTCAACCACAAATCTGAAAATTCCAGCTAATGTCAAAGCAGTGACAATGTATCAACAAATATGTCAGACAAATACTGTGCAAATGTAATCTAATATATTAGCCACAAATGTCATATTTACAAAAATGTATTGCCAAGACAAGTTATTTCTAGGCAGTATTTCTGAGCGTTGATGTCAGAAAACAAATGAAAACTAAAAAAGGAAAAACTCTGGCACACAGTGCTCCA
Source organism: Sander lucioperca (assembly GCF_008315115.2). NCBI lineage: Eukaryota > Metazoa > Chordata > Actinopteri > Perciformes > Percidae > Sander > Sander lucioperca. The sequence goes on from NC_050179.1 coordinate 17,524,104, forward strand.
GGGAACTTCAACACGTTTTCTCTACTGGAAGGGCACCCTAGAGGGTACTTCATCACTCACGTTTTCTCCATTTAAGGGCACCGTATAGGGAACTTTATCATGTTTTATCTGGCAGGGGGCATCCAAGCGAGCACTCAAGCAGCCATTTTCAAACATGGGGGCACCAAGAGGGTGTACTGGCTTAAGAGCGGCCCTGACAGCCCTAACTGTTACTGTAATGATTTACATCTAAAAGCAGATCAAACGTCAATTTAATTAAAAGCCTTGTAAAATGAATCCTACATAAATAAGTTACATTAAAAGAAATATCTAATTAAGTGTCTGAGATTTCACAGGAACTTAATATTCTGTGTTTAATTAAATTGAGAGTGGCTAAGTAACTGGTAAACTAATTTCAGACTGAATCATGAAGTATTTTAATTCTACTTAAAGATGTGTTCATACAAACTCTTACTAAAGAAACCAGTAAGATGACAGAATCCTTTAGGAACTATTTTTGAATGGGATGCAAGTATCACTTAGCAATTAGCAGTAGCAACCCACAGAGCAACCTTCAAAAAGTTTTTCAAATGTAGTAAAGCTTTGTTCTGTTAAACAATACGCATCTTTTGTTTTGTCACAGATATGGCAAAAATCAGTGAAAATGATCAGGATGAGTAAGATGTCAGTTTGAGAAAGGTACTGAAAAGAAAATCCTCTTCAGCAAGGGAGTGTACACTGAGAAAGGGAAACACTGGTGATGTGCTAAACTGGTTCCCCATGGTAGAGGATGGTCCATCTGTTGGAAGCACCAATAAGATGAGATGAAACTTTTATGATTTGTGCCTGGAAATTGGGCCACTGCAGCTGCAAAACAGAAGCTGGATACAGCGAGGGAAAACAGTGTAAATAAGAATGTAGAGGGTTATACTGACAAATGTAGAATGTGATAGGATAGCACTTTATTGAATCCCATGGGGACATCTGGTCATGAACAACTTCAACACAACATTTTAGCTTAAAAGAGTTGAGTATCTATAACAAATGAGGCCAATCTGTTTCAAGCAACTAATAACTCACACATGCACTGCAACCCTGAAATCACCTAGACATTAGAGGAACTGTATGTAAAAACGCAAATGTCCGAATCAGTTGGTAGTAGTAGTATCAATTCTCTAGGTATCGATTCTTCCACTCCCCTCCTTCAATTAAAGCTAAAGCATGGAAATCACCAAAATCAGGGTATTGGTAATTCAACCGACAGAGACAAAACTGTACTCTAATTTATAATAACATTGATAGAAAAATATAAATATATTTAGAAAATGATAATGTAAAGACAACAATATGAACAAGTACATGTGGAATAAAGGAATTCCATTTTTTTATCAAGGAGGCTGCATTGAACCTATAAAATGTCATTTCAAGTGAAGCTGTAAATACAAAGAGGCCGCTAGAGTGTGTATGTGTGTGTTGCCAGCTCTCTATCTTATCAGAAACTCCAGATGGAAGTACAATATGTATGGGAAGATGACAGTGTATGAAGCACGTGTGTGTTAGTGTCTTTTCACCTTATGATAACCAGACTTTATTTTCAGACAGAAGTAGCTACTGTACATAGAGATCAAAGTATTCAGATGCATGCATCAATTTCATTAACACATCAGATTCATATATTCTTGGAAAAAAGAAAGATGTAGCCACATTTTTCAGCTATAGACCTATGTGTTTGGCTTTACCAGCCTGTAATATGTGCATCATTGTTTTAGGTTTCTAGGAATCACAATTACTATCACATTACTATTACTTTACTATCTTTATTGTACCACCTAAAATAAGACCCATGGTCATTCTCTGGCATTATTTAGGAATGTTTGTCATGCCTTGTGTATTTGTACTTGTTTATTATTTGTATCCTTTATAATAAAGCCATGGAACACAAGCCAGTGTGCTCAGTGGAAATGTGACAAAGATGAATGTATTAGCCTGGCCTAGAAGAAGTCATGAGGTAGCAGGAACTGACAACACAGAAAAAAAATTATACTCAGGAGGAATCTTTGGAAATACATTTCCAACTAATCTATGGCTGCGACCTGAAAACAGTATTGTACAGTAGTACATACCTGGTTTTTGAAGATAGTATAACCATTTAAAGAATCTGAGATAATCCCTTTTATAGATTCTTGTCGATAACTGCAGAAGTTATTTTAAACAAAGTCCAGAAGCAGCTAAGTCAATGTAGATTGGGCATGAAAGATCCATTATCCACACTGAAGCATTTTTCCACACTTCACATAGTTCCATGCCAATCACTTAAAGGTAACATCCACAATCATATAAACACTGCAGCATCACCACTTTTTAAAGTGACACAAGCTACCACATCAAGAGACAAAATTTGACTCCTTCCATTCTTCCTGTTCTTCTGTCTACACCTTGAAGGTTTGGTCCACTGTCTGCTCATGTAATGTAACAATTTTTCCACACATTATGTCTTGCCCCAACATTCACTTTGAAAAGTGAAAGTACAGTACGAATTTAGTGACGCAAGATACTCTTCAAATGTAGCTTCAAGTTGTCTTTAAAGGCTTGGATTGCCATTGATACCTTAGTTGTAAGTATTCACCTCCATTACTGTAAGACACTTTGGATAAAAGTGACCAAACAAAATGGATAATTTTATGAATGTTTTATGATACTGTTGAAATTATAAAAGGTTACACTTTTTCTTTCGCACTCTCCCCCACACGCACACACACACCAATCCATGGCAGTGTCTTCCTATACAGTGAGAGTCAGATTAGGAGCAAAGAGAGGGCACTTCGATTACAGCAGTAAAATGACCTGCTTCACACAAAGTTCACCTCATTTCGGTTGCAAATTAAATGTCGGCTTTGGTTTATAGAGCTGAGAAGGTAGCCTCACAGAATACCAATATGCTGTGTCCATTCCTCTACATCACCTTTGTCCCCTATAGGGTTGTTTAATGAAATCAATTTAACAGTGATTTTGCTTTATATATATATATATTCATTTCAATCAAACACAGTGTGCTCATAAAGAAATAACACTAGAAGAGTTGAACAATTTGAATGCTCATAGTGGGAATACACAATGCCATCTCATCAGCTTCAATTAGACTGCAGCCTCAATCATATTACCAATACATCATCATCATTAGTAGCTTGACCTCCAGTGTAATCACAGCATGCTGTATGCCATTTAAGCAAGGTGGTGGCTGCTTCTTTCCAAAGCACATTACAGTGTGGGTGAGTGCATGTTTTAATCAACAGTAGTCCCTGGGGGATTTAAGTCCCTAAACGTGACAATGTAACTATGGAAGTATTATGCTCTTCTCAGTGAACAGCACAATATCACAATCATCAAAAGACTCCACTGAGGCATTGCCTTTCCCCATTAAAGCCCATTACCTGTGTTCTTTTCAAATTCTTCTAAGATCCATAATGCTTTCCTGAACCCCAAGAAGCTCCGCTTGGTATAATACTTTCTCAAACCCCTTCACAGACAGATCACGAGCTCTGCAGTGCCACTTAGCCCTCTGCTCTGAGGGTCTTTTCCAATTTGGCTTAAGTGTGGAAAGCTCACCTGAGCCTGGCCCACTTTGGGTCGTTATAGCTAAAGACTGCAGCTACAGGGAGCCTTCTCCTGCCTGAACCTCTTCCATCATAATCTTCTTTCTTAACTCCTGACAGCCTTTAATCCCTGCTGGAGCAAGTGATGAGTAGCAACACAGCGATAATGTAATGCTATGTAGATCACTTGTCCCAGGTGGTGATGATACTCATTCACAAACACATGCTACCAACATGTGCCATTAAGCACAACCACACATGCCTATATTCATAAGCAGGCACAGCATACGCCATTACAAATAAAGCTGTGCATTACCTGGATATAAAAAAGGAATTTCAAAATAACAGTTTGCATGTATACATATACAAGTATAAGAGGAAATTGTATTAAATGATAGAAGCAGTCAATACATACACATATACAGTATGCATTGCATGCAAACAATATTTTTGATGAAATAGCCTACTTTAAGTTGATGCTCACCAACTACAAACTGCATGCACATAGCCTGATTTTAGGTTAGTGAGTACCAACTACAGACTGCATAAACTATCAGGCAAATATCTCCAGAGCCACCACCAAAGGAAGAAAAAAAACTCAGTTGTGAAATCTCAGCCAGAGAGGAGGATATGACAGACTAGCCTAGACCGTCTGTCATAAAATGTCTCTTGCAGTCTCCCGTAAGATGTCTGGTATGAAAAAATATTATCAATGAATAAGGTGAATAAGGTACATCTGATGTATACTACTGAAACATCTCCAACGCATGAGTATCATACAGTTAAAACCCAAATTGCTGAAAAAGACAGAGACAGACAAGCCTGATCGCTACGAGGTAAGGATTGACAAACTGAAAAAAAAAGGTTAAGGTTCAAAGATCTGCACACTGGACACAATTGTTTTTATTTCACCACAGGTAATTAGCCTTATGCTCAGGTTACTGCTCTGCGGTGCTGTGATTGAAATTAAATAGCATCAACTAAGTCCATGTAACTATAACATTGATAAAGCATTAAGCTGTCCTGTCCCAATACGTGCAACTAAACTAATAAGACAGTGAGGGAGATGTTAAACATGCACTTCTTTGCACACCCACACTGTCCTGAAAAGAGTTCTGACCTTTCCAAAACCATGTTGGTACCTGGTAATGGAAGAACAAGAAACCGCTTTGACAAACGATTTGAAAGACCAACCACAGTAGAAACATTTATCTTGAGTTCAATTGACAGTTACAATTCCTACAAATGACTTGCATTTAAAACATCGTATAAGCACATTGGAGGGAGGTAAACCTGATTTATAGAGTGCGTCAGTAAAAGACATGATGTGATGTATTCCTTTAGTCAGCAATATAACGTGACCATTTCACGAACTGCCGTGAGACCGGGTTGGAACTGAACATACAGGAAGCCTAATTTGCAGACAACAGATATCATAACTAGGTTGCCCAAACTTTTGTAGCCAGTCCAACGTCCCAACATTTAGGTGCCAACATTCTCACAACCTCAGCAATCAGAGACGTTTCATGTCATCATATCAATTTGAGTATGGTATATTCTTAAATTCTACGTTCAGAAGTATGGGGGAGATCACAAGCAACATTTTACAAAAGCTGTTAATATACCTGTCCCTTAATCAGTAAAACAATCAGTCTCAAATCTCTGAGGACACTGTCTGCATATCAAGTGATCCCACATCCTCAAATCCAGTGTTGATGAACTAGATGCACTACAAAACACAAAATGCATAGGATGTATAATGTATTCTGAATCTGTTTTGTGTGTAATTTCTGGAAGAACATTTTAACATATTTTACACAGTCACAGTGTCCACTGGCCTGCTCCAGTATAATTGTATGCAAAAAGGATGATAAATTTAGCTGAATAATCAGCAGGATTCAGCAAATGAAGCAATTGAAAAGCACAAGCCCAAAGCCCCTGTTGTTTTTTTGACACTTAAAAGTGCCCTCTTAGAATGTGCACATTAGCATGTATTAGCATTAAGGATTTGTGTTTATTTATTTGAACCTGGACGGTATTTGCCATGTACAAAAAGGCAAAAATAATTTCAGATGGGAAAGATGCAAGGCACTGACTAGAACACTAATGATGACAGAGACCTGGTTAGGAAAAGACTAGGAAAGAAAAACCCTGGACTGCCTGAAATCTGTTAAAATGCACATACAGTAACACTTATTCAGGCCAGCTATTGGCCCGATGGCATTTGTTATGCTGCGTTTGCATTTTTTTGCTGAATATTAGCTTAAGTTCAGTTGCGGATGGAATGTGTTTCTGTGTGGGTGGTCAGGTCATTTCAAAACCATTCAGATCAACCATGTCTGCCTTTTCAACTTCTGTTTCAATGAACTCAGGGATGCTTTGATTATTTTTTCATATCAGGAAAAATATCTTAGAGATATTACCTATTTTCATAATAAAATATCTGCAGAGCTTTATGCTTGTTGGAGTATATGATGATCAGGCCTTGTTTTCTTTCTCTTTTTACATTGAGTACAATACTACAAGCCCAGCTGCTTACTAACAAGCTAATACACGTGCTCGTTTGACTGTGAAAGTGAAAACACACATCCATCCTGTTACATACAACAATCACACTCTTATGTGTCATTTTAAAAGCCATCCAATTAACCATGTAATTTCCTTTGGCTCTCGTTGGACTGACTGTGCTGAACAAGTGATGCTGATTCTGATTTTCTACATCTCATTGTATAACTACTGCCAATTTTGATCGTGCCCTGGCCTTGACGTGTAATATCAGTTAAAAAAGTAAAGTTAAACATGTATTGTCTTTATATTGTATAGATGCCAGTAACCTCCTTTTACCCCTGCTGCATAGATCCAAAAATAGAGCTCTGGGTGCATCATCCATGATAATTAGAACTATTGGCAGCTTGCTTGAGCCTGTGTTTTCACTCTCAAATGACGCTGATCATAGTGGAGACTTCAGTACAGTCAGGACTGGGAAAGGATCCAGGAGCGATGTTCGTGAAAGAGGCACCTCTCACCCAGCTGTGCTTATGCAATAGACTAGCTCTTTTGAGCCTGAAATGAATCTAAAACAAATAAATACTATTTCCATGGTTTAATTATATCTTGTTTTAACATGTTTCCAAGCAAGCTGTGAGTCTTACAGCTTTTGAAATATTAGTCACAAAGCAGGATTTGTGAGGAGTGTGTGTTCCAGGGCTTCAGATTAACACACACACAAGAGGCCAAGGGAGAGGTCTCAACTAAATGTATTATTATTTTTAATTTACCTCCAACTGTGAGCGTGTGTGTTTGTGCTTGGGTGGAGGGGGTCGGGCCACTTTCAAGATTGAAAAGTGATGTCAACCAGCCAAAAATGCAATATTTTTTATTAATACCCGTTTGTAAGTCATTACCATGCTGACTCACTTTCACCATTTTCAAAGGCTCTGCACACATGAATCCTGCATACAGATGGTCTCAGTTTTCTTCACACATTGAGGCCCACAATAGTCTAAAATAGATAACCTGCGGCGACTGTGAAAAACATCCTGAACCACATATTGATACGTGATCAAGTGGCACATTGTATTCCCTAGCAGGTGTAAAAATCCCCGGCATTCACAAGCACCTCATAGATCGTGCAAAAACAGGTCTGAGAAATTGCCTGTCATGTTTTGTCCCACGCGTTTTGAATATTTCAAATTCATGGTGGGCTAAGTCGACCATCACAGTGGTTAGTATTGGACAAAGCTCTTTCAGTATAAAATGTGCAACAGATCAGGAAGTTAGCCCCAGTACAGTAAAATGTTTGTTGTTTGCTGTTTTTAGAGACCCAGAGCAAAATACAGACTCACTATAAATACCAATCAGCCCTTCTATAAACATTTGGCTGCAACTTTACATGTTGAAGCCCACACAACCTCTTTACTCACATCCGGTGGAGAAAAAAACCAGGAGCATCTGGATGAACATTTGGGATTTCTCCAATCTGACCTCCCCCTCAATGTCAGTAGGCGGCTCGCTATGTGTGCCAGCAATCAAAGAGAATCTATTGATTTAAACCCAGAAGTATTGTTTGTCCTTTCATTCGACTGTCAGTAATGGACTGGCACTAACAATTTCGACAAAACTAATAGGTGGGAGTGGGACCAAATGCCAAAGATTTTGTAAATTGAGATCAAAGGGTGATTTGACACAGTAAGGCTTACTCCTTGGGATTAGGCAGAAAATAAATGTATATAATTCTGAGTTGTATCAGAATTATATACATTTTATGTCCTCAGTATAATTTGTACTTTGTACTCAGTATATTTCTGAGTTGAGCTGTACACAATTCAGGGTTTCTTTTCAGGTGTCTCACTTCTCATTGCATACGTACTGTACATTACACCCTCCTCAGTAGCACTTTCAGTTGGAAGCAGTTTCACTTGGCTGTAGTTGAGTGCCAAAAACCATTGCGGAAGGAAGAAAGCTGATGCTCCCTTTCCCAGCACGGCTCTTATGAACACAAGCAGTGTGTCTCCATTTTGGAGGTGTAAAAACCAGTACAGGAAGTAAGGACGTAGATTATTCACATGCATCAGAGTGCATTTTCAAGACATGCTCTCCACATTATAAGCAATAAAACCAGCACTGTGTTGTGTCACAGTAATTACAGTAGGCAGATCATTTTTTAAACAGAGGCCAGGCTCCATTGAGGGGAGATTAAATTAGATTATGCAGAATTACCTGTAGATTAGACCTACTCATCATGCCACATTTGAAAAAAACAGGCTTGTCCACGTTGTAGTTCTCAGATTGTTCCATACAAATCAAAAGCTTACACATTGTGAGGAGCATTTTCTTTTGCCTGTGTACGCTTTTCCAACAAACTGACAAGTACATTGTACATCCAAAAATATAAAAGAGTGGATGGATGGGTCAGCAAAGTGTATGACATTTTGTCCATTTCTAATGTATAGGATCATATCAAGCATCATAAAAGAAAAAAAAACAAACATCTGGATTAGTAAATTTGTTTAGCTAAATCAGTAATAAAATGAAATGTCTTACTATATAAATAATGCAGGACCCATGTTGGCCAATCAGTAATTAATACATCCCCTTGTAACTGTAGCACTTCTCTTGGGCCACTCATAGTAATTCTGAAAATGCTGCAGTGCAATGGCAAAAGCCTGCATTTCCCTAAACTTCCCTCCAACATGTCACATGGATAACCCAACAGACAATCTAGTAGTAGTCTAGCCACTGGTTTATTTTAAGAGTATGAATGAACAGATAAACTAATGAATGCAGATTTATAACCATTTGCCCTCTTTCATCATGAAGAAGAACAAAAGTCTGAATAACATTTGCTCTTTGAAAGAATTTCTATAGAGACATGTATGAAAGTATGAGAGGCAATTGAAAACTAGGGCATACAGAGGAGGCATTTGATATGATTATAAAACAACAGAATGCACAAAAAAGGTCAGGAATCCTTTCCTGACACAAAAACATCTAAGAATCATTACTTTGTTGGCCTAGCATCCAAATACAGAAGATAAAAGCAGTTCCTGAATTATTTATACAATTTCCAATTCATACCATTTAGATTCCCTCAGCCGGCCGGAGAAAACGAGGCAGGGGAAGTGAACAAATATTGCTCTCTCATCTTACATGAACAACTGCTGAGTAATGTCCTTAACCCCCAACTGCTGCAGACTACAGCTGCATATAATAAATAAAATCCCAAATGTGAGGGCATGAGAATGTATGAGTGTGGAGCTGTTTTTGGGTGTTTCTGTATTTTCGACTTCACTTTGACCCACTCAATGTGTTTTCATTTCATCAAAGTACATTCATAGAACGTTTTGGTCACCTACAAATGTCTTGTTCAGCGTTCTGCAAACCAAGTTAACTAGCTACAGTTAGCGTTAGCTGGTAACTTAAAGCGTAACTCTCGCCAAAATGCAAACTAGGGTCTTTTTGTGAATGTACCCGCGTCAAACTTTCGTTTAAAAGCATATTTAGGACGGAATCGCCACTTTTAAAATTTACTGTACCGTTTTTCGGTCAAATGGCCTTTTGAATGGGAGTGCTATGGGCACTTTTATGCTAGCCTCAAAATAGCTATTTTTAAAACACTAAGAAGGCTCGACACAACATGAAACTTTGCTCGAAGTATCAACAGGGGCTCTACACCTTAACGAAAGCATTGACAAAATTGTTTGTGTACCCAGAGTTTACTAAAAAGAGAGGTTTTGAACAACTCACCATAGGTCTTGTTGTTTCCGGCCGCAGCCATTTTATCAGTCAAAAACAATCAATTTCCGAATGCAACGTAACAGGGAGGAGAGTAAAGATGGAAAGCTCCTAAAGCTTAGTTCCATATAAATGCACGGATTATTTCTTCTTTGGTCGTTATTGAAAAACAATATTGACCGTAGCTGAAAAAGGAGCCTCATATGAAATCCGTTCATTCGCATTCGGATAGCGAGTCGTTTTGACTGCCGAGGTGGTAGCGGCCAGAAACAACAAGACCTACGATGAGTTTTTCAAAACTTTTTTAGTAAACTCTGGGTACACAAACAATGTTGTCAATGCTTTCGTTAAGGTGTAGAGCCCCTGGTGATACTTCGAGCAAAGTTTCATGTTGTGTTCTTAGTGTTTTAAAAATAGCTATTTTGAGGCTAGCATAAAAGTCCCTGTAGCACTCCCGTTCAAAAGGCCATTTGACCGAAAAACGAAAATACGGTAAATCTTAAAAGTGGCAATTCCGTCCTAAATATGCTTTTAAACGAAAGTTTGACTCGGGTACATTTACAAAAAGACCCTAGGTTGCATTTTGGCGACAGTTATGCTTTAAGGGACAGTTTGCCAATTTTCTGTGGACTGCCATACATGCGGCTGAATGGCCGCTGGTTAATTTGAAATCTCCAGTGCATGTCTTGCTTTAGAAGGGTTTAAAATGGGCAACTTTCTCTCTTTAGCGATTAGATAGCGCCATTGCAAACATAAACAACACGGCTTGGCTGCATCATCCTCCCTAGCTCCACCCTCTCGTCCAAATATTGTCACGTCCAGTTTAAAAAAATCCTCTTCAAAGCACACTCGCTGAATCCTTTTGTCGGCAACCAAAGAGAGGAATGTCTGCATCACATACGTATATGCACAGGGTAGTGCACAGCGTAGTGTATGGCGTAATTTTGCAGGCTGACATTTAAAAAAAATCTGGGTTGATTGAATACAAAAATTGCGGTTGCTATTCACAGTAGTTTGGCCATGTAATTTTTGTCCAGTGTCCAGCTATTGATTCTATCTGACCAAGCAGTGGTCTGCATACTTTCTAGTATGAGCTTAGATCACTTGGAACCTCAACTGAAGTGGTACCAAAAAAAGTACCAGGTACCATCCAGAACATTTATCAAAGGAAAACCAAAAAAGAGTCAAGTTGAGCTGTACCATGCAGTGGAAAAACAGCATTAGACAAGCTTTTTATGTGAAGTGTTGTGTTAGAAAGAGAGGAGCTGATTCAACTGTAACTAAACCGGACATTTTTGAGGCAGTAGTTAGAGGTGGTGTTGCACTGTTAGAGGAAGCACGGAGTCAGTGTACCAGCCAAAGAAGTGTTTTTCTGCCTTTATTAACGATGTAGCGCAAGATAGCACCATCAATAAAGGAATGTATACGTGTCTCTCATCCGTTCCGTTGTTAGGATATGTGCAATGCTTTTGAAATGTCAGTAAATTTTGCCGATGTACCCGTATCTCTAACATTAGAGCTAGCCTTAGCTAACTTTGCATGTTGTTAGCCTAGCCATCCAGTCGCAAAGCAGACACTCTCTCGTATGTGGTGGCTGCTCTGTGCGCTTGATAAATAGTCCTATACACGCAGGTGCCATTCTTTGCCTCTCCCTATGTTTTGTTTCACACTCAGCTGCCTGTACATCTCTGGGTTGTTGACTACAAAGACTAATATCTGCACGTGTGAAATAATATAATTTGCTCGCATGTTTTATCACGCTGATACGGAGATATGACATAAACCTGACGCCATAGCCATTATGCAGGGGTGTATTAAATCTTGTTTAATTGAATTTACTTTTAACCATCATAGAGAGAGTTATTTCATTTTACATTTAGGGATGAATAGGTTTGTATAGTGTTTAGACTGGGTATTAGTAAAAGGATCAAAACAGCTCTGAAAATATATTTTCACATTGGCTATTTGTTAAATTGTGTCTAGGAATAGACTACAGTGGAATGAGTAGCTCATATTCACAAAACCTAACAATGCTAGCCCACCACTACGGACACCATTAGCTGTGAATTGCTGTGACAAATTTGCCAACTTCATTTCATGCATCATGGTAAATCATGAAATCACATTGGTAATAACCATCATTCGCTATAACGGCCTTGAGAATAATTGCCTTGGAGGTTGAGAAAAAATGAGTTGTTAACTTCTCATTTGGCGATGGGCAGTGTCAGTGGTTCCTCACTGTGGGTGGAGGAGCATTCATGGGCACTGTGAGTCATTCTCAGATGCAAGTCACCCACTGCATGGTATGCTTTTACTGCAGCCGAGTAGGGTAAAAATGACTCCTGCTGGCCACAGTTATGTACATTCTGTGTGTATGTGTGTGTGTGTGTGTGTGTGTGTGTGTGTGTGTGTGTGTGTGTGTGTGTGTGTGTGTGTGTGTGTGAGAGGGAGACTGAGAGTAAAAGATGGAGACATCAATTAATAATTAACAAATAAACCAATCAATTAGCAGAATACCTGGGAGATCAGCTCTAGATTTAACAGTGATATACGTGGAATATCTTCTTGATTCCATCTTTGATTCTTACTAAAATCCTCATGAAAGCTTCACTAAACAAGATCATATACATGTTGTTTATTCAAAACCCTTAAATCCAAACTGGTATTGCATTAAGCATTTTCAGCTTGGCCCGCATGGGACTGTTTTTTTAATCCCGCTCTTGCCTGCTCCCAGTGGATTTCTGACCATTACCTTACCAGCTTGTGTGTTGGGTCCCGCCCGCACCGCAAACATAAGATTGATTGTCAATTGATTGGCCATTGATTTTGTGTCTTCTCCCCTCCTGCGGGGAAACTAGTTATTTTACTGTGTAGTATTAATAAATATGCATATCTGTCGGTAATGAGTATCGAAATTAAGTTCTAGTGCATCATTACATTCAAGTGCAAAGTTATTCTATTGCAATACAAGGGCAAAGTGACATTGTATTCATTTATTCATTTAACTTATTTTAGAACGTGTTGTTGGCTGTGGTTTGCTTTGCTCAGGTTGTTTTAGTTTGTTTAATTTCCCTGTCTTTTAACGCACTCTAACAGATTTCATGTTAAAGTCCCTGTTGATTGTATCCCTCCAACACAACACAACAATCCCTCAGGTCGCCGTAGGAGAAAGGGGCGGGGCGCAGTGCCCAGAAAGAAGTGAGAAAGAGTGAGAAGAGGAGTCTTAATAAAGTGTTTGGCTGGTGTTTAACTGGATGCACTGTGTGTGTTGCTGATTTTCTTATGCAACCTAGCTAGGCGAACCTAACAGTCGGTTACAGCACTGATCAGGGGCAGCGGCCCTAAATCCCGGGACCCGCGGCCTACTTTTGGACCACCCGCTCCCAGCTGCAGCCCCTGTTAAAACTGCCTGCTCCTGCGAGATTTGTGTTGGGTCCCGCGGGATCCTAATTAGGTTTGGGCATCATTTGGATTTTAACAATTCTGATTCCAATTCCGATTCTTCCTTTCGCGTCCGGTTCTTATCGATTCTCGATTCCGATTCTTTGAGGGGTGGAGTTGAAACGGGTCAAATTTCCATAAGAGGAAAGTTTTATTTTGATTCAATGGTGGTGTCCAGTTTTATAGGGCTTTCTCAATGTAAAATAAAGCCACACTAAAGCGCTGCTTACTGTGCTCCAAGGCTGCAACACAACAAGCACCTGGCCGCTTCAGAAACCAAAACTTGAGCATATTAAATTGGGAAGCGATGATCTGATTTGAAACCAAATCCTCTAAACGATTCCAAACGATTCCAATAAAGAAACGATTCGCTGGAATCGTAATTTTTTAAACGATTCCAAGTAGGAATCTGTTCTCGATGCCCAATCCTAATCCTAATCCCAATGCAGTCCTCCACTTGTCTGTAGAAACTAATACCTATGTGACACAGTAATAAGACAAAACCTCCCAATACACTGCATTAAATCCAATCTGCTAGAATGTATGTTTCACAATTACCATTGTAAATGTACCAAAAGCTCTGCAATACAAACATGAACCACTGTGGCTGCACCTGCATTTCAATATGCAACAGAGCATCAGCCGACCCTGCCTAAGTGCTGGAAAGGAAGTATAAATGAATTAGAAGGAAAAGGTCTACTCAAGGTGGGGTATTTTGATTTATCTTTTATTATTGTTCCGTCCTCCAGTGTTATCATGGTTTTCTTCTCTGAAATGGGAAATGTGATAAATATTGATGTCTTTTACAGGAAATGCAGCCAGGCATGTGTGAGAAGCAGGCCATGGCCTATCTATCACATTTTCCTTCGGAGAGCATGAATGTGTCTGTAAACTGACCCCCTACCAAAAGCCTGAGCCTCACAAGAGGTTTGTCAGCAAAACACATTCTCCTTCTCTGTCCCTTTTGTCCTCCTGTCTCTGTCTTCCTGTCAATTTTTGCATTGGGATAACTTCTCTTCTTTGCTATCTAACAGCTTCACCCTTTACTAGCATCACTCTCCTATTCTCTTCATTGCTTTCAGTACCAGTTCCAATCCCCCACCCCCTCTCTTGCATTCCAACATCTATCACCCTCTTCCCTGTAACAATCTCTCTTTACTCTCCTCCCTGAAGAGTTCATAGAGACAAGAGAGAGAGATGAGCAGAAAATTAATAACAAGACAGCAGTAAAGATAAAAGGAAAGAAGCTCATACAGCATGCAGAGGGGACCAAAATAGCAACATCAACTTTACTTCACGCTTCCAACTGACAAATAGAAAATGTATATATATATATATATATATATATATATATATATATATATATATTCCCGAGTAAGTCAGTAAGAAAGTCAGCCATCTCAAATCAGTGTCTGATGATCTCTTGACAAGTGAGAGCTGTTGTCAAAAAGGCCCCATCAGGTAATCAGGCAAATCAACATGGCGGGAAGCTGCAATTTCTCACTCCCCACTTTAGCTGAGGAGGTCTATAAAAGAATATATGTAGGTATAGGTACAGGTGTAGGTAGACAAGCATCCAAAGAAGGAATATAAGTTCCTCCTTGTCGCATCACACCTACATAAGAAGACCAAACATACACACACACACACACACACACACACACACACACACGTTCTGTAAACGCAAATTCACACATTGTCGTGCGCCTCCAATGCTGTGAACAGAAGGCAGCACACACACACATGTAAATATGCATGTTTAACCCAGCCATTCCTATTGCTACCACCTACAGAATGAGAATTTACCTCCTTATTATGACAAAGTACCCTCCTGTCAGCATTCACAAATGGTTAAATGCATACTATCACTGTCAGGTAGACCATGCAAAGTTGTCTCTAAGGGATGGGAGCTGAAAATAACAGCAGATCAATAGCAAGTACCAAGTGGAGCATTTTTCCCTCCAGCCTCTGAGAGCATGAGCAACACTGCTGGTGTCGGCACACATTTCTGTTCCCTGCTTCTGTCCCTACACTCTCTCACACTCCCCAGCCAGCCCATCCTCATTTTCTCCTTCTCTCCATGTCCCAAATAGCTTGCTCTGCTTCATTTAACTGCTCCCCTATCCCATAATGTGTACTGCTTGCACCTGTCAATATGTTATGAGAAGCAAATCAGGTAGGAAGTACAAGAAAATGAGACAGATATACAGAAAGAGAGGGAGAAAATGAGACAGAAGAGAGATATCCTTACCAGAGCTGTAACGAAGGGAATCCAGAAATTGCTTGCTTCATTCCACGCTGGCTACTTATTAAATCCAAGATACTGGGGAAAGGATTGAAGATTCCTTCGAGATGCTGCCCCGAGAGTAGGGAAAATGAGATACTTTAATAGGAGGATTTAAGAGTGTTGTTAAAAAAATTGGTAAATATGCATAAGGAGAAGGATCTGAAATCCAATCCAGAGCACTTCATGAGTCCTTTCCGTCAGCAGCGAAGCCACACGTGTATACACACTGACACATGTGGTTCACACGGCAAGCCACACACATTCATACACACATAGGGAGGGGTTGTATCCTCTGTTAGTCTCAGCTAGGCTGAAAGATTGAGGGAGAATGAAGGAGGGATGGAGATAGAGGGAAAGAGAGACACATCGGAAGGGAGGGGATCTGGAGAAGGGCAAGGTGGAGGGAGGAGCCGCAGTATGTGATGAGAGATTGAGAGAGGGGAGGGAGGAGGAAGAGGGGAGGAGAGAGTCTCTCAGTCCTCGTTTCTACCTCAATTTGAACTGCAGTGTGATCTGCACAAACGTAACAGTGGGAGGTAATGAAATTATGTTTTTCCATTACTCCATCTGAAAAGACTGCGGGTGGTGTTAAACAGCTAAATACAGGGATTAAAGCGAACAACACGGAAGCCATTACAATCAGATCTGTTTGTGTATCCAAACGCTGAGTGATGCCCCTTCCTCATGCACAATGCCAAACAGATAAATAAGATGGGAAGATGGCTGATAAAGATGAGAAAAGGGAGGAGGTTAATGAACTGGGCGGAAATCCAAGATCTAAACACACCCTGGTTAGGACAGTAAATCAACTTGGTGCATATCAACTAACTTTGACAAACAACTCTCACAGCACCTCATCTAACTGTAGCAACTGTCAGCTCTCATCAGAATCTCCCTGTTATCACATTTACACAGATACAAACTTGCTAGTCATGACATGACATGGAAATATTTGGAAATCACAACAAAAACAGCAAAGGATTTTACTGCGCACCCTATGACTGGCTCAGAAATGTGTTTTACCATGAGTAAACCAAGTATTATCTATATCCAAGCAAATGTGCAAAGTCAAAGGCAACAGTCATTTTTTGTTTTCTTTAAAGGTCCCATGGCATGAAAAATGTCACTTTATGAGGTTTTTTAACATTAATATGAGTTCCCCTAGCCTGCCTATGGTCCCCCAGTGGCTAGTAATGGTGATAGGTGTAAACCAAGCCCTGCTCCGCCCTTTGAGAAAATGAAAGCTCAGATGGGCCAATCTGGAATCTTCCCTATATGTCGTCATAAGGGGAAAGGGTACCTCCCCTTTCTCTGCTTTGCCCATGTCTTTGCCCGCCAATGAGAAAATGAGCTGACTGTGCGTTCATGGACATCAGAAAAACGTTTTTCCGAGTGAAAACGTCATCATTCACGTCACTTCCTGTGGGAATCAGAGGTGGGAAACTCGGGCCAGATTTTGCTATCCGAGTTTCCCAATTGGTGACGCGTTGTTGACAACTGACGTTTGATGTAGGTGAATTTGGTTCAATGAACATTTTTCAATGACAATAAACTTATTGTGGACAAACGCCACTGCTGAGAAACATACACAGACATAACTTGTTTCAAATTATTCATAAATAGGCCTATGTATAAAAAAAACAACACCTTATCCATGTCCTTTCTTGTTCATTGTCCTGCAGATAACACAAACACCTGATGATGTGCTGTTTGTATGCACACATAAGAAAACAGCAGCAAATTATTGTGGCCTCTATGTTTTCACACACCTGATGATCTAGGCTATGCCCAACAGTTGTTGGCAGTCATACAACAAGTTGTTATGCCAAACGCCAATATAACAGAAGAAGAAGAACACGCATCCCGACCATCCTAACCATGTGAACGCTGGTAGTTGGAAAAACAACGTAATCACAGGGGCGGTCCCTGTCATTCCGAGGTGGCATGAACGCGCCATAAGACCACAAGCTGGTCAAGGCCACACCCTCCACCCTCCACCTTGCCCCTGTCTCTTTCCTGTAGCATTTAAAGCTACAGAC